>NC_091959.1:27718284-28074534 GCF_031021105.1 Erythrolamprus reginae | reverse complement strand
CCCCCCCGAGTGATCTAATTGTCTATTTGCAATAGTGTTAAAATCTCCAATTATCAACATATTTTCAATATTTAATTCCATTATTTTTTGATGTAATTGTTTGTAGAATGTCATTTGATTTTCATTAGGGGCATAAATGGAAACAATAGCAAGAGGTTTGGATTCTATATTGACCTGCACAATCAGAATTCTACCTTCATCATCTGCAAATAATTGTTTGGAATTTATAGAATTCTCAACATACATCACTACTCCTCTTTTTTTTTGATCTGCCAATGCAGCATACATATTTCCAATTTTAGAATTTAATAATAATTTCCGGTTATTCTTTTTTATATGCACTTCTTGTAATATTACAATTTGAGCTTTTTGGTTTTTAATTTTTGAAAACATTTGTTTTCTTTTTCTCGGTTCGTTTAAGCCGTTTATGTTTACTGAAAAGATTTTCAAATCTTTCAACGTAGTCATTTGTAGTATTTTTTGGTCTCTTTAGTTTCGCGCTGAGGTTGTTTTCTTCTAGCGCCTTGGTCCTGCTCTTCTCCTTGAGCGACAGCCCCAGTGGCTTCCTCCTTCCTTTCTGTCAGTTCCTTTGTTGGTTGTTCCAGTTGGCGTATTCCACTACCTTCAAAAAAGTCTCTTGCTTCATCCAAGTTTTCTAAATTTATATCTTTTAGATTGCCAAGTTAGTGATAGTCCTTGTGGGATGAACCAGCAGAAAGTTATATTCTCTTTAATCAAAATTCTATTTAAAAAATGGTAATCTCTTCTGCTTTCTCTGACACTTCTTGGCACTTGTTTTAGTATTTTTACTTCTTTTCCTTTGTGTTGTAGTTTTCCACTTCTTGTCCAATGTAATATATCATCTCTCAAAGCTTTCCTTACAAATTTGATGTGAATTTCTCTCGGAAGATTGTGTCGACGTATGTAGCTAGTTGAAATTCTGAAAACTTCATCGATTTCTTTCATTATTTCTGTGGGATCCACCTGGAGAATTCCCCCAATAGTTTCAGCCATAGTTGTCTGTAAATCTTCATCTTTTTCTTCTATTATGTTTTGAAATCTTAGCCCATACGAAGCACGTTGCATTTCGAGATGTGTAATTGATTCATCATATCTTCGGTATTGTGTATCAGATCTATCTTCAAGATAGTCCATTCTCTTCTCCATTTTATCAGTGTTTTCCTCTACTGCCTTCATTCTGTCTTCATTTTCTTTCAAGGTTTGCTGAATTTCTTTCATCTGCTCTTTCATCTCTCCTGTGTCTGCCTTTAATTCAGCCATTTCTGATTTTATGGCTTCTCTTTGTTGAGTTGCATCTTCTTGTGATTTAAGCATAAAATCTTTCATTTCATTTAAAGTCTCTTGTATTGTTGCAAGAGTAGGCTGCTGTGGTTTCTCTTTCTCCTTCTCCTTAGTAAACATAGTTACGGTAAGAGTTTGTTGTGCAGGAGAAGGGTGTGGTGATGGTTGAGGTGATGAGGCAGAGGTTGCCGTTTGTTTTTTAACTGTTTTGGTGTGGGTTGATGTGCTCGACATTCTTGGCTTTACAATTAGTCTTTATTTATTTATTTATTTATTTATTTATTTATTTATTTATTTATTTATTTATTTATATTTTATGTTAGTGAAAGGAGAAGAATACCTATAAATTCCAAACCTGTTCAATTAATTTTCACCAATTTTTGATTAAAATATCACAATAAAATATCACTGTTAATGTAGCAAAAATGTCAATAAGTACCAAATATCACAATATCTTTATCTTAATACTCTAAATTCAATGTGTAGTATACTGTTTTAATATTATTTAAGCAAAATTGCTATTTCAACTATTTTTCAGAATGAGGGAAGAAAAAATAAAAAACAGTTTGAGGAGGAGAGTTTAAAAAAGAAATGTAAAATAAGAAAGAGAGAAAAATACAAAAGTGACAATATGGGAGAAAAAGAAGTAAGAAGGAAGTAAGGAAAAAAGAACAATCTCAAAAAGAAAAGGGGGTGTCACTAGGAGAGAGCAGGAAACCAAGAATTATTAGCAGTGCATATGTTTTAAACTGTTTTCCTTTTACGAAAAGTTAATGCAACAGAAAGAAAAGAACAAAATGCAAATACAATATACTTATGTTATTTTTATAGATGAAACAGTCCTTGTTGATTGAAGGTCTAATCAATTTTCAGAGGAGTTTTGGTGAGGGTTTAACAAAGTCTCGTTAATCCAACAATGCCAATAAAGTTCAAATCTTGTTATAATTTGCACAGTCACAATATCCCAGTCAAAGTCCAATCGAATTCAAAATTCTAAAATGGAGTAAATCTTATTTCGCAGCCCAAGACGATGCAAACAGTCTCTCCGCTGCAAATCCAACGAAACAGCAAATAATCCAAACGTAACGATGCAAACACAAACAGTCCAACAAGAAAGGGTCTTCTTAGCTTTAATCTGTCAGTTCCTTTTGCTTTTCATTTATTTTGAAATTACTGGTTTATTTCACTTCATTCTTAAAAGTTAAAGATTAAAACAAAAGCACTCTTGATCCCTCCGCTGTCAAAATTAGAGCCCGGGATTTATTATTTGGTTTTTACAAATGGTTTAGGAATTCCAAAATTTGTTGAATTTTATTTCACTTTACGAATTAAGTCTTTCAAAATCTCATATCGAATGTTTTGTAATTAATTTTTCCTGATTTTAGGCGTTCAAAAGTTCAAGTTCAAATTCAATACGGGAAGTGAAAGTGAAGAAAAATAGATCCGGCTGTTAATTCGCGCTTGGATACAAATTTTCTGATAACTTTCTCCTTCGCCTTGTTTAGAAATACTTTTACTTTTAACTTTCTTTATACTCCGATCTTCTATTTTAACATGGAACAAAAAGAAATTTTTTTTAACCTTGGTTTTTTCTTCTCTTTTGTATTCTTTTTTTCACTCTGTAGCAATTTAAAAATCTTTACTTTCACTGTACTTTTCTTGCTTCCCGTTGGTTTGGGGGGATCGCAAGGGCCGTATCCTCTTAGAAGCAGAGGATCGGTTCTCCCTGATCCAGAGCTGTAGGGCAGACCGCTGTCTCCGTAGCTTCGGCGGCGGCTCCTCGGACAGAGGGAAGCCCCCTGTTCTAGGATCGAGCCATCCGGACTCGATCCGATCGCAATCGACGACCTCTGGAGGGGTGAAAGGAGTCTCAGGGCAGAGCCCTGCCTGAGAGACTCCGCTGCGGTCCCGAGCCAGACCGGAAGTCCCAAAACCTCCTGCCTTGTTTGACCCAGAACATATGACATGAAAAGCCTATATGGCTAAATTTGATATTTTCCTGGATGCCGACGATGGCAGAAAAAGAGCAATATTCCTGAACCACTGTGGCACACAGCTCTATGATCTCGCTGAAACCCTGACTGACCTGGAGCCAGCTAACTCGGAGGCCTGGGACGTGCTGACCACTAAATTAGCCAACCACTTCAAGCCGACCAAATTGGCACGAGTATATCGGCATCAATTCTCTCTGATGGCTCAAACCGAAGGGGAGACGATAAATCAATTTGCCACCCGTCTCCGCACTGTTCTGCCACAGTGCAACTTTGACAACCCACAAGCGCGCCTAATTGATGCGCTAATGTTCGGCATGCAAAATGTCAAAATCAGCAACAAACTCCTGACAGAGGATGATCCCTCACTTCAGGACGTGATCAACGCGGTTCAAACGATTGAAGTGGCTGAAGCTGCCGCCGCCGATCTAAAGAAGAACGATAAAGTCGCGACCGTACATCACCTTGACAACTCCCTGCCACTTGACAACACTGCAACCAGATGACAGCGACCTTCTCCATGATCTCTCTGAAGATGCCTGCCTCCAAATCCGAACTCCAGCTACTAGACCTCCACATCTACAGCCTTAGATCTACTGCTGCACCGGCTGCTGTGGAAATCACCCGCGCTCTAGATGCCCGTTTCAGAATGCCTTCTGCCGCTGTTGTGGCCACAGAGGCCACATCACGGACACCTGCCCGAGGACCAACCCATCTCTCAAAGACCATCTCGGCCACAAACCGCATCCTGGCTACCCCGAGGCACCCGAATGCCAAGACCCCAATACCGCCGCCTGCCAGGTATCCAATGTTCCCACTGTGAGACCAAAACCGAGGTAAACCTTGCCCCAGGGAAAGCAACAGACTGGAACTTAGTCCAAACAAACAGTTCCTATCTTTTTGAACAGCCAGCCCTGTCAGATGGAACTGGACACTGGCTCCAGGTTTTCCATAATGCCTTGGCAGAAGCTAAAACTGTACATGCCAGACTTACTGCCTTCCCAGCTAATACTTGTATCTGCAATTATCAAAGACTTCCAAGGGAACCCCATTTCTATCATGGGGAAAGCTATTGTACCTGTCACTTTTAAAGGCATTAACTGTAACCTGCCCCTGATCGTTGTCCAGGGGGCTAAACACTACCTCATGGGTTTGGAATGGATGGGCCCATTGGGACTGGCTGTGACTGGGCTACATCAACTGAGGGTGGAGGAATCCCCTAATTTTTTTTTCTGAATTTCCCAATGTATTTGACAATTCCTTGGGTTCATACAAAGGCCCTCCAATTTCCTTTTCCCTAGATCCAGCTGTCCCCCCCATAAGATTGAAACCTCGAAGGGTCCCCTTACCCCTATTGCCAAAGCTGGATTATCAGCTAGACAAGCTGATTGCACAGGGGATCGTAATACCTGTAGAGCACGCCCCTTGGGAAACCATAATCGTAACTCCCATGAAACCAGATGGTTCTCTAAGGATATGTGCTGATTATAAATCAAACATAAATAAGGCACTTCAGCACAACTCCTACCCTATCCCTATTGTACAGCAGCTATTGCATTCTCTAGGCAATGGCAAATTCTTTGCAAAGCTGGACCTCACCCAAGCTTACCAGCAACTGCTGGTTGATGAAGCCACTGCATTGGCACAAACAATTGTAACCCACCAAGGGGCCTTTAAATGCACCCACCTTCAATTCAGGGTCAGTATAGCCCCAGGTTTATTCCAAAGGTTAATGGAACGATTGCTAACTGGTCTTAAAGGCACCGTGTCTTACTTTGATGACATACTCATCTCAGCCGAGACACAGGCCCAATTACATCAGCGAATCAGGGCAGTCCTCACTAGAATGCAGGTCAAAGGATTGAAATTAAGGGCAGACAAATGTGTGTGTGGGACAGACAGTGTAGAGTTTTGGGGGTACAAAGTTGACAGTGAGGGCATACACCCCACCTGTGAAAAGATAAGGGCCATCAGAGAAGCCCCCGAGCCAAGAAATAAGGCAGAGCTTCAGGCATTCCTAGGGCTCCTTAACTTCTACTTGTTTTTTTGAAGCAGAAGGCTACCGCAGCTGAGCCATTGCACAGACTACTACACAAGGGAGCAGCCTGGAGATGGGAAAGCAGTGAACGTGCAGCTTTCAGGAGAATAAAAGACCTTTTAACTTATAGCATGGTAGTCCAATACAATAACACCCTACCAGTATGGCTCACATGTGATACCTCCCCTTATGGGATAGGAGCAGTATTGACCCACATCTTGCCCAATGGGGCTGAGGCTCCCATAGCCTATTTCTTATCATACCATATAAAGGCATGCCATCCAAGCATAAGATCGTGCCCTTCTAAATTTAATATTCTTTTATTTTCTAAAGTTATCCAATCTCTAATCCATGTTAAAGCGGCAGCCTGATAATATAATTTCCAATTTGGAAGTCCAAATCCTCCCCTTTCTTTAATATCCTCTAAAGAGTTTATTTTTATCCTTGCTTTTTTCCCTTGCCATACAAATTTTTTAACTATGTTTGTTAAATTTTTTAAAAAATTGCCCCCTGGATTTATTGGGATTACCTGGAAAAGAAATAAAATTTTGGACAGAATATTCATCTTAATTGTGGCCACCCTTCCTAGAAAGGATATTTTTAAATTATTCCAAATTTTTAAATCTTTCTTAATTTCTGTCAATAATTTTATATAATTGTCATTTTTTAATGTTATTGTTTTAGCTGTTAACCATATTCCCAAATATTTGACTTTTTTAGCTATCTTTATTCCGGAAATGCATTCTAATTTGGTTTCTTGTATTTTACTCATATTTTTTGTTAGGAATTGTGTTTTACTTTTATTTAACTTTAAACCTGCTACCTTTCCATATTGTTCTATTGTCTGCATTAATATTGGGACTGTCGTTATCGGATCTTCAGTTATGAAAGTCAAATCATCTGCAAAAGCTTGGACTTTATATGTCTCGTTTCCTATGGTTAAACCTTTTATTTTAGGATCTGCTCTTATCTTAATTAATAAAGTTTCCAAAGACATAATGAATAACAAAGGTGATATGGGGCAACCTTGACGGACTCCTTTATTTATCTCAAGAGTTTCCAGTTGTTCATTATTTAATATAATGTTCGTTGTTTGTTTTGAATAAATGGCATCTATTAAATTAACAAATTTTGGACCGAATCTCATTTTATTTAATTGCATTTTTATAAATATCCAGTTGACGTTGTCAAAGGCTTTTTGGGCATCCAGGAACATTAATGATAATGTTTTCCCTGGATGTTGCTCATAATATTCTAATGTGTTAATAACCACTCTAAGGTTATTTTTAATTTGTCTACCTGGTAAAAAACCATTTTGGTCTTGATGAATTATCCCATTTATAACCCTTTTTAGTCTATTTGCGTATATAGCAGTAAATATCTTATAATCTACATTTAATAATGATCTAGGTCTGTAATTTTTAATTTTTTCTGGTTCTGTACCCGACTTATGAATTAAGGTTATTAAGGATTCAGACCAGGATTTGGGGATTTTACCTTCAAGTCTACATTCATTAAAAATTTCTAACATATTGTTTCTTATCGTCTCATTTTCTATTTTATACCATTCTGCCAGTATAGCATCTGGTCCAGTGGCTTTATTATTTTTCTGTTTTTGGATTATTGTTAGGAGTTCTTCCATTGTTATTGGTCCATCCATAATCTCCTGTTGGTCTTCCATCAATTGTGGTAATTCTGAGTGTTCTAAGTACTTAAAAACTTCATCCTCACTAATATTATCTTTTGCATATAGTTCTTTAAAAAAATTGTATACAATGTCTGCTTTCCCTTCTGTGTCATATTTTATTAAACCATCCTTATCTTCTAATTTTTTTATTATTTTTGATTGCCTCTGTTTTCTAAGTTTATATGCTAGCCATCTGCCTGGCTTATTAGCATGTTCAAAGTAGTGTTGTTTTGCTATTTTTATTTTTTCAGCTATTTGGTTTTGTTCTATCAATCTAATTTTATGTTTGATTACATCCATTTTTGTTTTCAATTCTTTATTCTTTGTATTTTGTTGTGATAATGATTCTAGTTGTTTTAGTTCATTTATTAATTGTTCATAATTTATTTTATTTTCCTTATTGTATTTTGCTGTGTAAGATATCATTAATCCTCTTATGTATGCTTTAGTTGTGTCCCATAAATTTTGTGGAGTAGTGTCTGAATTTTTATTAATTTCAAAAAATATTTTTAGTTCTTTCTCAATCCAATCCTTATATTTCTTATCTTTCAAAATATTTCTATTCATCCGCCAATTAACCTGTTTATTATTGGTTCTCATATAAACTACTACAGGATTATGATCTGCCCATGTATTAACATCTATTTCTACCTCTTTGACTTGTTCTGCGGTTATTTTTGGGGCCCATACCATGTCTATTCTTGTCCAGATTTTATGTGGGTTAGAGTAAAAAGTGTATTGTCTCTTATAGGGATGTCTTTCCCTCCAAATATCATTTAATAATAATTCCGCTTTCATTTTTTGGAAAGTAGTAGGTAATAAATTCTTTCTTCTCTTTTTACTATTATTATCCCCCCCCCCCCCGAATGGTCTAATTGTCTATTTGTAATAGCATTGAAGTCACCAATTATTAACATATTTTCAATATTTAACTCTATTATTTTTTGATGTAATTTTTTATAAAATGTCATTTGATCTTCATTAGGGGCATAGATAGAAACAATAACCAGAGGTCTAGGTTCAATGTTAACTTGTACAATCAAAATTCTACCTTCATCATCTGTAAATAGTTGTTTGGAATTTATAGAGTTCTCAACATACATCACTACTCCTCTTTTTTTTTGGTCTGCTAATGCAGCATACATTTTTCCAATTTTAGGATTCAATAATAATTTCTGATTACTTTTTTAAATATGCACTTCTTGTAGTATTGCAATTTGAGCATTTTGATTTTTGATTTTAGAGAACATTTGTTTTCTTTTCTTTGGTTCATTAAGTCCATTCACATTTACTGAAAAGATTTTTAAATCTTTAAGTATTGTCATTTGTTGAGTTTTTTGGTTTCGCACTGAGGTTGTACTCTTCTAGCACCTTGGTCCTGCTCCTCTATTTGAGCGGTGGCCCCCATAACTTGCTCCTGTTGTACTGCTGATTCTTTCACTGGTTGCTGTTGTACTGGTTGTTGTTGTACAGTTTGTTCCTTTGCTGGTTGATTCAGTTGGCTTATACCACTGTTTTCAAAAAAGTCCCTTGCTTGATCCAGATTTTCCAACTTGTATCTTCTAGAATGCCAAGTCAATGATAGTCCTTGTGGAATGAGCCAACGGAAGGTTATATTTTCTTTAATCAAAATTCTAGTTAGAAAGTGATAGTCTCTTCTGCTTTCTCTGACATTTCTTGGTACTTGTTTTAATATTTTTATTTCAAATCCTTTATGATGCAGTTTTGCGGTTCTTGCCCAGTGCAGTATGTCATCTCGCAGGGTCTTTCTTGCAAACTTGATGTGAATCTCTCTCGGAAGATTGTGGCGACGTATGTAGCTATTTGAAATTCTGAAAACTTCATCGATTTCTCTCATTATTTCCATAGGATCCACCTGAAGAATTCCTCCAATGGTTTCAGCCATGGTCATCTTTAAATCTTCATCTTTTTCTTCTATTATGTTTTGAAATCGTAGCCCATACGAAGCATCTCCAAATGAGTGATTGATTCATCATATCTTCTCTATCGTGAGTCAGCTCTGCCTTCCATATAGTCCATTCTCTTCTCTATTTTGTCAGTCTTTTCTTCAGCCGTTTTAACACGTTCCTCACTTTCTTGTAAAGTTTGTTGAATCTCCTTCATCTGCGCCTTCATTTCTCCCGTATCTGCTTTTAGTTCAGCCATCTCTGTTTTGAATTCAGCCAGCTCTGTTTTTATGGCTTCTCTTTGTTGAGTTGCATCGTCTTTTATAGCTTCTCTTTGTTGAGTTGCATCTTCTTGAGATTTAAGCATAAAGTCCTTCATTGCATTAAAAGTTTCTTGTATTGTTGTTAAGGTGGGCTGCTGAGATTTGTCTTTCTCCTTCTCCTTGGTAGACATGGTTACTGATAGAACCTGGTGTGTCGGGGAAGGATGAGGTGATCCTTGGGGTGATGAAGTTGCAGCTGCTACTTGCTTTTTAACAGTTTTGACATAGGTTGAAGTGCTTGACATTTTCAAATTTAAAATTGTTATTAATTTATATTTAGTGAAAAGAAAAGAATCACTATAAATTCCAAACCTGTTCAATTTACTTTTCTACAAATTTCCCTTCAAATATCACAGTAAGGTATTGATCAGTAATACAACAAAAATATCAGTAAAATTACTGGCAGAGATCACAGTGAATTGTCTTATTACTTTAAATTAACAAGCCCAGAAGAAAAGAAAGGAAGCGAAACAATTTAGAGAAAAAAGAATAAAAAGAGAGGATTCAGCACAAGGAGAAAAAATACTGTTAGAAAGAGAAAAAAGAAAAAGAAAGGAGAAATAATAAGTTGGCTGTGTAACTAAGTAAGTGAAAGAGAGGAGGAATGGAAAAGCGAACAATCTTTAAAAGAGGGGAAATTTTAATTTCACTAAGGTAGAGCAGGGAACCAAGGTATTATTAACAGTGCATATGTTCTAAATCAATCTTCTCTTAGGAAAAACGAAAGAAAGAAAAGAAAGGAAAAGTTGGGGGAAAAAATTAACACTATGAAATTTAAAACACAAAATACAGATATTATATACTTATATTCTTCTTGTATTTCGGGTAATCCTTATTGATGCAAAATGTTATTATTCCAGTGATATCAAGGAAGAAGTTCAAATGTTATTGTGTTTTGTGCAGTCACAATTTTCCAGTTAAAATCAAAGTCAAATTTGAGGCTTTTAAAATGGAGTCAGTTTATGTTTCACAGTCCAAGACAGATGCAAGCAAAGTCTCCACTAATAATCCAAAAGAGAACAGCAAGTAATCCAAAGGCAGTAATCCAAGAACAAACAGTCCAAAAAGAATAGCAAAATAAGTCTTCTTAGTTTTGATATATCAGTTCATTTTATTTTTCATTTATTTTCAAATTGTTATTTTATTTCATTTTGTCGTTGGAAGAAAAGGAAAAAAGAAAGGTTGTAGCAAAAATAGTCTTTATCCTTCCGCTGTTAAAATTAGAGCCCGGGATACAGTGTTTACTGAGGGTTTAAAAGTTCCAGATTTTATTCATTTTTATTTAACTTTGCAGATTTAATCTTTCATAAGGTCATGTCAAATTTAGATTGTATAATTAATTCTTGAATATTTTTAACTGTTCAAAAGTTCAAAAGTTCAAGATCAGGTTCAAAGTAAGAAACGAAAGTGAAGAAAATTAGATCCGGCTGTTATTTGCGGTTTGATACAGTTTTTCCAATAACTTTCACCCTCGCCTTGTAGAAAAAAGAAAACTTTCACTTATAACTTTCTCTATGATCCAAACTTCTGTCTTTAAACATGAAACAATAAATTTTTACCTTGATTTCTTCTTATCTTTTGTATTCTTTTTCAGTCTGAAAGGTGTCGAAAATCTTTCCTTTCTTTAAGCCTTTTCCTCGCTCCCCGCTAGGTTTGGGGGGATCGCAATGGCCATATCTTCTCCTGGAAGAGGATCGGTTCTCCCTTCTCTGAAGCTGCAGGGCAGACCACTGTCTCCGGAGCCTCGGCGGCAGCTCCTCGGACAGAGGGAAGCCCCCTGTTCTAGGATCGGGCCATCCGGACCCGATCCGATCGCAATCAGCGACCTCCGGAGGGGTGGAAAGGAGCCTCGGGGCAGAGCCCTGCCCAGGAGACTCCGCTGCGGTCCCGAGCCAGACCGGAAGCCCCCATAGCCTATTTCTTTAGAACCCTCTCTAACGCTGAGAGGAACTATAGCCAGCTTGACAGAGAGGCCCTGGCCTTAGTATCAGGAGTTAGAAAATTCCATAACTACCTCTTTGGAAGAGAATTCAAACTGGTGACTGACCACAAACCACTACTAGGCTTATTAGCCAGCAACAAACTGACCCCACCATTCATGTCACCAAGGATGACCAGGTGGGCTATTTTTTTAGCTGCTTATCAGTACACACTGCAACACAAGGCAGGAACTCAGATAAACCATGCTGATGCCCTGAGTCTTTGCCCCACAGCGCAACCAGTCGAAGACCCTGCACCAGCCAGTGAGGTGCTACTGCTGGAGTTAGTAGACCAGCCCATTGTCACAGCCAAAGACATAGCCACTGAAACCAGGAGAGACCCAGTTTTACATACTATCGTCTACAGAGAGGGGTGGCATACAAATCAAATCAAATCAAATAAATAAATAAATAAATAAATAAATAAATAAATAAATAAATGGATGGATGGATGGATGGATGGATGAATAAATAAATAAATAATAAATTCTCAGAGGGTGGCCAGGAAAGGGCCTGGACCCTCACATTAGAGAATTCACAGATAAACAGCAAGAGTTAACCATCATGAGGGATTGTATCCTGTGGGGAAACTGGGTAGTAGTGCCCAAGAGTTTAAGGGGAAAAGTAATGAACATGCTGCATAGTGGACACTCTGGAATCGTTAGGATGAAGGCCCTAGCTAGAGGGCACCTATGGTGGCCAGGATTAGACAAGGGTATTGAGCAGTGGGTGGCCACCTGCTCCCCCTGCCAGGAGTCTAGGCCTAGCCCTCCTCGAACCAAGCCAATGGAATGGGAACCACCCAGGGGCCCCTGGTCACGTGTCCATGTGGATTTTGCTGGGCCAGTAGATTCCCAGTTTTTCCTGGTAATAGTGGATGCTTATTCCAAATGGGTGGATATCATCCTCATGGGAAGTACAACCTCATGTGCCACCATCAAGGTATTACACAGGCTGTTTGCTACCCATGGGTGCCTGGATGTCTTGGTATCAGACAATGGGCCTCAGTTCACCTCAAGACAGATGGAGATGTTCCTGGCTCAACTAGGGGTCAGGCACGCCCTCATATCGCCCCATGCCCCTTGGGCTAATGGATTGGTAGAGAGGCTTGTAAGTGTTGTGGTTAGCTCTGGCCAAGCTCCTGCCCCAAGCGATGTGGAGGTGGATGTGGGGGAGACATCCACATGCCACAGGCCTGTTTTGCTTCCAGTAGAATCTGTCTCCTCTGACCAAGGAAGCGTGAGTGACAGGGAAGAGGGGAGTTTGGCAGACAGCCCAGGAGGAGATCAATCATCTGTATCATCCCTGGATTCTGAACAAGAATTAATGACACATCCACGCATGCATAGAGTGATGCCTAGGAGACAATAACTGAAGGATTATTACAAGAGAAAATGAGGCCACCTGTGGTTAGGTGGGGCTGCTGTAATTAGTGCTACAGATAAAAGTGCAGCCTGGTGTGTTAGCCTCATGGCATTTTATCTGATTCATTGTTTCGTCAAGATCGTGGTTTTTTGCTGTTCAGGATTGTGTTTGTGGACTCTCTGGACTTTAGAATTGGACTCAATTTCCCAGTTATTGGGTGAGCAATTGGATTGCATTTCACCTGTGCCTTGTGTGTTCCAGAAAATCCCTTTGACATTTAAAAAGGGAGCTGTTTCTGTTTTTCTGTTTATAACAACTTTTGGGTTTTCCTTTTATCATGTGGTGTGTGTCTTCCTGGACTAATTACCCTGTAATTACGGGCGGTTGAAACACACCGGCAGAACAGAATAAACTGCCATCAACCCCCAGACACATATCGTTCCAGAGTGAAGTGTTTGCTTCTCTTTTTTTTTCTCTTCTCTTTTTTCTGGCATTTATCTGTTCATGGCTGATGGTATGGCAGAAATGCAAGCAGTCTTTGAGGCTTTGAAGTTGGAAATCCAAGCATTAACACTGACAGTGCAGCAATTACAGAACCAGGTGGATTTATTATCTCAGCAGCCTGTCATTCCACAGGTGCAGCCAGCAGCTCCTGCCCCACAGCCACTACCAAGGAGGAAATGTTTTGTGGCTCTGCCTGAAAAATTATGGGGTGACAGATGCCTGTTTGCAGCTTTCCTCAGTCAAGTGCAGTTGTTTATTAATGCACAACTGCCCCATTTTCCAGGAGATGCAGAGAAGGTGGTGTTCCTCTGCAGTTTGTTGGCCGGCCCCGCTACTTCCTGGGTGTCTCCGTTGCTGGACAGAGATGATCCGACACTGCATGATTATACCGCCTTTTGCACCCAGTTGCGATGGCAGTTTTTGGATCCAGTGTGGAAGCAGACGGCCACGAGGGCGTTGAAACAGCTGAAACAAGGTTTGTGCCCATTAGTGGAATATTTAAGTGACTTTCGTAGCCTCAGTGGACAGGTGCAGTGGAATGAGGCCGCCTTGATGGAGGCGTTTTAGGATGGCTTGTCAGAGGCTATGCTTGATGAGCTGGTGCACGAGGCCCTGCCAGGCACCCTGGGTGAGCAGGAGCAGCATTGTTGGGCCATTGAAGCTCGGCTGCTGGCTTGAGAGGTGCGCTGGGCTGGGCAGTCCTCCCCCCGTGTTTCGGGCATCACGCCAGTGCCTGCTCCACGGCAGGGGGTGTCCACTATGGCTGTGCCGACCCCTGTTCCTGTACCCTGTCGCTTCCTGCCTGCCCTGCCTCCTTGTCTAGCAGATCCAGCCCCTGCCGGGGAGCCCATGGAGGTGAACTTCGTGCGATCCTGTGTGTCTCTGGAGGAGAGAGCGCAGTGACGTGTGACCGGCCGGTGCTTCTATTGTGGGGGGGGGGCGGGTCATTTTGCGAATGCCTGTCCCTGCAAACGAAGGAGCATGGTTGCTGCCACGGTTTTGACTCCTCCCAGTCCTCCTGTTGCCATGCCGACTCTTGCAGGACAGCTCCCAGAGTTGTCAACTCATGTTCCCACCATAGTTCCGGATTCCTCGATGGCTGTCCCTATGCCCCTGGTTTCCCCGTCAGATGTGCAGTCGGGAAATGAGGGCGGCCCGGCTTGGTGGCAATGCTAGGTCAGGCTGGCATTTCATCGGTTAAGGATTCTTTGAATAACGACCCTGGAACATATCGTTACCTCACGATTAATGTCAAGCTCCTGGTGGATCGGCGTAGTCAATCGATTTCTGCTCTTACCCTCGTGGATTCAGGGGCCACAACGAATTTCCTGCATGAGGAGTTTGCACAGAGACATTTGTTGCCCTTGTGTCTTATGAACCCTCGGTTGACTGTAGAAACCATTGATGGGCGGGTGTTGTTGTCTGGGCCCATCCGTTTTCAGACCTTGCCAGTGCGGATCAGCATTGGAACTCATGAGGAGGCCTTACAATTTTATGTCATACGGGGCCTCCATTTCCCTCTTGTCTTGGGGTTGTCATGGTTAAGGGCGCATGATCCTCAGGTGGTGTGGTCGTAGAACATCGTCACGTTTCCCAGTTTACAATATGTACAATATGTCACGTTTGTGCCTCGTTATCCCCGCAGCAGTGTTACCAGAGGGCCTTGCTGAGTTTGCGGATGTCTTTAATGAAAAAGAGGCGGAACGCATGCTACCGCATCACCCTCATGATTGTGCCATAGAACTGTTACCCAATGCCAAGTTGCTGGCTGGTCATTTGTACTCTATGTCGAAACCTGAACTAGTGGCCCTCAAGGAGTTCATAGATAAAAATCTGGGCAAAGGGTTCATCAGGCCATCGACCTCCCCATTATCAGTGCCCGTCTTATTTGTTAAAAAAAGACTGGGGACTTACGTCTGTGTTGTGACTACCGGCGCCTGAATGCCATTACGGTGCGCAATCGCTATCCATTGCCACTGATTCCGGAATTAATGGAACGTTTACGAGCTGCCACTCAAGATAGACCTACGCAGCGCTTACAATTTGGTTCGTATAAGGCCAGGGGATGAGTGGAAAACCACGTTTGGCACCCGATATGGGCATTTTGAGTATACAGTGATGCCTTTCGGCCTCACAAATGCCCCGGCTGTTTTCCAGCATTTGATGAACGATGTATTCCGGGACATGTTAGACCATTTTGTGGTCATATATCTGGATGACATTTTAGTGTACTCCCCCTCCAAGTCTAGTCATTTGGGACATTTGCACCAGGTTCTGCTCCGGTTGAGAGAACATTGTTTAGATGCTAAGCTGGAGAAATGTCAGTTTTTGCAGACCACCATAGAATTTTTAGGTCATGTCATTTCTCCAGGGGGCATAGCCATAGATCCGGGCAAGATGTCAGCACTAAAAACCTGGCAACCCCCAAGGAGAGTCAAGGATGTGCAGAGGTTGTTGGGGTTTGCAAACTACTATCACACATTCATACCAGGGTTTGCCCAGTTGACCGTGCCTATCACCCGGTTGTTGCAAAAACTGGTCTTGTTTCAGTGGGGTGAGGAGCAGCAGCGGGCTTTTGTAGCTCTTAAGGATGCTTTCATGAAAGAGCCCTTGTTGCAGCATCCAGATCCGTGTCGGCCGTTTGTCGTTGAGACTGACGCCTCTGATGTTGCCATTGGTGCTATACTTCTACAGGCTCGTCCCGAAGGTGGCACCTTGTTTCCGTGTGCCTACCACTCCAGAAAACTCACGCCCTCGGAAAGAAACTACACAATCTGGGAAAAGGAACTTTTGGCAGTCAAGTCAGCGTTCGAGACGTGGAGACAGCATCTCAAGGGCGCCCAGCATCAGGTAGAGGTCAGGACCGACCATAAAAATTTGGAGTATCTGCAAACGGCCCGAAAGTTGAACCAACGATAGATACGTTGGTTGTTCTTTTTCTCAAGGTTCAACTTTCAAATCTGGTATACACCCACCTCCCAGAATCCCAGAGCAGATGCTTTGTCTAGGAAACCAGAGTTTCTGCATCCGAAAGAGCCGGCCCCATTACAGACAGTCAGCTCTAGCCAAATAAACAACTGCTAATTTCACCAGTTAACTCTTCGAGTATTTTTCAGTTTCCTTGATTAGTTTCCATCTATTGCTTCTTGTCCTGACTTTAATTGCTTTGGAGAATAGGTTGATCCCAGTGGTTAGTTTCTAGCAGTTCAGGCCAATTTGGGTGAACTGGTAGCAAAGGCTCAGCCCACCTGTCTGGATGTCATCACAGATGTTTTGCATATGCGCTTTCCTGTACCCAAACTGGTAGCAAAGGTAAGTGAAACCCACCACTGGTCAACTCCCTCTTCTTTGTGGCAGTCCCTCAAATATTGGACCTCTGTTATCGTATCAGCCCTCATCCTTCTTTTCACTAAACTAGACATATTAAGAGCCAGGGTGGTGCAGTAGTTAGAGTGCAGCATTGCAGGCTATCTCAGCTAACAGCTAGCTATAGTTCACCAGTTCAAATCTCAACACCGGCTCAAGGTTGACTCAATGTTCCATTAGTCCGAAGTGGGTAAAATGAGGACCCAGATTGTTGGGGGCAAGAGGCTGATTCTGTAAACTGCTTAGAGAGGTCTGTAAAGGCATTATAAAGCAGTATATGTCTAAATGCTACTGCTATACCCAATTCCTGCAATCGTTCTTCATATATTTTAGCTTCCAGCCCCTTAATCATCTTTATTGTAAAATCATGGAATCAATTATAAATCGATCAATCACCCTTTACCTAGAATCTAATAACCTACTATCAAAAAAACAATTTGGATTCAGAAAGAAACTATCCTGCAACCTACAACTACTTCACTGCAAAAACATCTGGACTACCCACCTTGATCAAGGAAAATCCATCGATGCAATTTATATCGACTTCTGCAAAGCCTTTGACTCAGTGGTTCACGACAAACTTCTCCTAAAACTCAAATCCTATGGCATCTCAGGACTCCTCCACAACTGGATTACTGCATTCCTGTCAAACAGGCAAGCGCCATTTCCACCCCTGTCCCTGTCAAAAGCGGCGTTCCCCAAGGCAGCGTACTTGGTCCTACTCTTTTCATCCTATACATCAATGACCTCTGTGATAATATCGCAAGCAACTGTGTGCTTTTTGCCGACGATGTGAAACTTTTCAACACCACTGACAACACACTCACTCTCCAAAAAAACCTTGACTTTGTTTCAGATTGGTCTAACTCCTGGCAACTTCAAATATCAACCAACAAATGCTCTACCCTCCACATCGGCAAAAAGAATCCAAACCTCATATATGAACTAAATAAACAAATTCTCGCAGCCAACCCACACTCAGTAAAAGACCTTGGAATACTAATATCAAACGACCTAAGTGCTAAAGCCTACTGCAACAATATCGCCAAAAAGGCTTCCAGAGTTGTTAACCTGATCCTACGTAGCTTCTGCTCTGGCAATCTCACACTACTGACTAGAACCTACAAAACTTATGCCAGACCCATTCTCTAATACAGCTCATCTGTCTGGAACCTACACCACATCTCAGACATCAACACTCTCGAAAACGCCCAAAGATATTTCACCAGAAGAACCCTTCACTCCTCCACTCGAAACAGAATATCCTACGAAAATAGACTAACTATCCTGGGTCTTGAAAGCTTAGAACTACGGTGCCTAAAACACGATTTAAGTATTGCCCACAAGATCATATGCTGCAACGTCCTTCCGGTCAACGACTACTTCAGCTTCAACCGCAACAACACAAGAGCACACAACAGATTCAAACTTAATATTAACTGCTTCAAACTTGACTGTAAAAAATATGACTTTAGCAATCGAGTTGTCGAAGCGTGGAACTCATTACCGGACTCAATAGTGTCAACTCCCAACCCCCAACATTTCTCCCTTAGACTCGCCACGATTGACCTCTCCAGGTTCCTAAGAGGCCAGTAAGGGGCGTATATAAGTGCACTGATGTGCCTATCGTCCTCTGTCCAATTGTCTTTCCTTATCTCATATATCATATATATTCTCTCCTTATCTATCTATCTATCTATCTATCTATCTATCTATCTATCTATCTATCTATATTATATATATATCATATATATTCTCTCCGTATCTCTTATATCCTATATATTCTCTTCTTTTTTACTTTCTATCTTTATATATATTACTTAATGTCTATTCTCTTCCATATGTATTGTATATTGGACAAAGAATAAATAAATAAATAAAAATATTGCTCTTCTCTGCCTCTTTCCAAAATTTCAACATCTTTTTTTTTTTTTTAAATTATAGGATGACCAAAACTGGATGCAGTATTCTAATTAACTGGAACAATTCCTCCAAAAGGTTTTGTAATCCTGCACCGATCCACTGGGAAAAAGTCCAGAAATCTCCCAATGGAAAATAAACAACGAATGAATGATCCGAAAGATCTCCTAAACATTAAACAAAGCAATTTGGCTCTGCTGTTTCATTAGATAAGTCATGCAAAGGCCTTTAGAAGCCGGCTAGCAATTACCAAGGAAGCAAAGCTTTTTTTAAAAAACCCAAACATACACACAAAAAAAGCGGTCTATCCATCACACCTCACAAGGCCTAAATGTTACCAGCAATTAAGCAAGTTAGTGGGGAAGAGCTGACAAGCGAGTTTTATCACTGGCCTGTTTCCCTCACTGGGAAATAAGTGGGTCAAACGTATTAGATCTCACTTCATTTAAACACAGCAAAACCTGCTGTGAGCAACATCCGAGGTTTGGGTGTGGACTTTGAGCTTGTGGGTAGCAAGCGCAAACCTGGAAAGTTTTGTGGCTTCTGCCTTAAGGAGTTTTCCCCCCCTTCTTCAGAAGAATAATTTGGGCTTCCAATGCGAGGGTTGTGGGTTATGCAAGAATAAGTAAAAATGAGATCCCAAAGGAAAGAAGAAATATTTATTTCTGAAAGCAAAGAGTTTGCCTTTTGGGGCAGCTGCAGAAGAACAGCTGAAATAGTTATATATGGGAGCTTGTCCTGAGTGTGGAAGTGTCTACGTGCTGATTTTAGGGTGACACTTGAAGATTGTGTGTGTGTGGATACTGTATTTTTCAAAGTATAGTTTTGGGGAGGAAAATAGGGGGGGGGGAATCTACCTACCAGGTATTCATCTGGCTGGCGTCCTTAGTCTAGTCAGCTTCAGGACATCATTTTGTCCTCTGGTTAGGGCTGTAAAAAAATCTTTTTCAGAGGGAATAGCAATGAAAACAAGCCTGCAAAGACTTAGGGCTGGAAAAAAACTTTGGAGTAGCAATGAAAAATCCTGCAAACTGGGAAGATCATAAACACTTTGTTAGGTCTGGGGGGAAAAGCTCCAAAAAAGTTATGTTCGGAGTATAAGACAGACCCAAATTTTCAGTGCATTTCAGGAGGGGAAAAGTGCTTTCTTAAATTCTGAAAAATATGGTATGTCTATGATGTTTATTCTTGAGAACATGCAGTTCTTCTAGGAGGCCTAATTTAATTAATCTATTTGTGTTTGCAGACACATATTTGTGTTTATCCTTTGATATGTGGATTAGGCCTTGGGAAGGTATTTCGGGATAAGAGGAAATTTGAGTTAAAGATTTTCCCCCATTTGCTATTTTTACTTGATTAACTCAGTTTCAGCTTGATTGTCAATTATCTAGTGGAGATGAAGATTCTCAGTGCATGGTAGATTCTGTTAACATTTTAAGGGAAACAGCATAAAGAATAAAATATATTTGGAAATACCATATTTTTCAGAGTATAAGACACACCTTTTTCCTCCCTAAAAGAAACTGGTTATTCGGGTGTGTCTTACACTCTGAATGTAGCTCTCCCCCCCAGCCCTAACTAGCTGCTAACCATCTTCCCGGCTCTTTCATTGTTTCTCTCTGCAAAGAATCTTTTCCAAGCCCTAAGTCTTTGCAGGGCTTTTTCCATTGCTCTACTTGCTCCAAATGTTTCTTTCCAGGTACTAACAATGTTCCCAGCTCTTATTGGCTTGCAAGCTCTTTCACTGTTACTCTCTCTAAATAAGGGTTTTTAAAAGCCCTAACCAAGGGATAAAATAATGTGCTGAAGGTGACCAGACTAAGGACGCTAGCCAGGTGAATACATGGTAAGCAGATTCTTTTCCCTATTTTCCTCCCCCAAAACTAACGTGCGTCTTATACTCCGGTGCATCTTATATTCTGAAAAATACGGTAAAACTTCTCACACCTTTTTCATTCACCATTAAATGCAACAAATTAAATTACACACAGACAAAAACACCCCCCTCTGCACTTCATCCAGTTGCAAGACCTGGAAAGCAATGCCTCTCCTTAAAACGAGGCTTCCTTCCTTTAATGGAGTTGGTGTTGGCTGGGAACCAGCCACGAGCTGTCTTAACTAAATCTTTGACTGATTATGCATTTCTTTCCCTTTCCCCCCTTCTCTCCCTCCCCTTCTTCCTACAAGATAGATTCATCATTCCAATTTGTCAAGATGGCAAGGTTCCAATTAATTACATGCAGGAAAGCTCAACCTGTATTACAGCACTGTCATCCCTAATCTAGTACCTCGTTCACTGTGGTCCCAAATGAAGAGATATTAGAGATGCTGCTGTTTCACGGAGTACTTAACTTGATGAATGCCTTGGCAGGACAGGACAGGCGACCGGATGGTACTTGCAGTCTTGTCTTCTTTTATCAGGCGCCAACGGCAAAGGAGCTTTTGCCTCCTGCAACTAATTTGAGGGTTCAACTGTATGGATGGTTTTGCTTTCCTCGCTTTCTCTGGAAGTATTCTAACTTCTTCAGGTTTTCTTTTTTTTTTGGTTTTCTTTCTTTCTTTTTTTAAATCAGTAGACTTGGTTGGAAGCTGGAGAGCCATTTTGGGATGGTTCAAATGGCTCATATTGGAAAGCACTGCTGGTAAAAGTTGAGCTACGGGCACAGCTTTGGTTTTCTTACAAGGCGATGTGTGTGCGAGAGAGATTTCAGCAATTTTTTGCTTCTGCACATGTGCAGAAGCAAAGAAATTCACCGAAATCTCATGTGTCCCTTCACAAAATTTTGCTTCCTGCGCATGCGCAGAAGCCAATACACGCTGGGACGCATGCACATGCCAGAGACCTGAACCTGTGTGTGCAGTGCACCGGTAGCAACGGTAACTGCCATCAGCCCCTGCTGCTGAGGCGATGGGGTCAGGCTTCAAAATGTTTAGCAAGGGGTTCTCTGCCCTTGCTGGGTGAGCGTGGCCTAGCTGGCCTCTTGCGCCACGGGAAGGGTGTTTTTGCCATATGCAGACTCTGGAGGCTTTCCTCAAGCATCTGGGAAGCTGAAAACGGCCTCCCCAGGCTCCAGAGGCCCTCTGAAGCTGGAAACAGGCCTGTTTCCGGCCTTCCCAAACTTCTGGTAACCCTGTTTTTTGCCACCCCCTGAGCTTCCTTGAGCATCCTGCACTTACCTCCATCCAAAAGGGGAACGTGGGAACTCCGGGAGGGACTGGGTGGGGTGGGCAGAGCCAGTCAAGAGTGAGATAACACCCTTGAAAATGTTCAAGAAGAGCCCTTCATTCCTCCACTCGAAACAGAATACCCTACGAAACTAGACTTACAATCCTGGGCCTTGAAAGCTTAGAACTATGACACCTTAAACATGATCTGCGTATTGCCCACAAGATCATATGTTGCAATGTCCTGCCTTTGAAAGACTACTTCAGCTTCAACCACAACAACACAAGAGCACACAACAGATTCAAGCTTAATATTAACCGCTCCAAACTTGACTGTAAAAAATACGACTTTAGTAATTGGGTTGTTGAAGCGTGGAACTCCTTACCGGACTCTTTAGTATCATCCCCTAACCCCCAACATTTTACCCTTAGACTATCCATGGTTGACCTCTCCAGATTCGTAAGAGGTCAGTAAGGGGCATACATAAGCGCACTAGAGTGCCTTCCGTCCCCTGTCCTATAGTCTCTCCTATATCTCGTATTTCTTCTCTACTATATCCTCTATGTTGTGGTTAGCTCTGGCCCAGCTTCTGCCCCAAGGAATGTGCAGGTGGATGTGGGGGAGACACCCACATGCCGCAGGCCTGTTTTGCTCCCGATGGAATCTGCCGATGAAGCCTCCTCTGACCAAGGAAGCATGAGTGACAGGGAAGAGGGGACTTTGGCAGACAGCCCAGGAGGAGATCAATCATCTGTATCATCTTTGGATTCTGAACAAGAATTAATGACACATCCACCCATGCGTAGAGTGATGCATAGGAGACAACAACTGAAGGATTATTACAAGAGAAAATGAGGCCACCTGTGGTTGGGTGGGGCTCCAGTAATTAGGGCTGCTGCTATAAATAGCAGTGTGTGGGTTTGGCCATTGTGAAAGAATATCTGATCGCAAGTATCTGATTGTTTTGAATTTTCAAACGTGTGCGTGTGAAATTTGTACCCTTGAATTTTCGGGAGGCTCCTACCAGAGAGCCTGGCAGAACCCCTCTATAACCTTCATTGTGTATTATTGTGTACTGGACAAAATAAATAAATAGAATAAAATAAAATTCTCCAAACTGCACAAAATGTTAACTAGAGGTTCCCCTGAACCTCTGTGAACACCCAGCAGCCCACCTCTAGATGCAGTGTAGAAAGTTAGCATTCGCCCTTCTCCTAGAAGATTGTCACTAAGTTGATTGAAACAAAATTTCCTTTCCAAGCTTATTTCAGCAGAGAGAATCTTGTAAAAAGCCTTTTGATATGACATTCTTGAATTGATAAGAGTTAATGAAATGTAAATATCCCCTCTCACTTTACACACACATTGCACAAAAATGAAGCAAGTCTTCATTTAAAAAATAATAATTTTATTGAACAGTTTTTAAAAAGCTATACATAAATACAAGATCAAAATACAAAAGAAACATAAAGAACAAAAACAAAAAACAAAAATGAGAGATAACATCAACATTATGACATAACCTTACATAATATAACGTTACAAAACATAAACAGTTTGTATTATTTTTCATTTTGCAGTTTTGCATATCATTGTATCTTCTATGTTACTATATCTCTTATTTCTTGAACATGTCTATATTTACATAATTCTAAATTCTTATTACTATCTTCTTTAACATCTATTCCAAATCTATCTACCTATCTCCTTGGCTGGGATTGGACTGAAAGAACAGAGTGGCCAGAGTTGGGGGAGAGTGAACTATGGAAACTGAATTGCCGAAGACCATCAAGGCCAGCCAAATTATGGGTATCAGCTAATGTTAAGATCTTTGCTTTGTCATCTTCCCCCCTCCCCCCCCACTTCCATCTTCCTTACTCCCTATTCCCTATTGAATACCATTGGAGAACTGCGCCCCTAGTGGAAGATCCTATAACACAATAGACTTAAAGAAGGATTTATAGAAGACACTATTATCATCCTGAATTGGATTGACTGATTGATGAATTTTGAACTGTTGATTTAAGAACTGATTTTCATACTAATTGATTTTAATTATATGATTGTCTCAGTTTGATTCATATTGACCAGTTGACTTTTATAAATTATTTTTAAAATTTTTATATACTTTTTAACTAATTTATTGGGGGGTAATTTTAGTGATGGATGTTTGGGATCGGATGGAAGGTATGTATGAAATTAATGGAATGAATGATTGATGGTGTAATTTTTATGATATGAATGAGTGGGGTGGGTGGGATGGTATGTATGGGACCAATGGGGATAGTATGAATGTAGAATTTAGCCTACCTGGCAGTAGAGAGACAAGAGGGATGGAGGTATCTATCTCCGGGGTGACAGAGGGCCAGAATATTCCGGTCCTGCTGGGGAGAGGTAGATATGGCGGGAGTCACGGGGGTAGCCGTTCTGGAGGAAAAAGAGATCGCTGCTTAAAAGCAATCCCTTGTTCCGGTCCCATGAGGTCAACCTGGGGTCCTGGTGATGAGTGTAATTCGGGCCCTGGGCTCAAGCTGCTGCTGCTCAATGCCAGATTGGTAGTAAACAAAGCTCTCCTCATCTGGGATTTGATCCTGGATGAGGAGGCCGATCTGGCATGTGTGACTGAAACCTGGCTGGGCCCGGAGGGAGGAGTTCCACTCTCAGAAATATGCCCAGCCGGGTTTCAGGTATGGCATCAGCCTCGACCCCAGGGAAGGGGGGGAGGAGTGGCTATTGTAGCCAAGGAGAAGGACCTTTGCCTGCGTAGACTCGTTGCCCCTGAGATTGCGGGTTGTGAGTCCCTCCTTGTGAAGTTGGACTTAGGGGTTCAGGTGGGCTTGTTACTCATGTACCTGCCTCCCAGCTGCGTGTCAACAGCCCTGCCTGTGCTACTCGAGGAGGTGGCTGGGCTGGTGGTGGAGTTCCCTGGACTTATTGTCTTGGGGGACTTCAATCTACCGTCTCTCAGTGGTTCCTCTGGACAAGCACAGGAGCTCATGGCCACCATGACAACCATGGACCTGACTCAAGTAGTTCAGGGTTCGACTCACAAGGGGGGACGCACACCCGACATGGTATTCCTCTCAGAACAATTGGGTAATGGTCTGCGACTAAGGGGCTTAGAAGCATTGCCGTTGTCATGGTCAGACCATTTCCTACTGCGGCTTGATTTCCTGGCTCCAATCCTCCCCTGTAGGGAGGCGGAACCAATTAGGAGGTTCTGCCCCAGACGCCTGATGTACCCAGAGGGCTTTCAGAGGGCGCTTGGGGTTTTACCAGATTCACTCATCCATAGCTTGGTGGACTCTACAACACTCCGTGGCCTGCACTGGTTGCCGATCAGTTTCCGGTCACAATTCAAAGTGTTGGTTATGACCTTTAAAGCCCTACATGGCACTGGACCAGAGTACCTCTGGAACCGCCTGCTACCGCACGAATCCCAGTGACCAATAAGGTCCCACAGAGTTGGCCTTCTCCGGGTCCTGTTGACTAAACAATGTCGTTTGGTGGGCTCCAGGGGAAGAGCCTTCTCTGTGGCGGCCCTGGCCCTCTGGAATCAACTCCCCCCTGAGATTAGAAGTGCCCCCACCCTCCTTGTCTTTCGTAAGCTACTCAAGACCCACCTATACCGCCAGGCATGGGGGAACTGAGTCTACGGAGAGGGGCGGCATACAAATCTGATTAATAAATAAATAAACTGAGACACCTTCCCCAGGCTTTTATACTTTATGTTTGGTATGTATGTGTTGTTTGGTTTTAAATGATAGGGTTTTATATGTCTTTTTCTCTTTTAATATTAGATTTGTTCCACTGCAACATTGTTTTATTATTGTTGTGAGCTGCCCCAAGTCTTCGGAGAGGGGCAGCATACAAATCTAATAAATTATTATTATTATTATTATTATTATTATTATTATTATTATTATTATTATTATTATTCTACATACAGTACTACTGTAATTACTTGAATTTCCTTTTGTATTCCTTAAATTTCCTTAAATATTAAATTTGTAGTCCAACCATTCATAACATTTTGTCCATATTTGTTAAAACTCTGTTTAATCTTCATTTAGAGACATTTTTTGGAGAGCTGTTTGGAATAACATTTTCAAGATTTGGGCAGTTAAATTATGTCCCACTGGAACTGAAAGATTTAGCTAAAGATCGTTTTGAAGGAGAGTTCACTGTACGTCACATTTGCAATTTTCCTATGTTCATATAATAAAATGATTGCATGAAATATTCCTGGGCAGCAAAAGGCTCTTCTCTATTATTTTTGCAATTCTTTCAATATGTGCACATTGAATATTGCACTGGTGAGTGAGACCCCATTTGGAACACTGTGTTCAGTTATGGTCACCACGAAGCCCTAGAAAGAATGCAAAGAAGAAACAACCTGGGTGTCCTCCTAGACCCACAGCTGAGGCTAGAACAACATCTCTTGGCTGTGGCTAGGGGGGCTTTTGCGCAGGTTCGGCTTGTTTACCACCTTGGCCAGGAGGCGCTCCTCCCAGTCACTCGTGCCCTCATCACCTCTTGTCTTGATTGTTCCAATGCACTCTACATGGGGCTACCCTTGAAGAGTGTTCGGAGACTTCAGCTGGTGCAAATTGCAGCGGCGCATGCAATAATGGGTGTACCACAGTATGCCCGTATTACTCCATCTCTACGCAAGGGATATTGGTTGCCAGTCGGTCTCCGAGCACAATTCAAGGTGTTGGTTATCACCTTTAAAGCCCTAAGTGGCTCAGGCCAAACTATTTATGGGTCCGCCTCCGACCTCATTCCTCGCTGCGGCCAGTAAGGGCCTACAGAGTCGGCCTTCTCCAAGTGCCGTCCACCAAACAATGTTGGTTGACAGGACCTCGGGGAAGAGCCTTCTCTGTGGCCACTCCGACCCTGTGGAATCACAATGCCTCCAGAGATTCGCAGTATCTCCTCCCTACCGGTTTTCCGGAAAGCTGTTAAGACCTGGCTTTCCCGGCAGGCCTGGAATTAAGACTGATTGTTGCAAATATGGTTTTATAATACATGTGATTTTAGTGATGTTTTTTATTGGCTTTTTACTTATATTGTATTTATACTTAACAGAGTATTAGTAGAGCCGGGGTGGCGCAGCAGGTAGAGTGCTGTACTGCAGGCCACTGAAGCTGACTGTAGATCTGTAGGTCAGCGGTTCAAATCTCATCACCGGCTCAAGGTTGACTAAGCCTCCCATCCTTCCGAGGTGGGTCAAATGAGGACCCGGATTGTGGGGGCAATAGGCTGGCTCTGTTAATAAAGTGCTATTGCTAACATGTTGTAAGCCGCCCTGAGTCTAAGGAGAAGGGCAACATAAAAATTGAATAAATAAATAAATAAATACTTGTTATTAGCCGCTCAGAGTCCGTTTGGAGTGAGCGGCATATAAATGCAATAAGTAAGTAAGTAAGTAAGTAAGTAAGTAAGTAAGTAAGTAAGTAAGTAAATAAATAGTCCTCGATTTACAGCAGTTTATTTAGTGACCATTCGAAGTTACAATAGCAGTGGAAAAAAGTGACATGACTATTTTAGTGTGTATTGGAGATGATGATTCTTTGACAGCTATATGCAATGAAATTCCTCTTTAATGTATGCCGATTAGTGTACATTCAAAATAACAATAAAATTATTCCATCTCTCTCTCCCTCCCCATCTCTGTCTCTAACTATCTCTATGTGTCTGTCTGTCTGTATGTCTGTCTGTCTATCTATCCATCCATCATCTCTCTCTCTTTCATATCTATTTTAACTTAATGACAATGTTACTAATTTAAGAACTGCAGTGATTTACTTAAGAGACATCAAAAAATGGGGCAAAACTCACTTAACAAAGTTCTCAAAATGTATATTGCTAAAACATATATTTTGGGCTCAGTTGTGATTATACACTGAGGATAACCTGTAATTGGAAAGGCTGCCTTCATGTCTACCAAAGTCATGGGATTTCTTTCTGACCAGGGCATACATGATTTTAGTTTTAATTTATATTTTTCAACCTTGATGGTGAAGTTAACCCAGGATTGGGTTCACTAACCATTGCCTCCAGTTTGTATTGAGACATTTCACATGCATGTGCGCTTCCCCTCATGCAATTCTGCTTCTGCGCATGCTCAGTAGCTACAACCAGCCTGAAACACAGTTGAGGAGTCGATCAGCTGTGCTTCGGGCAAAGGGATAAGTGTAAGGCTGGCGGGAGGGCACTTTTTCAAGCAACAGCAGAAGAAAACGTCCAAATAATAATTTTTAAAAATCAGGAAAAAAATCCTAAAACAAGATGGCGGTGCCCACGGACTGGCACCAACTGAACTGGATCTGTGATGTCATTATGATGTCACCAGCAGGTTACTACCAGTTCGGGAAATCTAATCCGAATTGGGAGAAACCCGCCCCTGCATGGGTTTATCCCAGAAGGGACAGAGATAACAACAACAACAACCACAACAACAATAATAATTTATTAGACTTGGATGCCGCCCCTCTCCGAAGACTCAGAGATGAAATTTTGCATGTATTTTGGGGGCTTAAAGGATAGAAAAGTTATTTTGCTTCTAGAAACATAGAAACAGAAGATTGACGGCAGAAAAAGACCTCATGGTTCATCTAGTCTGCCCTTATGCTATTTCCTGTATTTTATCTTAGGATGGATATATGTTTATCCCAGGCATGTTTAAATTCAGTTACTGTGGATTTAGCAACCACGTCTGCTGGGAGTTTGTTCCAAGCATCTACTATTATTTCAGTAAAATAATATTTTCCTCATGTTGCTTCTGATCTTTCCCCCAACTCACCTCTGATTGTGCCCCCTTATTCTTGTGTTCACTTTCCTATTGAAAACACTTCTCTCCTGAACCTTATTTAACCCTTTAGGATATTTAAATGTTTCGATCACGTCCCCCCTTGTCCTTCTGTCCTCCAGGCTATACAGATTGAATTCATTAAGTCTTTCCTCTTAAGTTTTATGCTTAAAACCTTCCACCATTTTTGTAGCCCGTCTTTGGACCCATTCAATTTTATCCATATCTTTTTGTAGGTGAGGTCTCCAGAACTGGACACAGTATTATTCCAAATGGGGTCTCACCAGCGCTCTTTAAAGCGGGATCACAATCTCCCTCTTCCTGCGTGTTACACCTCTAGCTATGCAGCAAAGCATTCTACATGCTTTCCCTACTGCCTGACTGCATTGTTCACCCATTTTGAGACTGTCAGAAGTCACTACCCCTAAATCCTTCTCTTCTGTCATGTCTGAGCAATTCTGAGGGTCATCAAGAAGAACTGGGCTGCCATAGGCTATACATAACTTAGGCCAAGCGTTTCTCAATTTCACATGCCTTAAGAGGTGTGGACTTTAACTCCCAGAATTCCCAAGCTTGTTGGGAAATTCTAGGAATTGAAGTTCGCACATCTGAAAACTGCCAGGTTGAGGAACACTGACTTAGATAGTTTAGCTGTGGTGGTGCAGTGATTAGAATGCAGTTTTGCAGGCAGACTCTACCAAGAATTTGATCCTGACAGGCTCCAGGTTGACTCAGCCTTCCATCCCTTATGAGATCAGTAAAACGAGGACCCAGATTGTTGGGAGAAATATGCTGATTCTGTAAACCACACTATGAAGCTGTATATAAGTCTAAGTCAGTGATGGCGAACCTACGGTATGGGTGCCACAGGTGGCACGCAGAGCCATATCTGAGAGCACGTGAGGCATTGCCCTATGTCAGCTCCAACATGCATGTGCATGCTAGTCAGCTGATTTTTGGCCTTCTTTTCAGCCCTTTCCGCCCTCCCCAGGCTTCAGGAAAACACCCGGAACCCTGGGGATGGCGAAAAATGGCCCAACAGGCCCACTGGGCCAGAGTCTTCAGTGAAGCCTGTGCACATGTGTGGGGGGAAGTGCAGGCATTGTGTGCATACGTGGGGGGAGGGCATTGCATTATGGGTGTGGGCCCACATGCACACACCATTGTGCTTGCACACACCCTTTTCGCACCCAAGCCAAAAAAAGGTTTGCCATCATTGGTCTAAGCGCTATTGTATTAAAGTTTGTTACATAGAAATCAAAACCAGAAGCACACACAGATGTCTGATTCAGCTGTATTCAATAACATCTTCATAAACATAATAACCAATGAAGTTACAATACCTTTAGCAGATTATTTCTCCAAGTAAGCACAAGCAGGAGAGTTAGTTTCATATCAGCAGAGCAGACAAGCACAGAGCACAGAATGCAGAAAGGACAGAGCCATGCCCAGCCGTAAGCTTAAGTTTGCAGTTTCAAATCGATACTGACTTGATTAGAGCCAGAATCACTACAGACAAAATAGTGAGTTTGCTAGCCAATAAAGGACAATAATCCTGGGGAGAGGGGCATTGTCAGTGCCATGACGAGACGGCATCCCTTGCGCTCCCACTAGGGGGATGCCTAATCCCCACTGTTTGGGGGCACCAATTCCTGCTGTATCAGCCCAGAACCACCGTGTGTGTGTGTGTGTGTGTGTGTGTGTGTGTGTGAAGAAGGGGTATTGTCCGCCCAATGTTTTTGGGGTCGGCATTTGACCTCAGCCAGCAGTGGGTGAAACGGCCTTGGTCGCCATAGTCGCAGCGACTATGTACTTGAAAGAGATAAACAAAGCATCGGGAGTCATCTGGAAGGCAAGGAAATGCAAGTTTTTGTGCTGGAGGTTGACGAGAAAGAGGATTGTGAAGAAAGGGTGAGCTACTATGCCAGAGGGAGACCTTGATACTGAATTTATAAATTCTTTTCTGGAAGTTAAGATAGAGTGAAAGTGTGGAAGCAGCTGGACTATTAGAGGACTGTTTACTTAACATTAAATGGATTTTAAAAATCAGCTAAAACCCAGGAATTATACATTTGGTTTGCTTTTGAAATTTTGGAGTTAAAATTTGGCCTTTTGAGATTATCAAAAAACCCTAAAAGATCTTAAAAGAAGTTAAAAGAATCCAAAGTTACTGTGAGATTTTGTATTGGGGACATCTGCTGGTGAAGTTGAGGCAGTATTCGGTTGGATTTGTAATTTACTGACTATGACCTTCATTCAATGGAACTGGGCAGATTGTTTCTATAACAAATGATAAAGAGCAGCTGGGAACCAGAAGAAAATATTTTTGACTTGAATTCTATTTGAACTTAAAAGGAGGAGAAAAAAAGGGGGCAAAAAGAGATATGGTTTGCTTTATTTGAAACATCTTGACTTTTTCAAAACTTGGACCAGATGGAAGAAATAAGAAATTTATTCAAGTATATATTGAAAGACATTAATGAGTGGAAAGAAGAAAACAGAAATGACAACACTGTGTTTTTTTTAACTAATCAAGATTATAGAGAAAATGATGGAGGGGAAGAAGAAGAAGAAGAGAGGAGTCCTGAACAGATGGAACAGATTTTTCAACAGCAAAATAATGATGAAAATATAAAAGCGCCACTAAGTGGACATGCTTAAAAATTAGATGATTTTATATTTAATGAGATTGATGAAGTAGGGAAGGCATGCCAAAAGATAAATGATTTAGAAGATGGTTTGATCAAAGAGGGGGTAGAGGGTCACATGCTTGATGATTATAAGAAAATAAGCACTAATAAAATTGAGAATAGATATGACCTGAGACCTTGGAATGGGCAGAGTAAGAAAGAAATTAGGATAGAAAGTGGAAAATCTGGAAAGATTGTTTATTTGGGCAGAAAGAGAGAGGGGAAGAAAGTATTTGACTACAAAACGATAAGAAAGACTAGAAACAAAATAATTGGGGTTTGACAAGAGGAATGCAGATTTGAGGATGGATGATTGATTGCTAAATATGAATTGATGTAAGGAAATAGTCAGATATATTTAGGTATTGCTTTAAAATATATGAATTTATAACATTGTATTAGAAGCATAGAATTTTATAGATAATTTAGATTAATAATTGTAAAAGATTGATAGTGAAATGTTAAGGTTTTTAATATTATCTAAATTTGGAAATACAGTGGTACCTCTACTTAAGAACTTAATTCATTCCGTGACCAGGTTCTTAAGTAGAATCGTTCTTAAGTAGAAACAATTTTTCCCATAGGAATCAATGTAAAGGCAAATAATGCGTGCAAACCCATTAGGAAAGAAATAAAAGCTTGGAATTTGGGTGGGAGGAGGAGGAGGAAGAAGAGGGGGAGGACAGTAGCTGCCAAAGGAAGAAGGTAAGGTGAGGGGAATCAAAAAAATCCAAAACTTTAAGGCTTAAAAAAACAACAGAGGGACTCTGAGGCAGCAAGGAGGAGCATGTGCCTCACCTGGTGCGAGGCTGCCTCCTATACACTGCGCCAGAGAGAGAAACCCAGGTGGGTGAGAGGGGGGAACCTCCTGCTCCTTTGACTGAAATGCGGCTGCTGCTGCTGCCTCTTCCCATGCTGAAGGGCTCTCTTCTCCTCTCATTTGCTTTGTAGTGGGCGCCTTTGCTTCACTGTGTTGACTCTTGGCTTTTACTAGATAAATGGTCAAAGCAATGGAAACTGCAGTTTAATGTTTCCAAATGTAAAATAATGCACTTGGGGAAAAGGAATCCTCAATCTGAGTATTGCATTGGCAGTTCTGTGTTAGCAAAAACTTCAGAAGAGAAGGATTTAGGGGTAGTGATTTCTGACAGTCTCAAAATCGGTGAGCAGTGTGGTCGGGCAGTAGGAAAAGCAAGTAGGATGCTTGGCTGCATAGCTAAAGGTATAACAAGCAGGAAGAGGGAGATTGTGATCCCCTTATATAAAGCGCTGGTGAGACCACATTTGGAATACTGTGTTCAGTTCTGGAGACCTCACCTACAAAAAGATATTGACAAAATTGAACGGGTCCAAAGACGTGCTACAAGAATGGTGGAAGGTTTTAAGCATAAAACGTATCAGGAAAGACTTAATGAACTCAATCTGTATAGTCTGGAGCAGTGGTCCCCAACGTTTTTTCCACCAGCGACCAGTTTCAGCAAGACAATTTTTCTATGGCCCGGTGGGAGCGGAAAGGGGTGTGGTTGGGGGCGGGATTAAGCATGGGGGTGCTGGTCCTCCCCACCCCTCTTTACCGCCATCGCTCTATGGCTGGCAGAACCTGCCTCCCAAGCCCTCTTGCCCAGCGGGAGCTAAGCGCTGGAGAGAGGGGGTCAGGCTGGCCCTCCTGCCTCCCCCCAGCCAAAAACGCAAAAGCGCCCCGCGGCAGAAGCCAAAAGAGGCTTGAGCCTCTCGGTCCTTCCCGCCCCTCTGTCCCGTCCATCGTCCTATGGCCGGCAGAACCTGCCTCCCGAGGCCTCTTGCCCGGCGGGAGGCAAAGCGCTGGAGGGAGGGGGTGGCGGCATGAGGGCCGGCAGCTGCTGACTCCACGGACCGGTGCAACATGCCCCGCGGCCCGGTACTGGTCCGCGGCCCGGTGGTTGGGGACCCCTGGTCTGGAGGACAGAAGGAAAAGGGGGGACATGATCGAAACATTTAAATATGTTAAAGGGTTAAATAAGGTTCAGGAGGGAAGTGTTTTTAATAGGAAAGTGAACACAAGAACAAGGGGACACAATCTGAAGTTAGTTGGGGGAAAGATCAAAAGCAACGTGAGAAAACATTATTTCACTGAAAGAGTAGTAGATCCTTGGAACAAACTTCCAGCAGACGTGATTGCTAAATCCACAGTAACTGAATTTAAACATGCCTGGGATAAACATATATCCATCCTAAGATAAAATACAGGAAATAGTATAAGGGCAGACTAGATGGACCATGAGGTCTTTTTCTGCCGTCAGTCTTCTATGTTTCTAATACCAGAAGTAATTAATTTGGAACTAATAATTTGGGGTGGGAGGAGAAAGTATATATGTTTTACTAATCTGATACTGTTTTTATTATTTGAAGGTATTTTGAAATGTATTGAAAAAAGTTTGTATGGAGCAAAGAATAAAAAATTTATACCTCTCCCCTAAAAAGGACAATACTCCCGTGGAATTATCAAGTGCTAGAAAATTGAAGTCAGCATCCCCATAAAGCTCTTTGCAGATGGAAGCATGGAGAGCTCCAAAATCTCCCAGTAGATGGCTCCCTCTCCATTCTTCCTCCATACTCTGAGTCTTTGGTTTCCAAATGAGATGCACAAGTTTCCATAGTCTGTGTTGATTTGGAGAGCCATGTCATCTACTGGTGTTGGTCCACTGTGCTTCATTAAGTCCAGGGTCAATGCAGCCGTCTACGAGGAGATTTTGGAGTGCTCCATGCTTCCATTCACGTACAAGCTTTATGGGGATGGTGACTTTCCAGAAGGACTTGGCACCTGCCCACACTGCCAAAAGCACCAAAACCTGTTTCAATGACCGTGGGATTACCACTGTCTTTGATTGGCCAGCAAATTCGCCTGACCTGAAACCTATAGAGAATCTAAGGGGCATTGCCAAGAGAAAGATGAGACACATGACATGGAACAATGCAGAAGAGCTGAAGGCCACTATTGAATCATCCTGGTCTTCCATAGCACCCCAGCAGTGCCACAGGCTGATAGCTTCCATGTCATGCTGTATTAAAGCAGTAATTGCTGTAAAACGGGCCCAAATGAAGTACTGAGCATGCATATGTACTTTTTAGAGGTTTGATATAGTTCTATGTACAATCCTTATTTTATTGATCGCATATAATATTCTAATTTTCTGAGATGGGAGATTTGGAGTTTTCATAATGTTCTGTCTGGGTTCCCCCAGACCTCAACACCAACTGGAAAAAACAGCCAGACACGCTGGTAAAAGCAAAAGTACTTTATAGCTTGAAAAATAAACACAGAGAAAAACCTGTTCTTCCCAACAGGCAGGCTAGGAGATTTTACAGCAGAGTCCTGATGTCCAGACAATACAGCAAACTTCTTGCTGGCACACCCACCACTGTAGAGCATAAGACCCCCACCTCCCCCCCCCAAGGTTTCAGTAGTCAAAGTCACAAACCAGAATTCCAAGACGCCAAAGATCACAGCCAGGTCCCAGGACTCCCAAAGATAATACTCCACAAGCCAGGAAGGGTGGGTCTGCCTTTTAGCCTTTCCAGAGAGCACCACACCCAAACCCAGCTGTTGCCTCTTTAGTGCTGAAAGTACCTAGCCAATTGGTCCCTTCTTTGTGTTGCTCTTCTCTGTCGCAGATCGATTATTGCTTGTGCATTTTCCTCTAAGGAATCCAGGCTGCTTGCTGGGGAGAGCTCCCTCTCGGGGGCCTCTGGCTGTTCCCCCTCTTCCTCAGCCTGGGATTCCTCCTCCTCGTCTGCCTGCACCTCCTGTTCCTCATCCTCCCCCTCTGAGCAGGAAACCGACAGAAGATCAGCCGTTCCCTGAGGGGCCTCGGACGGAATCACAACACATAATCATCACAATTATGACAAATCACGGCTTGAACTATCTTGCCTTACATGTTATGAATATCTGTCATATATTAAGTTTCACCTTTTAATTTACATTACTGAAATAAATGAAAGTTTGCACGATATTCTAATTTTTTGAGTTTTACCTGTATTAGCTATTAGCTAATTCCTCCAAAAACATAGAGAAGCAAGGAAAAAGGTATCCCAAAAGGCTTGCTGACAATTCATTTGATGTTTTATTTTGCACCAAATTCCAATAATATCTGTAATGGCCCAACAGCTCAAATCCACACCAGAGACGAAACATGTTGGGTAAAATCCATAGTGGCATTTTTTTTGCAATTTCCCAAATGGGCTGGAAAACCACAGACTGGGCGAATGAAAGCAGAATCTTCTTCTTTGCGATTTTGGTACAATCAAGTTTCTAGTCCATTAGGTTATGAAGCTATGCTAAAGCAAATAAAAGGATCGTGAGTTTTCTTGACACTTTTGAAATCAGAAAGTCATTGTACTTTGGGAGAGGAACTCAAAGTTGTAGAAGTGATGGTGAAGATGACGATATTAACAATACTAACCTTATTCAAAACTTTGGGTTTCTGACTTTCTGTTTAACAAAAAGCTTAAAAGAAGAATATTCTTTTCCTCTTGAAATGAGACAATTAAACAGAATTCCTGCTCTTTCCTTCCCTCCCTCTCTCTCCCTCCTTCCCTCCCCTTCCCTAAACTAAATAATATGTGTTTTGAAATACTTGAAAGATGTCATATCTAAACTGGAAAAAAAAAATTGCAATTTCATTTTTATAAACTACAGTAGGAAACCCAATATATGTATATTCTAAGTAGCGGCCATATTAAATGTATATATTTTAATATGCTTTTAGTTAGGCTTAATGCTATAATTAAAATATATCTAAGTCCAATCCTCATACATTTATTATTGCCTATGATTTATCCTTTTGGTTTAAAAGAAAGCAAAGGAATTTTAAAAAAGAGACCATTTTCCATCATCAAGTCATCTGGAAAATTCCTGATTGGTTCATGAATACTGAAAGACATATTGACTCAGAGAGATTGGAGGTTAAAGATGCTTACAGAGGCAGTTAATGCTCATTTTCTAACCTTTGCTCATTTGAAATATTGCTTAGCCTATTAAGAAAACAGATATGGAAATTTTGGAGAAATAGCTGCATTTTATCAGCAGATGGTGTTAGAAGCCCATGGAATGGTGGCAGCTGCATTTTTAAAAAAGTTGTCCTAAATTGTAAAATAAAATAAAATAAAATAATAAAATCATAGGGTGCATTTGCTAAGATTCTTACAAATCTACCTTACGGATAGTCCTCAATTTACAACAATTAATTTAGTGGCCATTCAACATTACTGGCACTGAAAAAAGTGAATTATGATTGGTTTTCACAGTTACAACCCCCATAGTCATATGATCAAAATTCAGATATTTGACAGCTGGTTCGTATTTATGACCGGGGTCCTGGGGTCACATGATTCCCTTTTGTCAACTTCTTACAAGCAAAGTCAATGGGGAAGCCAGATTCACTTACTAGCTTAACAACTGCAGTAATTCACTTAACAATGGTGGGAAGAAAGGTCATAAAATGGAGCAAAGTTTACTTAACAACTGTCTCTCTCCGAGCAACAAAATTTTGAAGGTCAATTTTGTTCGTAGTTCAAGGATCAGCAATATTGTCTAGCAAAAAGTATTTAGTTTTATTAATTTTGATGGACTGAATAACTGCCTGCTACTGAAAAACTTCATATTGTTCCCATCTTCTTCATATTAATACAGTCACATATGATTATGAGCTTTTATTGGATAAAATTATATAAGGAAGTAAATCAGCCTTCTCCTTTTCTTGCTATCTCATTTGAAAATTTTCAAAATAGCCCAAAGGGAAAAATCATAGGTAAAAAAAATCAATATATGATGATTAGGATATATTTTGATTACTGTATCAAGATAATGATACGTATGACTATTTAATGCGGCCACTATATGTATACAGTCATAGAATCATTGAGTTGAAAGGGACCTCCAGGGTCATCGGGTCCAACCCCCTGCTCAATGCAGGATTCACTAAACCATCCCAGAAAGATGACTGTCCAGTCTCTGTTTGAAGACCTCCAGTGAAGGTGAGCTCACCACCTCCTGTGGCAAACTGTTCCACTGGTTTATCACCCTTATTGTTAGAAAGTTTTTTCTGATATCTAAACTAAATCTACTCCCTAGCATTTTCATTCCATTGTTTCTAGTCCTTCCATGTGCTAATGAGAACAATGCTGATCCCTCTGCTCTGTGACAGCCCTTCAGATATTTGTAGACAGCTATTAAGTTTCCTCTCAGTCCTTTGCAGACTAAACATCCCTAGATCCTTTAACCATTCCTCATAGGACATGCTTTCCAGACCACTCCCCATCCTTGTAACTCTCCTTTGAACTTGCTCTAGTTTATCGATGTCCTTTTTAAATTGGGCCCCCCAGAACTGAACACAGTATTCCAAGTGTGGTTGTACCAAAGCACTGTAGAGAGGAATAATTACTTCATGTGAACGAGATTCTATGCTCCTCTTGATACACTCCAGGGTTGTGTTTGCTTTTTTTGCAGCTGCTTCACACTGTCGACTCATGTTTAATCTGTAATCTACCAATACACCCAAGTCCTTCTCACCTGTGCTGCTGCGCAGACATATTCCCCCCATTCTATAGGTGCTGTTTTCATTATTTTTGCCCAGATGTGGGATCTTGCGTTTCTCTGTTAAATACCATTCTGTTAGTTTCAGCCCATTGTTCAAGCTTGTCTGGATCTTTTTGAATCCTATCTCTATCTTGTTTAGTATTAGCAACAACATCTACCTTTGTGTCATCAGCAAATTTGATAAGTTTCCTTCAATTCCTTCATCTAGATCATTTATAATATGGTAAATAGCACTGGGCCTAGGACAGACCCCTGTGGTACTCCCCTTGAAACATTCTTCCAATTGGATGTGCAACCATTTATTACCACTACTTTGAGTATGATCATTAAGGCAGTTTTGAATCCACCTAACTGTTCGTTTGTCAATCCCATACATGACCATTTTTTCAATAAGGATGGAATGAGATACTTTGTCAAATGCTTTACTGAAGTCAAGATATATCACATCTACTGCATTTCCCTTATCAACCCATTTGGCAATTCTATCATAGAAAGAAATTAGATTAGTCTGGCATGACTTTTTTGTTACAAATCCATGTTGGCTCTGATTAATTAAGAGCCGGGGTGCTGCAGCAGTTGGAGTGCTGTACTGCAGGGCACTGAAGCTGACTGTAGATCTGTAGGTCAGCAGTTCAAATCTCATCCCCGGCTCAAGGTTGACTCAGCCTTCCATCCTTCTGAGGTGGTTAAAATGAGGGCCCGAATTGTGGGGGCAATATGCTGGCTCTGTTAAAAAGTGCTATTGCTAACATGTTGTAAGCTGCCCTGAGTCTAAGGAGAAGGGCGGCATAAAAATCAAATAAATAAATAAATAAATAAATAAATAAATACTGCATTCCTATGCGAGTGCTGTCATACATGCTGCTTTATAACTTGTTCAAGACGCTTTCCTGATATTGAAGTCAGACTCACAAGTCTGTAGTTTCCTGGTTCCACCTTTTTGCCCTTTTTGAAGATAGGGACAACATTTGCCCTTCTCCATTCTACAGAGACTTCTCCTGTTGTCCATGAATTTTCAAAGATCACTGCAAGGGGTTCCGCTATTACTTCTGCTAGTTCTTTCAGTACCCTGGGACGTAGTTCATCTGGGCCTGGAGATTTGAATTCATTTAAATTAGCTATGAGTTCCCTCACCTTTTCTCTGTCTATTAAGTGTTTTGGTTCTTTTGATCCTTCAATAGCAGAATGAAGGCCAGCTGTTGTTGTATGTCCTTTTTCAGAAAAAAACAGATGCAAAATAAGTTTTGATCAATTCACCATTTTCCCTCTGTAGAAGTCCTATAGCATCTTTAGCTTTTCTTTTTCTTTTGATGTACCCCCAAAAACTTTTATTATTGCTTTTTACATTCCTTGCAAGACTCAGTTCATATTTAGCTTTAGTTTTTCTGACATTTGCCCTACAGTTGCTGCAGACTGCCTTATATTCTTCCTTAGAAATGTCCCCCTTCTTCCATTTCATAAACAGTGGGGTTTTTTTCCTTTTTAGTAAGTTATTAAGATTTGGGTTCAACCACAGTGGCCTCCTTAGATGCTTCCTGTGTTTTTTTCTTTTGGGAATTGTTGAAGATTGTGCTTCTAGAATCTCATTTCGCAAGATTTCCCATCCTTCTTGGACATTTCTGTCCCTTAAGACTTCCAACCATTGGATTCTTCCAACCCTCTCTATGAGTCCATCCAAATCTGCTCTTCTGAAATCCAGTCTTGAAGTCTGAGTCCTCTCAGGTCTTCCTCCCTTTGTTATGTAGAATTCAATGATTGCATGGTCACTGCAGTACAAGGTCCCAGCCACCCTTACTTCCTCAACCATTTCTTCCTTATTGGTAAGAATTAGATCCAGGATAGCAGATCCTCTTGTTTTTTTCTTCCACTTTTTGGCAGATAAAATTATCAGCTAGAGAAGGTAAAAATTTAGTAGACCCATAAGTTTTGCCCGAGAGAGATTCTCAACTAATGTCTGGATAGTTAAAATATCCCATAATCACTGTATCATGTTTATTTGAGACCATAGTCATCTGCTGTAAGAAGAGTCCATCCATATCTTTTGTTTGTCCAGGAGGCCTATAATAAACTCCCACGATGGTGTCCTTTCTGTTTTTCTCACCTTGTATTCTTACCCAGACGGTTTCTACAGTGCTTCCATTTTCTGAACCTTGCATCTCTCTGGAGGTATATGTTTCCCTAACTTACAGTGCAACCCCACCTCCCCTTTTGTTAAGTCTGTTTCTTATAAATAAGTTGTAACCTCTAAGCTTTGTATTCCTGTTATGTCCAGAAGATTCTGTTACTGGGGCAAAGTTAAAACTATGGAGTTGTTAAGCAGAATAAGCTGTATGTATCAAAAGTTGTTTACCTGATCCTCATTGGCTGCTGCGGCTTGGCGCCAAAATTGTAGCGCTTTCAAGCGTCTTCTGTTGCCGGGTTAGAAAGTATATAAGGAGAGTGCCACTGGTGTTACGCGCTCTTCTCTAGCTCGCGTACGAGTGAAAGTGTTATTTCACTGGCGACGAGGGTCCGGAGACGATTTTTTTTTTAAAAAAAGTATATTATGGCGACCCCATCGATCATCCAGCCACCGGAATTTTTCGATCCGGAGCGGTCAACCTGGAAAGCCTATATGGCTAAATTCGAAAAATTTTTGGAAGCCGCCGGCATGAAAGATGCCGACAGCGGCCGGAAAAGAGCTTTATTTTTGAATTATTGCAGAACGCAAATATTCGACCTGGCTGAAACTCTAACAGACCCGGAACCGGCAAATTCGGTTTCCTGGGATACACTTATTGCTAAATTGGCTGCTCATTTCAAGCCAACTAAACCAGCCAGAGTCTTTAGGCATCAATTCTCCGCACAATTTTATCTAAATGTCAATTTGACAATTCGGAGGCTAGATTAACCGATGCCATTATTTTTGGGATGCAAAATGTCTCCATCAGAAATAAGTTATTAGCGGCAGATGACTCCTCGGTACAGGATGTCATTAAGGCTGCACAAACAGCTGAGGTGGCTGAGGCTGCGGCTGCAGACCTCAAATCTAATGATAAACTGGCCACCGTTTTTAAGATTGCTGAGACATCTTGTGCCACCTCCAATGACCAACATGACTACAGCGCATCGGAGATCGCCCCCTGCGACGAACATTGCTGCCAGCTGAGGGCTCCACAATCCAGACCAGTTCGTCCGACCTTCCCAGCGTGTGCCGGTTGTCGAGGCCAACATGCCCGCTCTAGATGCCCATTCAAAGATGCCTTCTGCCGCCGCTGTGACAAGAGAGGCCACATCGCGGCGGTCTGCCGAGCGATCCTGCCTGAGGATGTACCCTTCAATCAAGAAAATCAGTGCTCCTATCAGCCACAACGCGACTACCGGCCGTTCCGACAGCAGTGGAGAGGGAACTGGTGACCGTGGAACAACGCGTCGAGGGACGGCACCTGAGGTAACAGGTCAACTACAGACATTGCCACCTATCCTTCGGGCCCTAATAAAATAATTGTCCCTATCCTTTTGAATAGTCGACCGTGCCACATGGAGCTGGACACTGGCTCTAAGTTCACTCTGATGCCATGGCATAAACTCAGACTTTATTTGCCTTCGCTGTCCCTGAACACTCTTAAGCCATTGGACATTGCAATTAAGGATTTCCAAGGACACCCTATTCGTGTTTTGGGGAGCACTGTGGTTCCTGTCACCTTTAGGAATGTTAATTGCTCTTTACCTATTTTAGTCATAGAGGGTGCAAATCATTCCCTCCTGGAGTTGGATTGGATGGCCCCTTTGGGGTTGGCTATCACGGGTCTACACACATTGACTCACATTCAAGAGTCCAACTTCGTGGAAGAATTTCCAGAAGTTTTCAGGCCAGGATTGGGCACATATAAGGGGCCACCCATTTCCTTCTCGTTAGACCCTGCTGTTCCTCCTGTCCGGTTAAAGCCTCGCAGGGTGCCTTTACCCCTACTGGATAAACTAGATGCCCAATTGAATAAGCTTCAGGCTCAAGTTATCTTAATCCCAATAGAGCATGCTCCCTGGGAGACCCCGATTGTGACTCCCCTGAAGCCTGATGGGTCACTTAGAGTTTGTGCTGACTACAAGTCGACTTGAAACTAAGCTTTGCAGCACAATTCTTATCCTATACCTGTTGTGCAACAACTACTGCATACCCTGGGGTCTGGGACAATATTTGCCAAGCTGGACCTTGCGCAGGCATACCAACAGTTACCCGTGGACGAAGCCACTGCCCTGGCGCAAACGATTGTGACCCATAGGAGAGCTTTTAAATGTATGAGGTTACAATTTGGAGTGAGTGTGGCTCCAGGTATATTTCAACGTCTCATGGAGTGGTTACTATCAGGAATTAGAGGGGTGGTCCCCTATTTTGATGACATTTTAATTTCAGGGGACACTCCAGGCCAACTGCACCATAGGATTAGACAGGTGTTAGCCAGGCTACAAGATAAAGGGTTGAGACTGAAACCTGAAAAGTGTGTTTGGGGCACTCCCTCGGTGGACTTTCTGGGATTCCGAATAGATAAGGAGGGCATACACCCCACTGAGGACAAAGTCAGGGCCATCAAGGAAGCCCCTGCCCCTAAATCTAGATCTGAGCTGCAAGCCTTCTTGGGCCTATTGAATTTTTACTCTGTTTTCCTAAAACAGAAGGCCTCCGCAGCTGAACCGCTTCATCGTCTTCTCCACAAGGGAGCGCCATGGAGATGGGGTGAGCTTGAGCAGCAGGCTTTCCAAACTATCAAAGACCTTTTGACCTCTCGAAGTGTGGTTGTCCAATATAGCTCAACATTGCCCTTAAGGCTTACCTTATGGGGTGGGAGGGGTCCTGGCCCATATATTACCAAATGGCCAGGAAGCCCCGGTGGCCTACTTTTCAAGAACGTTGTCCCTGGCTGAAAGGAATTATGCCCAGATAGATAAAGAAGCCCTGGCCTTGGTAGCAGGTGTAAAAAAGTTTCATCATTATTTATTTGGTAGGCCATTCCAATTGGTCACAGATCATAAGCCCTTATTAGGTCTTTTAGCCACAGGGAGACCAACACCACCTTTTGTGTCCCCTAGAATGACCCGTTGGACCATTTTTTTTGTCTGGATATGATTATGTACTTATATATAAGGGGGGGTACACTAATCAACCATGCTGATGGACTAAGCCGTTGTCCATTAGGCTAGAGGGTGGAGGACCCTGCCCCTGTAGGGGATGTCCTCCTCATTGATTTAGTCACACCATCTATCATTACTGCAAAGGAAGTGGCCATAGAAACTAAGAACGACGTCATCTTAGGGAAGGTCCTTCAATATATACTGAAAGGATGGCCACCAAATGGAGAAGACCACTCAGTGTTAGAGTTTAAAAATAGGAGGCTAGAACTCTCTGTCTTAAAGGATTGTATCTTGTGGGGCGATCGGGTGGCCATACCCAATGCACTAAGACCTAAGGTTATGAATATGCTTCACCAGGGGCACCCAGGGGTGGTCAGGATGAAAGCCCAGGCTAGAGGGTATCTCTGGTGGCCAGGGTTAGATAAGGAGATAGAAGATTGGGTTGCAACCTGTATGCCATGTCAAGAAACTAGGCCCAATCCACCCAAGACCGCCCCTATGCAGTGGGACACACCCCAAGGGCCATGGTCAAGGCTGCATATGGACCTGGCCAGACCTATGGGCACAAATATGTTCCTAATAGTTGTAGATGCATATTCCAAATGTCTGGACATAGTCTTGCTAGGGTCCACTACATCCTGTGCTATCATTCAGGCTCTGAGGAGGATGTTTGCCACTCATGGGTGTCCAGATGTCCTGGTGTCGGACAATGGGCCCCAATTCACTTCCCGACAGATGGAACTGTTCCTATCACAATTGGGAATAAGGCATGCATTAGTATTGCCTCATGCAGCTTGGGCTAACGGGATGGTAGAGAGATATGTTCGTGTGGCCAAAGAGGCCATAAAAAGATCTCACCCAGGAAACATACAAGAACGATTGGACAATTTCCTGCTAACCCAGCATATAACCCCTAGTGCATCAACTAACAAAAGTCCAGCTGAGCTGCTTATGGGTAGGAGGTTGAGATTTCCTCTGGATAGGTTACACCCATCTTATATTAATGTGAAACCTGATTGTGTAACATCCCCTGAACGGTCAGTGTCTGTGGGTCAAACTGTTTTTGTAAAAATTTTTGATAGGGGCAACCAGTGGGAGACTGTGACTGTGACTGAGAAGACAGGTCCTAAAACATATATGATTACACTGAGGGATGGACGCCTCTGGAAGAGGCATATAGACCATATAAAAGGGAGGCTGGAAACAGCCAGTCTCAGAGAAAAACTGGCCAATCAGAGTAATGGGGTTTCTAATCCTTCACTCCCCACAGGGAGTTATAACCAACCCAGCCATGGCCAAGAACAAATTGATTGGGACTTACCAGGGTTCACTGACCATTCCAGCGCTGCCTCAGCTCTGCCCAGTTCAAGCCGTGGAAGTTCATCACCTGCGGTACCGGAGGAACCGTCGTCCTCCGTGGATGTCCAGGTCCTGAACGAGCCGCGCCGGTCAGAACGGACTCCAAGGAAGCCTGCCCGGCTCGAGGACTTTATCACTTGTCTGTCCGAATAAATCTACAAAACAATCCAAAAGGGGAAGGAGTGTTATGTCCAGAAGATTCTGTTACTGGGGCAAAGTTAAAACTATGGAGTTGTTAAGCAGAATAAGCTGTATGTATCAAAAGTTGTTTACCTGATCCTCATTGGCTGCCACGGCTTGGCGCCAAAATTGTAGTGCTGTCAAGCGTCTTCTGTTGCCGGGTTAGAAAGTATATAAGGAGAGTGCCACTGGTGTTACGCGCTCTTCTCTAGCTCGCGTACGAGTGAAAGTGTATCCGCGTATAGTTAGACTCCTGTTGAAATCCATCCATATCTTTTGTTTGTCCAGGAGGCCTATAATAAACTCCCACGATGGTGTCCTTTCTGTTTTTCTCACCTTGTATTCTTACCCAGACGGTTTCTACAGTGCTTCCATTTTCTGAACCTTGAATCTCTCTGGAGGTATATGTTTCCCTAACTTACAATGCAACCCCACCTCCCCTTTTGTTAAGTCTGTTTCTTATAAATAAGTTGTAACCTCTAAGCTTTGTATTCCAATCATGTGTCTCATCCCATCAAGTTTCAGTGATAGTTTAGACATTATATTTATTTTCTTGTGTTAGAATTGGAGATTTTATTATTTATTTATTTATTTATTTATTTATTTATTTATTTATTTATTTATTTATTTATTAGATTTGTATGCCAATTCTTCTTTTTTGTTTCCCATTATATGTGCATTAGTGTAGAAGCATTTTAGTTTGTGTTTTAGCTTGCCTTCTCTGAGCCTCTCCCAAACGTTATGCCTTTGTTCTTCTCTTTTTATTTGGCCAGTATAATTGTCTTCTGCATTCCTTGGCTGTGCATGTTTGTCTGCCCTTTTACTTCCTTTCTCCTTCTGCTTTAGTTTAAAGCTCTCCTGATGAGTGATGCAAGATGCCTTCCAAAAATATTCTTTCCCGTTCTTGTAAGGTGCAACCCATCCCTTGCTAAGAGTCCATCATATATGTAAATATGTAAACTTTTATTAGAATTTTAAATGTAGATTAAAAATGAACAAGAACTAATATTTATAATGAAAAAAGGAGGAAAGGACAAAGCAAAAAAAGCAATGAAGAAAGTGCAGAAATCAAAGGGGGAAAAAGATTATAAAGAAATAAATTCCAACTTTACTTTCCTTGCATAAAAATGAGTTAATATCTTACTCTATGGTTATGATATTGTTTACATTTTCTCTATTAGCTATTATTTTTATTTTAATCATCAAAATCATAAATCATGACCATTTTTTGTTTCCTGTAAAAAGCCAAAAAGAGGTTTCAAATAATCATTCAACTTAGACAAGTTTTAATTGATTAATTAATTTTTTATGCCATCTCCCTGTAAGGTGACAAAGTTTTATCTCAACTCAGTTCGACCATCTTATCATGTCCCACAATCTTCACTATCCACTCTTCCTTTGTGGATAAAATTGATAGGAATGATGACAAAAAACTAGTAGTAATAGTAGTACAGACTTAGTAAATACTCGTAGTTTGACAGTGTTGAGGGAATTATTTGTTTAGCAGAGTGATGGCATTTAGGAAAAAAATGTTTGTGTCTAGTTGTCTTGGTTGGCAGTGCTCTATAGCGATGTTTTGAGGGTACGAGTTGAAATAACTTATGTCTATGATGTGAGGGGTCTGTAAATATTTTCACAGCCCTCTTTTTGACTTGTGCAGTATACAGGTCCTCAATGGAAGGCATGTTGGCAGCAATTGTTTTTTTCCCCCAGTTCTGATTATCCTCTGAAGTCTCATTTTTATCTGAAGTTAAGCATGAAGAACCCCTTAAATTCACATTAAAACAATTAATACTATCTTAGCACATTATGTTATTTCTTTTTTGGGTATAATTTTTAATTGTTTTTCACATCTTACAGAGATTCCAATTTACATACCTCAAATTAAAATATAATACAATACAATATCAAATGTCAAATTCTTAGTCAAATTAATCAAATTATTCTAATTATTTATCCAATTTATTCTGGTATATATCATTCATTCTGTGCTGCCTCCTTTCCAAATACAGTGATACCTCGTCTTACAAACTTAATTCGTTCTGGGACGAGGTTTATAAGGTGAAAAGTTTGTAAGACGAAACAATGTTTCCCATAGGAATCAATGGAAAAGCAATTAATGTGTGCAAGCCCAAAATTCACCCCTTTTGCCAGCCGAAGCGCCCATTTTTGCACTGCTGGGATTGTCTTGAGGCTCCCCTCCATGGGAAACCCCACCTCCAGACTTCCGTGTTTTTGTGATGGTGCAGGGGAATCCCAGCAGGGGAATCCCAGCAGTGCAAAAACGGGTGCTTCACTGGCAACAGAAGTCCAGAGGTGGGGTTTCCCAGCGAGGGGAGCCTCAGCGAAATTGCAGCATCGCAAAAACATGGAAACCCTCGAAACCCCACCTCCAGACATCTGTGTTTTTGTGATGCTGCGATTTCGCTGAGGCTCCCCTCGCTGAGAAACCCCACCTCCGGACTTCCATTGCCAGCGAAGTGCTCGTTTTTGCCCTGCAGCATCGCAAAAACACGGAAGTCCAGAGGTGGTGTTTCCCATGGAGGGGAGCCTCAGGGGAATCCCAGCAGTGCAAAAATGGGCGCTTCGCTGGCAACAGAGGTGGGGAATCCCAGTGGCGGCAGCTTGGGTTTGTAAGGTGAAAATAGTTTGGAAGAAGAGGCAAAAAAAATCTTAAACCCTGGGTTTGTATCTTGAAAAGTTTGTATGACGAGGGGTTTGTAAGATGAGGTAACACTGTACTATCATCTGGATTTTAGATATTATTCTTCACTTTCATTTGTATTTAAAGTGCTATAGCTATCTAAATTTCTCTTGGTTATTTGCTATTTTCATAACTGTACCATCGTGCTTCAGTCCCTTTCTAGCATTCTTACTAAACACATTCCTGCTTTCATTTGAAAAACCCTCATTTTATCGTAATTGCCCTTAACAATAGAAATATCTGAATTTTCTTCTCTTTAAAAACCCAGGAAGGAAAGAAAAACAAGAAAAAAAGAAACACTGTTCATAGCGTATCTTAATCTATACATAGGAGGAAGGGTTGTTGTTAGAGATTTTAAAATGTATCTCCTAGTCAATTCATTTCTTTCACTTCTTTCATTGTATTAATATATCATTTCTACTTTAACAGATCAAAATAAATATAAATCATTATTAATCCATTATTTTGTGCAAAAAGTATCTTCTCCACTGCACTGCTACGGAGAGTCCAAGGTGAGTGATACTTCAGCCTTATTGGAAGGGACTGAGTTAAAGATTAGCATAATTAACAGGTCCCCCCCCCATACTGCCCTTACTGGGTCAGTCTAAAAAACTCAGTCATAGTGAAGGGACGCATGAGGTCTTCCTCCTATGACTCCTTAGGAGTTTCTGACTAATATTGTTAAACGTTTTAAAGATTGAATTGTTAATTATTATTTATGTCAAACCTGCCTTTAATATATTGTTTGTTTTCTCTCTATCCACAACTACAGGATACAGAGTTGAGAGACTTACCATCGCTGGAACAGGCCCCTGCTCTGAGGAGTATTGCCTGCAACATTTAGCCCCAGTCAGAGCCTCTTCCCTGCGCGGGTACAGCTCCAAAGACCGGGAGTCGCAAATGGGGGAGGACCAGGCCTGCGTGCCGACACCCCAGACCTGGCAACCATCAAGACCTCCCAGACCAAGAGGTGGAAGACAGGAGGATCAGCGGCAGAATGGGAGAAACAGAAAAACTGCAGTTTTCAAATCTCCCATTCAAACTGCGCCCTGACGATCGGAGCGACGAGGGGGAGAAATAACTAGCCAGGAGGTTTTGGACTGCCGAGGATCCCACAGACGGGGTACGACAGATATAACACGCGGCAAATATCGGAGCTATCAGAAAGCCGACGGCTCTAGCTAAGGGACAGGACCTCACAGGCAGTCGCCATTTTGGGCACAGTAACCTCCGCCCGCCATTTTGGAATGGCGTGATTGGCACTTTGGGAGTCCAATCAGACCTGCAAGCAGCCCAGATATCCTGTTACAACACAGGAAGGGGCATTCCTGAAAGGCGGCCGCCATTTTGAATGAGTCATTCTAATTCTAATCGTGGCTAGAGAACAGATCCCTTTGTATCTCTCAGCAAATCATAACTTTTAATAAGGCTGAGGTACCACAACAGGGGACAACGGACCCTCCAACAAAGGCCAAGGAAAAATCGCACTCCTCCAGGTCCAAACCTAAAAGTTTGCAACCATCTTCTGCCTTGAAAGAAGCGGAAAAACGCATCAAGGCCTTAGAAGATCAACTTGAAGCAGTGAAAAAACAGGCACCAGTGCCTCAAGCTCTCACAATTCCAACACCAGGTCAGAATTTGGGTTTAATGGCCATTGCCACACCCCCTAGACTCCCAGAGGGAACTGGATCAGCCAAGTACAGAGACTGGTTCCCAGATAGGTTTGGGGAGCCAGCCCAAACTACAGAGATTCCAGTGAGGTCCGAAATTGCCATGCCACCCACTTCACCATGGATATGGCAGCACAACCTCTACTATCAGCCACATTCAACCCCTATAGCTGCAGGACTCCGTTCCTCCCCAGATACCTGGCAACGCATGTACCCAGCCTTAAAGGATATGATTGCCTCAGCATACTCGCATGGCATTGCAGCAGGGGTTCAACAATACGCAACATCTATGGTTCCCACACCCCCGTCTCGTCCTTCACCTTCTATGCACAGGAATATATGGGCAGCACCAGCACTCCCATCACCTGTGCATGATTCCTTCCACGAGAACTCAGACCTAAGAGATCCTGGTCTGGAGCCAGATGATGGCCTATCGGAGGATGAAGGGGCCCCTCCAGAACCACTAGCCTTTGCAGGTCTCTTTAGACCATCCCTCTTTTGCCTTCTATTCAATAAAGCAAAACAGGTGGTTGCACTGGGCACGGCCGACATGCCTGCAGACCCAGCAGCAGGTATACAGCCTGCTACTAGACTGTTTACCGAACCTCAAAAGGAGTTGGACTACATACCTTCCTCACAAATGTTCCGCAACAACATTAAAAGGCCATGGAATCACCCAGCAGCAGCTCTAGACCCAACGGCCTCAGAGCGCAAATTCTATGCCTTCGATCCAGAGATGGAAAACCTATTGTAATTTCCTTCCATTGATGCCCCCGTCGCAAGCCTAGTGTCCAACGCACTACTACCATCAGAGATAGCAGACGGCTTGAAACTGGATGACCGGAGAGCCGAAGGACTAATTAAAAAATCACACCAAATGGCGGCATGGGCACTCAAGGCATCGACGGCCGCGTCATTCTTCAACAGAGCTTCAATCTTGTGGCTTCAAGAGATGCTCACAAAACTAGGATCGGAGAATGACCGGTTGAGGCAAGATATCAACAAATCGTTGGCAGCAGCAGAATTCTCGGCAGATGCCACATTATCAGCAGTAAGATTCTCCTCACGAGCTTTGGCAGCGAACCTATCATCCCGTCGTCTGCTTTGGCTCCGCACTTGGCAAGCAGACGCCAAGTCTAAATGGCATCTAGCTTCAGCACCCTTCGGTGGGGCAAAATTGTTCGGGGAGTCCCTTGACAAAGTCCTTATAGAGGACAAAGACAAAAATAAGATTTTGCCCAGAACCTATAGATGTCAGGACAGACGTCCCACCCCTTACTTCAGACACCAGCCCTTTCGGGCAGAGACTTCCTTGGCTAGATCCACAGTCAACAGGTCATACACCCAAGGGTCATTCACACAACCTGCCTATAGAACAGACAGGAACAACTATGGAGACAGAAATAGACAATTTCAGCAACCCAGAAAGCCCTTTAGAGGCTCCAACAGGGGTGGCTACCATAGAAGTAAGTGACTCCAGAGACTCTTTCCCCATAGGAGGTCGGCTTCAGCATTTCACCGACTCCTGGGAGGCTATCTCTGCAGATACCTGGGCATTAAATACAATTACCCAGGGGCTCACTATAGAATTCCTACAGCGACCTCCAAACCGATTTCTCCAATGTCCAGTGATTCTCAACCAGCACAAAAGGTAACTTCTGAGATCTACCATCTTCTCGAGATAGGTGCTATCGAGAAGGTCCCCCTACATCAAGAGGGTCAAGGGTACTACTCAGTAGTATTCATAGTACCCAAGGCTTCTGGCGGTTGCCTGCTCATACTCAACCTAAAACAGTTGAATATATTCGTGAGATACCGCAGATTCAAAATGCATTCATTAAGGACAATCCTTGCAGCAATATGTTAGAAGGATTGGCTGACATCAATAGATCTAAAAGAGGCGTACCTGCACATCCCGGTACATCTGGAATACAGGAAGTTCCTACGATTTTGCTTCGAGAATCACCATTTTCAGTACAAAGCCCTGCCCTTTGGCCTATCGTTGGCCCCACAAACATTCACAAAGATACTGGACATATTGACCGCAGAATTCAGAACCCGGCCTCTGCGATTCATGGCTTACCTGGACGATATCATAATATTGTCCAACAGTCCCAACTGAGCACGAGAGGACCTGACGGAAACTATCAAAACACTAGAGAATCATGGTTTCTCAATCATCTACCAGAAAAGCCACCTGACCCCAACCAGACAACTACCTCATCTAGGGACCAACATAAACACCACGACAGGCAGTGTCTACCTGTCCTCCGAGCCCCAGAACAGGATCAGAGACATGGTAGCAGAACTACAACGAAGGAAAACAGTTCCGCTAGCCTTTCTATCCCAACTGATGGGACTATTCATCTCTTGTATAGACATTGTTCCTTGGGCCAGACTACATGCCAGACCACTACAGTGGTTTCTACTCCCAGAGGAACCAGACCAGCCACTCCTCCAGAAAGGTAACAATTTCAACAAAAGTGCATCGATCCCTTTCATGGTGGAGATCTCCAGCTCTTCAACAGGGGTCCCCCTTCCTACCACATCAGGAGGTGACAATAACAACAGATGCGAGCCTTTCAGGCTGGAGCGCCCATTCTCCCTCAGGGGTAGCCCAGGGGTTGTGGAGTTCAGAGGAACTCGCAAACCCAAACATCAACCTCCTGGAACTCAAAGCAGTTCACCTGGCACTTCGACACTTCGCACCACAAGTCAGACACCAACATGTGCTGATTCTGACGGATAATGGGGCCACATGAGCACATATCAACCACCAAGGGGGCACGAAATCAGACCGTCTCATGCTGGAGGCACACTCCCTATTCAGACGGGTGGAACAACACCTTGCCTCCCTGAGAGCCGAACACATCTCCGGCATCTTGAATGTCAAAGCAGACTGGCTGAGCCGGACGACCATCGACCCAGCAGAATGGAGTCTGGAACCATCACTTTTCCAGGAAATAACTCAGAGATACGGGAGACCAGAGGTAGATTTATTTGCAACATGCCTCAACAATCAGCTCCCGAGATTCTTCTCCTGCTTCCCGACACAGAAGCAGAACAGGTCAACGCACTTCTTTGACCCTGGCCGGAAGGTCTCCTACACGCTTTCCCACCAGTATGCCTGATCCTGAGAGTGATAAACAAGCTCCTACGGGAAAGAGCAGAAGTACTCTTAATCGCACCATACTGGCCCAGATGCCTATGGTTCGCGGATTTGAAGGAGTTATCGATCTCCCCTCCCTGGCGCATACCACATCACAGGATAGTACTAAAACTTGCCATGTGGCACTTGAGGGGGACAGATTAAGGAGACTCCAAGTGCCGGAAAAAGTCATTAGCACCATTCAGGCATCACGCCTTCCAGCTACAACTCGAATTTACCAAGCCACATGGACAGCATACTGCACTTTCTGCAGAACCTGGACCTGCAGTCCCCCTCTGTGATTCAACTTCTGGCATTTCTGCAGACCGGTCTAGACAGAAGACTAGCACCAAATACTTTACGCAGACAGGTAGCAGCCATAGCTACCATTCTCAAAATAGAATTTGTGCAACCAATTTCACAACATCCATGGGTATGTGATTTCATTAGAGGGGCAGCAAACATACGACCCCCACCGGTCCACCACTTCCCAACTTGGGACCTACCCCTAGTGCTGCAGGCCCTCACTAAACCTCCTTTTGAACCCATACGGGACATTCCACTACAACTATTATCTCTTAAGACAGCCTTCCTGACAGCTATTACATCAGCGAGAAGCGTCTCAGAACTGTCAGCACTCTCAGTCAGACAGGATTTATGTATCTTCCACCCAGATAGGGTGGTCCTACGATTAGACCCCTCCTTCGTGCCTAAGGTAAACACAGTTTTCCATTGAGCACAGGAGATTATACTGCCAGACTTCTGCACCCATGGGTCACACCCACTGGAACTTAAATGGCATAAAATTGATGTAAGATGTACACTAAAAATTTACATCAGACTCACGAGTACATTTCGGAAGAGAGAATCTCTATTTGTGTCCTACTTTCCTGCCTCCATGGGGTCCAGGGTCTCACTTAAGATGCTGGGTACTTTCTTGCATAATCACAGCATACAAGTTAGGCCCCACTCCAATACCAAGGAGCATCATGGCGCATTCCACGCGAAGTGCGGCCACATCAGCAGCATGGGCAACTCAAGCACTGATTGAGGACATTTGCTGGGTGGCAACTTGGGCCGCCCCAAATACATTTATCAAGCATTACCGCCTAGATAAATATGCTTCAGCTGAAGCAGCCTTCGGACGCAGAGTGCTGCAAAGTGTGTGCAATGCCCCAGCGCACCTGGTCCAGCCTCTTCCCGCCCAGATAGTTAAGCTTGGGTATATCCCACCTTGGACTTTCCATAGCATGCAGTGGAGAAGAACCGTTGCACTTACCTGAACAGTCTTCTCGATGCACTGCAAGGAGAGTCCAAACCCAACCCGGCTATTTGGCCCAGAAGCACAGGTCTTATGGCTACAGTTGATTTAAAATTTCCATTTGTTCTCAGTTGACAATAGTTAATAAAAGTTCTTGGTTGATTAACACTATGACTTCGTTTTTATTATAGACTGACCCAGTAAGGGCAGTATGGGGGCGGGACCTGTTAATTATGCTAATCTTTAACTCAGTCCCTTCCAATAAGGCTGAAGTATCACCCACCTTGGACTCTCCTTGCAGTGCATCAAGAAGACCGTTCAGGTAAGTGCAACGGTTCTTCCATTGAAAAAGAAAGACCAATGTATTAATATTCTTCCCTAAACTAGATATTTTCCACTGCTGTTCTTAGCGTGATAGTCTTCCCTAATCTATAAATTCCACTGCCAATCCCAGTGTAATTATCATCCCTAATCTGTATGTCACTGTCATGTCAGTGCAATAGTCTTCCCTATTCTAATTATTTTCACTGCTGAGTGCAGTGCCATAATCTTCCCTAATCTATATATTATCCCTAATTCTAAATATCTTCCACTATTGAACTCAGTGTGATAATCTTCCCTAAACTATTCATTTTAGCTCTTCCTTGTTTCATCTAATTATGATGCCTAACATAATTAGTGCTAATTATTATCCCATATTAATCCTACTCCTGATATTTTATCTCTCTTCCCTTTTCTTTCCCCCCTTCCTCCCATTTTATTTATCACCATAAATCAGATAGGCAATTCATAATTCAATCAATCAGAAAAAAAAGAAAAAAAGAGAGAGAAAAGAAGAAGAAAAAAAAGAGAAAAAGAAAATCATCCAAAAATAATCATTATCAAATATCTCATCTATATTATGAACAGTAATCTCATTCATAAGCCATTAAATTTTCTCCTCTTGTACATTTCTTCCATTTTACACTTTATACCACTTGCTTATATATTTGTATATATGTATAGAATATATGTATTTTCATTAGTAAACTCCCATAGAATTAAAATAATAATAAATCCAATTCATTATGTATACTCAATTCTTTTTATAATTTATAACTTTCTGAGAAAAGAGAAAAGAGAAAAAGAAAGTACTGATAGCTTTTAGTATATTCTGGATTTTCTTAAAAGTATTTAATTTCAAATTATATTGTTCAATATAATTTCAGTCAAATCAAGCAGTCCAATCAGATCAAATCAGTTCAAATCATTTCAGTTCAGTTCAGTCAATTTCATCTTGAGTATTTTCTTCCTTCCATGCATTAGCTGACCCATCTTCTCATAGCCAAAACCCCAAAGTCTTTAGACATATAACAAACTGCTATATTTCGTCCGGCCACACAATGTCGCTAGATAATCAATTTTCCAAGTCTTTTCCGGATAGCTCTTTTACCACTGTTTCCAGTTTTTTAGTCACTTGTTCTTCCGGTATTACGTTCCTCTTTGTTTATATAAGAAAAGAAAGCAAAAATTTATGGTTTCCACAGCATAAATGTAAGGTTCCAGAAATTTAAAGGAAATTTAAAGGAAATTTAAGGCAAATTTCAAAGAAGACCAATTAGATAGCTAGAAAGAATCAAATGATGGGTAATTCGCTACTTTCAAAGCTTCCGCTGAAATGCCACGTCACGCAAATAGCTGCCTTCTTCAATCTCAGGCCATTTTAGCTCCATCCAGCATCCAAGTGCAAAAACAAAAGTCTAAAATCCCATTCAGGCACTCTCCGCTTACCACCACAAAGAGGAAATCTTTTCTTCCCCTCTGTAAGTAACTCCTCCAACTCTCTTTCCAGATGTAATCATTTAGCTACCATCCCAGCATTGCGTTGTCTCCACAGCTGTGTCGGCTCAGGCATGGCTGCCTGTCCGGCTTCACCCAAGGCCTCTGGCAGCATCCCATGCATCACTCTCCCTGCAGGAGAGATCCGGTCTGGTCCAAAATGACCAGAAACCCCGGGCAATGGGAACTTGGGGACATTGCCAAGAGATAGGGAATAGCCTCTGCTGCTGTGGCCATCAGACCCTGCCCCTTCTCTTGTTTCTGTATATTGATGTTGGTAGATGTTGTGGTTTAAAAATTATTAACATCCTGTTATTTATAGCTTAGAATGTTGAGAATAAAAAAGAGAGAAAAATTAAAACCATCAAGATTAATTACAATTTAAGGTGAAAAATTGCTTCAAAATGAGCTGGTTGCCCAATTTAATAAATAAATAAATAAATAAATAAATAAATAAATAAATAAATAAATAATTAAAATTAGCATAAAACTATTTAGCTTTTTCATCTGAATCTTAAAGTCTTCATAAATGATTTAGATGAGGGAATAGAATGAGAAATAATCAAATTTGCAGATTACATTAAGCTGGCAGATATAGCCAACATCCAAGAAGACAAGCTCAGGACCAAAAGGATCTTGACAGACTTGAACAATGGGCCCTACGCTTTAAATTTCATTTTGTTGGATAGGGCCCCTATCCAACAAAATAAAATTTAATGTGTAGAAATGCAAGGTTTTATACCTGGGCAGGAAAAACCAGAGGTGCATATTAGGTGAAATGTGGCTAAAAAACGGTAACAGTGAAACATTGAAAAAGAACCACTACAACTTACATTAAAATAATAGAATAATTATAATAGAGAATAGACCTGAAAAATAATAGAATAGAGAATAGAGCTGAAAAGGACCTTGGAGGCCTTTTTCTGGGATGATAATGAAGATGCTTACGGGGAAGAGGGGAAGGCTCTGATGGACTGATTCAATAAATGTAACCTGGTTCTAAATGTTAATAAAATAAAGATCATTGTAGATTTTAGAAAGAGCTGACATGGTATCAAGGATGCTTTTGTAGAGGTAGTCAAGAGTATTAAGTATCTGGGGGTACAGATAACTAACAATCTGAATTGGCTTCTCCAAACATCATCATCGGTGAAATGTGCAAACCAGCGCCTGCATTTTCTGCGTTAGATGAGGAGAGCACATCTTGCTCCTTCTGTCCTGGCCACTTTTTACAGAGGCACGATTGAGAGCATTTTAACACAATGCATCCGTATTTGGTTTGGTGATAACTGCAATGTCTCTGATAGAAAGTCCATACAGTGAGTGTTAAGGACAATGGAGAAGATTACAGGAAGCGTGCTTCCTGTTATACAGGATGTTGCTTATAAATGCTATGCACCTAGAGCACAAAGCATTGTTAGAGACTCCCCACACCCACTTCACGGTCTGTTTCTGTTTCTTCCCCCGGGGAGGAGCTTTCATAGTATATCTGGCAGGACTACCCAATGCTATAACAGCTTTGTTTGAATCCATCCTGCAAGCTCGCAAGATTTGTTTCTCTCACCATTATTATTATTTATTATTTATTAGATTTGTATGCCACCCCTCTCCATAGACTCAGGGCGGCTCACAACAATAACAAAGACAATGTAAGAACAAATCTAATAATTTAAAAAACACTAAAAACCCCATTATTAAAAGCAAGCATACACACAAACATACCATGTATAAACTGTATAGGCCCGGGGGAGATGTCTCAGTTCCCCCATGCCTGACAGCAGAGATGGGTCTTAAGAACTTTACGAAAGGCAAGGAGGGTGGGGGCAGTTCTGATCTCCAGGGGGAGCTAGTTCCAGAGGGTCAGGGCTGCCACAGAGAAGGCTCTTCTCCTGGGTCCCGCCAAACGACATTGTTTAGTCGACGGGACCCGGAGATGGCCAACTCTGTGGGACCTAACTGGTCGCTGGGATTCGTGCGGCAGAAGGCAATCCCGTAGATATTCTGGTCTGATGCCATGAAGGGCTTTAAACCAACACTTCGAATTGTGACCGGAAATTGATCGGCAACCAATGCAGACTGCGGAGTATTGGTGTAACATGGGCATACCTTGGGAAGCCCATGATTGCTCTCGCAGCTGCATTCTGCACGATCTGAAGTTTCCGAACACTTTTCAAAGGTAGCCCCATGTAGAGAGAATTACAGTAGTCGAACCTTGAGGTGATGAGGGCATGAGTGACTGTGAGCAGTGAGTCCCGGTCCAGATAGGGCCACAACTGGTGTACCAGGCGAACCTGGGCAAACGCCCCCCTCGCCACAGCTGAAAGATGTTTCTCTAATGTGAGCTGTAGATCAAGGAGGATGCCCAAGTTGCAGACCCTCTCTGAGGGAGTCAATAATCCCCCCCCCAGGGTTATGGAATTGTCCCTGGGAGGCAGAACCCATAGTCACTCCGTCTTATCCAGGTTGAGTTTGAGTCTGTTGACACCCATCCAGACCCCAACAGCCTCCAGGCACCGGCACATCACTTCCACTGCTTCGTTGACTGGACATGGGGTGGAGATGTATAACTGGGTATCATCCGCATACTGATGATACCTCACCCCATGCCCCTGGATAATCTCACCCAACGGTTTCATGTAGATATTGAATAGCAGTGGGGAGATGACCGACCCCTGAGGCACCCCACAAGGGAGTAACCTCGAGGTCAACCTCTGACCCCCCACTAACACCGACTGTGACTGACCGGAGAGGTAGGAGGAGAACCACTGAAGAACAGTGCCTCCCACAACAGCCTCCAGGCACCGGCACATCACTTCCACTGCTTCGTTGACTGGACATGGGGTGGAGATGTATAACTGGGTATCATCCGCATACTGATGATACCTCACCCCATGCCCCTGGATAATCTCACCCAACGGTTTCATGTAGATATTGAATAGCAGTGGGGAGATGACCGACCCCTGAGGCACCCCACAAGGGAGTAACCTCGAGGTCAACCTCTGACCCCCCACTAACACCGACTGTGACTGACCGGAGAGGTAGGAGGAGAACCACTGAAGAACAGTGCCTCCCACAACAGCCTCCAGGCACCGGCACATCACTTCCACTGCTTCGTTGACTGGACATGGGGTGGAGATGTATAACTGGGTATCATCCGCATACTGATGATACCTCACCCCATGCCCCTGGATAATCTCACCCAACGGTTTCATGTAGATATTGAATAGCAGTGGGGAGATGACCGACCCCTGAGGCACCCCACAAGGGAGTAACCTCGAGGTCAACCTCTGACCCCCCACTAACACCGACTGTGACTGACCGGAGAGGTAGGAGGAGAACCACTGAAGAACAGTGCCTCCCACAACAGCCTCCAGGCACCGGCACATCACTTCCACTGCTTCGTTGACTGGACATGGGGTGGAGATGTATAACTGGGTATCATCCGCATACTGATGATACCTCACCCCATGCCCCTGGATAATCTCACCCAACGGTTTCATGTAGATATTGAATAGCAGTGGGGAGATGACCGACCCCTGAGGCACCCCACAAGGGAGTAACCTCGAGGTCAACCTCTGACCCCCCACTAACACCGACTGTGACTGACCGGAGAGGTAGGAGGAGAACCACTGAAGAACAGTGCCTCCCACTCCCAACCCCTCCAGCCGGCACAGAAGGATACCATGGTCGATGGTATTGAAAGCCGCTGAGAGGTCAAGAAGCACCAGGACAGAGGATAAGCCCCTGTCCTGGGCCCGCCAGAGATCATCCATCAACGCGACCAAAGCAGTTTCTGTGCTGTAGCCGGGCCTGAATCCAGACTGCTGGGGACCTAGATAATCGGCTTCTTCCAAGGACTGCTGGAGTTGGAGCACCACCACCTTCTCGACAGCCTCCCTCATAAAAGGAAGGTTGGAGACTGGACGGTAGTTATTAAGCACGGCTGGGTCCAGGGAAGGCTTCTTGAGTAGGGGGTGCACAAGTGCCTCCTTATAAGGAGCCGGAAGGGACCCCCTCCCCAAGGAGGCGTTGACAATCTCCTGGACCCAGCTCCGTGACACCTCCTTGCTGGCCGAAACCAGCCAGGAGGGACACGGATCCAGTAAGCAGGTGGCAGAACTCACAGCACCAATGGCCTTGTCCACTTCATCAGGTGTCACCAGATCAAACTCTTCCCAGACAGGTGGACAAGTACGTGCCCCAGTCACCTCGACTGACTCATTGTCAGTTGACTCTGTTATCCAATTGGAGTCGAGGTCCGTCCGGATCTGAGCGATTTTATCAGTGAAAAAATGTTAAAATTCTCGGCACTACTGTGCAAGGGCTCCCCAACTCCCCCTTGGTTAAGAAGAGAGTGGGTCACCCTAAACAGAGCGGCCGGGCGGGATTCTGCTGATGCAATCAAGGCGGCATGATACGCGCATCTTGCCGCCTTGAGCACCACTTTGTAAGTCTGTGCATGTATAAATCCAAAATAGACTCTGTTGTTTCTCCATGTCATATCATATACAGTGGTACCTCTACCTAAGAACCCCTCTACTTAAGAACTTTTCTAGATAAGAATTGGGTGTTCAAGATTTCCCCCCCCCCCTTCTTAAGAACCATTTTCTACTTAAGAACCCGAGCCCGGAAAAAATTCCTAGGAAATTTGAGAGCGGCATGAAGGCCCGGCCAGTTTCCTGCCATTCCCCCTTTAATCCCGGCCATCTCAGGCTTTTCTGGGCTGCCAGAGGAGTCTTTTGGTGGCACTTAAGGAGGCTGTGGCAGTCCAGAGCGAATAAAGCATTTTCCTTTCTCTGGGTGCTTGGAGAGGGAATAAACCACTTCGCGGTGGTGATTCCCTTGTGCTGCCTCCCATACACCTAGTGCAAGGTTGCCTCCCGGAGCAGATGCAGTATTCTAGGTGTGGGCTTATAGAGTGGGATTAGTACCTCCCTTGATCTTGACTATATCCCCCTGTTTATACAGTTTAGGATTGTGTTGTCTTTTTTGACTGCTGTTGCACACTGTTGGTTCATATTTACATGGTTGTCCAGTGAGACTCCAAGATCCCTCTCATAGTTACTGCTATTAAGCCTGGTTTCACCCAGTCTATATGTCTACTTTGGGTTTTTCTTGCCTAAGCTGTAATACTTTACTTTTCTCTACATTGGATTTTATTTTGTTAAACAAGGCCCAGGGTTTAAGTCTGTCAAGATCTATCTGGTGGGTTCAAATTTGAATCCTTAGTAAGGTTGGAGCAGAAAGCAGAGAAGTTCAGAAAGATGAATTGGCACCTTTCTTGGAGAAGAAAGATGGTCTATTCTAAATAGATGGAAGATTTCTCTTTGAAAGTGATTACCTGATCCCCATTGTTCACCAGCGGTCCCTTTCTGGAAGGGGGCCTCTGGAAATAATGGCCATGATTGACAGTCTCAATGGTCTAGCAGGGCTGTCCCTGTTCCTCTTGCCATCTCATCAAGGAGCCACGAGAAGATGCTGGCCTAACCTTTACAAATGCAGAAGTGACACAATGCATATTTGAACACCATGAGAAATTGCATCATGGATGTGGGAAAGCGAATCAGTTAATCATGAATGACACATCCTACAAAATACCATTACACGGCGTTGGAGCGGGGCGCCCTCCCCTCCCTGAGAATGATGACATAATTATTGGGAGGCTGGGTAGATTAAGACATAATTTTTTTAAAAAAGAAACCATGACGGGGAGGGTGTAATTGGGGAGACAAAAATACACAGGAAGTTTGTAATTTACATGTCAAAATACCTTTTACACGTTTTGATTGGATTGGACGTTGCCTTTCCACTTCATTTATCTCGGCTTCAATTAGAGGCAGCAGAAATGATGCTGGGCATTCATATTCTTGACACCTATGGCTCAGTGACACTTCCTAATTCTAACAGACAGGGAGGGGAAAAGGGAAACCCGCTTCTGTTTCCATCATGGACTTCTTCATTAACCCCTAATTTGTTTCTAAATGAGGCTGTCATTGCAGTTCAAATGAATACGCGCTTAAGAATCGGCGTTGCTGCGTCGTTTGGCTGGGTATCCTTCGCCAAGGGCCAGAAGCATTGCAAGGGAGGGGGAGGGGAGGGCCCCTCATCACTCTGCAAGATTTGTAATATTCAAAATACATGGAGTCCTCCATTTACGACCACGATCGAGCCCAAGATACCTGCCATTAAATAAGACATTTGTTTTAAGTGAGTTTTGTCCCATTTTACTTCCTTTCCTCCCGAGGTGGTTTAAAGCCAATCAATTGCAATGGTTAAGTTAATAACCTGGTTGTTAAGTGAACATGGCTTCCCCAAGTGACTTTACTTGATGGAAGGTCGCAGAATGTGATCAGTGACCTCGGGATACAGCAAAGTCTGAATTTTGATTACGTGATCATCAGGTTGCTACAAAGGTCATAAGTGTGAAACACAGTCATAAGCCACTTTTTCAGTGCTGTTGTAATGGTCAGTAAATGAATGGTCAGTAATGCTGCTCGAGGAGGTGGCCGGGTTGGCGGTGGAGTTCCCCGGACTTATTGTCCTGGGGGACTTCAATCTACCGTCACTCGGCGGTTCCTCTGGACTGGCACAGGAGTTCATGGCCACCATGACAGCCATGGACCTGACTCAAGTAGTTCAGGGTCCGACTCACGAGGGTGGGCACGCGCCCGATATGATATTCCTCTCTGAGCAATTGAGTAATGGTCTGAGACTAAGGGGCTTAGAAGTGTTGCCTTTGTCATGGTCAGATCATTTCCTACTGCGGCTTAACTTCCTGGCTCCAATCCTTCCCCGCAGGGAGGCGGAACTGATTAAGTTGTTCTGCCCCAGATGCCTGATGGATCCAGAAGGTTTTCAGAGGGCGCTTGGGGTTATTCCAGATACACTCGTTCACAGTTCGGCAGAGTCTCTTGCTGAGGCCTGGAACAAGGCTGCAGTAGGGGCTCTTGACCGGATTGCGCCGTTGCGACATCTCCGCGGCACTAGACCCCGTAGAGCTCCATGGTACAACGAGGAGCTCTGGGAGTTAAAGCGCCAGAAGAGACGTCTAGAGAAGCGATGGAGGAAGAGTAAGTCTGAATCCGATCGAACACTTGTAAGAGCTCATATTAAGACTTACAAAGTGGCGCTCAAGGCGGAAAGATGCGCGTATCATGCCGCTTTGATTGCATCAGCGGAATCCCGCCCGGCCGCTCTGTTTAGGGTAACCCGCTCCCTTCTTAATCAGGGGGGAGTTGGGGAGCCCTTGCAGAGCAGTGCTGAGGATTTTAACACATTTTTCGCTGATAAAATCACTCGGATCCGGGCGGACCTCGACTCCAATTGTAAAACAGAGTCGACTGACAATGAGTCTTTGGCATCTGTCTGGGAGGAGTTTGACTTGGTGTCACCTGATGAAGTGGACAAGGCCATTGGAGCTGTGAGTTCCGCTACCTGTTTACTGGATCCGTGTCCCTCTTGGCTGGTTTCGGCCAGTTGGGAGGTGACACGGAGCTGGGTCCAGGAGACTGTCAACGCCTCCTTGGGGAGGGGGTCCTTTCCAGCCCTTTATAAGGAGGCACTTGTGCGCCCCCTCCTCAAGAAGCCTTCCCTGGACCCAGCCGTGCTTAATAACTACCATCCAGTCTCCAACCTTCCCTTTATGGGGAAGGTTGTTGAGAAGGTGGTGGCTCTTCAACTCCAGCGGTCCTTGGAAGAAGCCAATTATCTAGGTCCTCAACAGTCTGGATTTAGGCCCGGCTACAGCACGGAAACTGCTTTGGTCGCGTTGATGGATGATCTCTGGCGGGCCCGGGACAGGGGCTTGTCCTCTGTCCTGGTGCTCCTTGACCTCTCAGCGGCTTTCGATACCATCGACCATGGTATCCTTCTGCAGTGGCTGGATGGGTTGGGAGTGGGAGGCACTGTTCTCCAGTGGTTCTCCTCCTACCTCTCCGGTCGGTCGCAGTCGGTGTTAGTGGGGGGGTCAGAGGTCGACCTCGAGGTCTCTCCCTTGTGGTGTGCCTCAGGGGTCGGTCCTCTCCCCCCTGCTATTTAATATCTACATGAAACTGCTGGGCGAGATCATCCAAGGACATGGGGTGAGGTATCATCAATACGCCGATGATACCCAGTTATACATCTCCACCCCATGTCCAGTCAACGAAGCAGTGGAAGTGATGTGCCAGAGCGTGGAGGCTGTTGGGGCCTGGATGGGTGTCAACAAACTCAAACTCAATCCAGACAAGACGGAGTGGCTGTGGGTCTTGCCTCCCAAGGACAATTCTATCTGTCCATCCATTACCCTGGGGGGGGGAATTATTGACCCCCTCAGAGAGGGTCCACAACTTGGGCATCCTCCTCAACCCACAGCTCACATTAGAGAAACATCTTTCAGCTGTAGCGAGGGGGGCGTTTGTCCAGGTTCGCCTGGTGCGCCAGTTGCGGCCCTATTTGGACCGGGAGTCATTGCTCACAGTCACTCATGCCCTCATCACCTCGAGGCTCGACTACTGTAACGCTCTCTACATGGGGCTACCTTTGAAAAGTGTTCGGAAACTTCAGATCGTGCAGAATGCAGCTGCGAGAGCAATTATGGGCTTCCCTAAATATGCCCATATTACTCCAACACTCCGCAGTCTGCATTGGTTGCTGATCAGTTTCCGGTCACAATTCAAAGTGTTGGTTATGACCTATAAAGCCCTTCATGGCACCGGACCAGAATATCTCCGGGACCGCCTTCTGCCGCACGAATCCCAGGGACCGGTTCGGTCCCACAGAGTTGGCCTTCTCTGGGTCCCGTCGACTAAACAATGCCGTCTGGCGGGACCCAGGGGAAGAGCCTTCTCTGTGGCGGCTCCGACCCTCTGGAACCAGCTCCCCCCTGAGATTAGGATTGCCCCCACCCTCCTTGCCTTTCGCAAACTTCTTAAAACTCACCTCTGCCGGCAGGCATGGGGGAACTGAAAGATCTCCCCCTTGCCCATGTTGTTTTGGTGTTAGATTGATTGTGTGCTTGTTTTTTGTTTTTGTTTTTGTTTTATATTCTGGGGTTGTTTTTTATGAACTTTTTAGCTTAAATTGTAATTGGATTGGTGGGTATTGGATTTGTTATTATGTATTGTTTTTACCTTGTTGTGAGCCGCTCCGAGTTTGCGGAGAGGGGCGGCATATAAATCCAATAAATCTAATCTAATCTAATGAACTCTTGTAAACCAAGGAGCTGCACCATTTCTTACAGATGACAGTCCAGTCTCTTCTTCAAAGCTTCCAATGATGAAGCTCCCACAACTTCTGCAAGCAACTTCTGTTCCATGGGTTGATTGTTCTCACTCTCAGACAATTCCTCCTTATTTCCAGGTTGAATCTCTCCTTGTTCAATTTCCATCCATTATTCCTTGTCTAGCTTCAGAAGAAATTCAGGTAGTCCTTGACTTACAGCAGTTCATTTAGTGACTGTTCAAAGTTACAACAATACTGAGAAAAAAGACACAAGACCATTTTCCCAGTTACAATCTTTGAAGCATCCTTATGATCGTATGACCAAAATCCCAAGGCCTATTTATGACGGTTGTGTGATGTCCTGATCTCCTTTTATGGCCTTCTGACAAAGTCAATGGGGTGATCCTCTTTTACTTTCATTTTCAGCCTCTTCATATTGTCCTCTTAAAAAACAGCAACAATCCTCTTCCACTAAACAGAACTTAGTTGTGTTCAAATACGTCAGCATCTAAATTATGAATTACAGGCAGTGATGGGCTATCAATTTTTTTTACTGCAACACTGTGGCCATGGCTTATGCATTTTGTTTCAACATCTTTCAGTGCAAATTGGGTGCTCTGGGGTGGAGCTCCAAATTTTGCTACCGGAACTGCGTTTCTGACCGTTCCCGTAGGAGCCCATCACCGATTACAGGTAATCATCGATTTACAACCACAACTTGAGCCTGAAAGTACTGTTGTTAAACAAGACAAGTGCACTTAACCATGGCAGTGATTCACTTAATGATTCAATCAGAATAGAGCTGGAAGGGACCTTGGAGGTCTTCTAGTCCAACCCCCTACTCAAGCAGAACACTCTATACCAGTGATGGTGAACCTTTTTTTTTTGGCGGGCTAGCACACCCATGCCCTTCTCCCCATGCATGAGAAACCCCCACTACCCCTGCGCATGTGCACAATCTCCCCCACATCCCCACACATGTGCACAGGCCTGGAACAGTGAAAAAACAGCCAAATGAGGAAACTGGAAGTTTGGAAAAATTGACTTCTGATCTGTCCATTGGGCTGTATTTCTCTCTCTGAGGCTTCAATGAAGCTTCACCGAAGCCTCCAAAGGGCAAAACGGCCTTCCCCTGGGCCAAAATCCGCTGGCTAGTGTGCGCATGTCTGCTGCCGCTGACCTAGGGCAATACCTCACGTGCCCTCCCATATGGCTCTGTGTGCCACCTGTGCCATAGTTTCACCATCACGGCCCTATACCCTTCAAGGGTGGGTTCTGGACCATTTTGCTCCAGGTGCGCACACAAGCCCCCTGTACACACATCCTACAGCAGCTGTGTGTAGAAGCAAAATCCAAGATGGCGGCACCCATGGACCGGCACTGACAGAACCAGCTCCATGACATCATTGCCGGTTTACTAATGGTGCTAAAGAATTGGTTAGAACTGGTAGGTACCCCCCTCATACCATTTTGGATGGGTGTCTCTTCAGTTTGGCAATAAAGGTCGTAACATGGGACAAAGCTCACTTGTCTTGCTTTGCAACAGCACTTTTGGGCTCAAGTTGTGTTATAAGCTGAGGATTACCTGTAATTCAGTCGTGTGAGGGATTGTGGCAGGGGTGGGCTACTGCCGAGACCGGGGGGGACCCAGTGGGGTAGCGAAAATGGAGCTCCACCCCAGAGCACTGAAAGATGTTGAAAGGAAATGCAGGGCGTCCTGCATAAGCCCACAGTGTGGTAGTAATTGGTAGCCCTTCACTGGATTGTGGGTACACCTAGGTACACTCACATCACATCAACCCTCTCTGAGGTGCTTCCAATCGGTCTCCGGATGCAATTCAAGGTGTTGGTTATCACCTATAAAGCCCTACATGCTTAGGGCCAGATTATTTGAGGGACTGTCTTCTACCACATAGCTCCCAGCAACCAATAAGGGCCCACAGAGTGGGCCTTTTCTGGGTTCTGTCGGCTAGACAGTGTCGATTGGTGGAACTGTGGTGAAGGGCCTTCTCTGTGGTTGCTTTCTGGAACTGGCTGTCTGGAACCAACTACCCCCTGAGATCTGTACTGCCCCCACCCTACTGGCCTTCCAGAAAGCCTTATAGGGACTGTTGAGCAAATGATACACCTTTTAGATCTGGCCATAATAAGTGTGAATGTTTTATTAAGGGGTATTTAATATTATTTTTAAAATTGTTTTTATATGATATTTTGTTCTAAGCCGCCCGGAGTTCTTTGGGAGTGAGATGACATACAAATTAGATAGATAGATAGATAGATAGATAGATAGATAGATAGATAGATAGATCGTTCAAGTGTTGAGATTTAACCCAGAAAATTGCAAATTGCAAATTGCTCCGTGAGTTCTGTTTAGTGGAAGAAGATTGTTGTATTTTTTAAAGGAGGACAATATAAAAAGGCTGAAAATGAAAGGCAAAGAGGATCACAACTGTCTGAAAATTGCATAATTAAAGACCAACCAAATTAAATTACACAGGCTAAAATATCAGTGATCCAGAACTGGTGGCCTATCTCTAAATTGAATTTCTCCCCTTGTCTCCCTTGGTCTTTCCCTTCACTAGACTAGCCATGCCCAGTTCTTGTAACCGTTGATTTCATTGTGTATTTTTCCTGAAAACGAAAAATTTTGAAAAGGAATTAAGCTTGCCTCCAAATTAATTATGGGTCAGTTCTTGACCTTAGAACAGTTGAGAGCAGGGAGACTTTTATTCCATTTATGGAAATATTCATAGTGAAAAATAGCAAAAGCAAAAGGGAAGCTAAGGGAAAGAAGTTATCAGACCTTGAAAGACCTTGCTTGGAGAAGGATATGAATGGGATAAAAGAAACTGCAGCAGCCCTTCCCAGGTTTTGATTCTTATACAGCAGTACCGCTACTTACGAACTTAAATCGTTCCGTGATCAGGTTCTTAAGTAGAAAAGTTTATAAGAAGCAATTTTTCCCATAGGAATCAATGTAAAAGCAAATAATGTGTGCGATTGGGGAAACTACAGGAAGGGTCGAGGTCCTGTTTCCTCCCAGGAGATTCCTAGAGAGGCCCCATGGAGGCTCCTCCCATGCCTTTTCTGGCCCTGTTTCCTCCCAGGAGATTCCTAGAGAGGCCCCACGGAGGCTTTTCCCTGCCTTTTCTGGTTACAGTTTTGGAGGCTCGGGTTTGTAAGTGGAAAATGGTTCTTGAGAATGGGCAAAAACCCCTTGAACACCCAGTTCTTATCTAGAAAAGTTCGTAAGTAGAGGCGTTCTTAAGTAGAGGTATCACTGTGCTCTTAAAGACTTCCTGTTAATATGTGCAAGAGTACACTCTTGTGTAATCTAATATTAACAGCTATTTCATAAACCAACAAGATCTGTTCAATTGGTGACCATTTAAACTATAACACACCATTAAACACTGTTCCCCGTAAGCTGCGCGCGTGCGCAGGCGCGCGCCCCTAAATACTCCCCCTCACACCCTTTTCCACGGGCATGCACTCCCCATCCCCCTGCCAGCCTGCAGGGGTGTGTGTGCCAGCAGTAGAAGGAAAGGGAGCCGCGGCCGCCCCTGCTTCCCCACCGTGCCTCCGGCCCCCTTGCGCCCCTGGCCTCTCGGCGCTGCCTCCTGCCCACCCGATCCACCCCCTCTCCTCCTCCACCACCGAAAGAAAAGCACGGAGGCTGCCTGCTTGAGCCTCCCATTGCTCCACCCCGCTTCGCCCTGCCTGTCATCCTGGACCTCCGTTGTGTTTTCGGGGGGGAGCGGCGGGAAAGCCCTGTGCCGGCCAGGAAAGCCGGCTTTCCGGGAAAGCAGCGCACCTTTCAGACACGCTGCTTTCCTGCACCTCTTTCCTGGGGGGGGGGAAGTGGCATCCTCCCCCCTGCCCAGGAAAGAGTTGCAGGAAAGCAGCGCATTTGAAAAGCGTGCTGCTTTCCCAGAAAGCCGGCTTTCCTGGCCAGCACAGGGCTTTCCCTGGCAGCTGGCTTGAGCCTGGAGACATGGAGAGAAAGAAGGAGGGAGGGAGGGAAGGAAGGGAAAGAAAAGTGAATGAGAGGGAGAGAGAAAGGGAGGAAGAGAGGAAGGAAGGAAGAGATAAATATAAAGGGAGAGAGGGAGAAAGAGAGGGAGGGGAAGAGGGGAAGGGAGGAAAAGAGAGAGAGAAAGAGAAAAAAGTGGAAGGAAGAGAGAAGGAAAGAAAGGAAGGGAGAGAGAGAGAGAGAGAAGATAGGAAGGAAGAGAGAGAGTGAGAGAGCAAGAAAGAAAAAGTGAGAGAGAGGAGAGAGGAAGGAAGAGAGTGAGAGAGAGTGAGAGAGAGGAAGAAAGCAAGAGAGAGAGAGGAGTGGAAGGAAGAGAGAGAGAGAAATGATAGAATAAAGGGGAGAAAAAAAGAGAAATGAGAAAATGATTGAAACAGAGAATGACAGGAAAGAGAGAGAAACAGAGAGAGAAGTGACTCTTGATTTAAAGCATATGGTAAAAGCGCTTAAATAATAACAGAGAAAAAACCCCCCAGCCCTCACCTGTTTTTATTAATAGTTATGTTTTTGGATTTGCTGGTTGTTTTAGTTTTAATAGTAATGGAGTTTTGTTTTGTTTTATTATTAATTTCTTTTAACAAAAAAGAAGGGATTTATTATTTTTAATTAATTAATTAGTTAATTAATTAGTCAATTAATTAATTAATTAGTCAATTAATTAATTAATACTTCTATGCCGCCCAGTCCCAAGGGGACTGCCGCTCAGACACTATACTTTTCCGCCCACCCCGAAAAAAAATTAGAGGGAACATTGCCATTAAACCATAATGAGGGCAGCAATGAAATCATGATTAAAGGTAAGAGATCCGTCTGGGTGAGCTTCAGAGGTAGGGACATATTTATGGGGCTTCTGTGGTTCCTAGAATTGTCTGGATAGACAAACATAACAGGCTGGAGATGTTTTGCACAGAAGCCTGTCAACCTCCCTTTTAACTCTTACTTTAAAGGGGAAAGAAAATAACTAAAATAAAAAAGGCTAGAAGTTGATGTAGCCAGGAATCCGATGCTTGTGCGGGCCATGTCAGCAAGTCCACAATGCTCACAAATAGCATGTCCTCAGCAGGTTCAAATGGTGAAGACAGGATTTTTGTTGTTCTGTCTAGGTGCCCCCAGACTTCAACACCAACTGGAAAAAGCAGCCAGACACGCTGGTAAAATCAAAAGCACTTTATAGTTTGAAAAATAAACACAGAGAAAAACCTGTTCTTCCCAACAGGCAGGCTATGAGACTTCACAGCAGAGTCCTGATGGCCAGACAATACAGCAGACTTCTTGCTGGCACACCCACCACTGTAGAGAATAAGACCCACACCTTTCCCCCCCAAGGTTTCAGTATTCAAAGTCACAAACCTGAATTCCAAGACGCCAAAGATCACAGCCAGGTCCCAGGACTCCCAAAGATAATACTCCACAAGCCAGGAAGGGTGGGTCTGCCTTTTCAGCCTTTCCAGAGAGCACCACACCCAAACCCAGCTGTTGCCTCTTTAGTGATGAAAGTACCTGGCTAATTGTCCCCTTCGTTGTGTTGCTCTTCTCTGCCGGCGATCGATTATTGCTTGTGCATTTTCATCTAAGGAATCCAGGCTGCTTGCTGGGGAGAGCTCCCTCTCGGGGGACTCTGGCTGTCCTCCCTCTCCCTCAGCCTGAGATTCCTCCTCCCCGTCTGCCTGAACCTCCTGTTCCTCATCCTCCCCCTCTGAGCAGGAAGCCGGCAGAGGATCAGCCGTTCCCTGAGGGGCCTCAGACGGAATCACAACATTTGTGAGGCAGAATGACACCACAAAAGCATCAAGGGCAAGATCACAGGACCTCGCATGCAATTATCAGCGTCCATAACAAGCCAAAAGGACAGCAAAACAATGACGGCATTCAGATGATGGGGCTTAGCACTTGTATCTCACCATCCAACCCAGAAGTCATGTCATTTATATCACATCACACTTGGACTCTGTTTCTTATTCTCTCCCAAGCTTTTAATTATTCTTAAAACTATTTGGCCAAGTTTATGTTGCTGCCACCTTCAATTATGCAACAAATTTTTGTCCATCTTTCTCTGTCTCTCTGTCTCTGTCTCTCACATTGTCTGCCTGTCTATCAACTATCTATTTACTGTATGCCAGTCTCAGGGATGGGTTCTAAGTTATCTCGCTACCGATTTGCTTCCTCGTGCACCGCATACGCATTGCCAAAAATTCACTAAAAAAAAAAAAGCTGAAAACAAGATGGTGGTGCATGTGCAGTGGTAGAAACTCAGCTTCTGCACATGCACTGAAGAAAAAAAATCATCAAAAAATTCCCTATTCCCCCTCAATTTTTTAAAAAAAGAAAGATGGTAGCATTCATAGAACGGCAATGACAGAACTGGCTCCATGATATCACTAGCAGCTTGTTACCAGTTGTACAGACCCGAGGCGAACTGGGAAGAACCCATTTTGGTCTGTCCATCCATCCATCCATCCATCCATCCATCCATCCATCCATCCATGTAACCAATTCCATCCATCCACCCACCTACCCACCGATCCATCCTGTGTCTTGACCATTAAATGCTTTATTAGACAGGGTTTTATTTTCACTTATAATGTGCATGATTTTATCTGAATATTTTCTGCAAGTTTTAAAAATGACTGTTGCTGTGCAGTACCCAAATTTTTGTGTTGTTGCAATGAAAATAAGACAGAAACAGTTACAGAATAATTGGTGGTGGTCTCACTAGGTGTAATATCAATTTTCTCATCTGGTGTCCAAAACGTGCATAAAACTTTAAACTTCTCCACCCAGGGTGTGGTTGACTGATGCTGATCATGGAGAAGCTAGTGGTTCCCAAACTGGATAAAAATGTTCAAGGAAGTATATCTCAGCCACTTTCAGTTAAAAGAAAAAAAATCTCTGGAAGTTTGCAAAAATAAACTACACAGTCATAGGACCAAGATAGTATAAGTTGTCTTTATTTGACCCCTGTGCTATTACCATCTCCTGTATCTTTACCTCTCTCTTTTGGGGCCTCAGTTGTTCGCTCAATGGGAAACTACTCTGTGCCCTTGAAGAAGGCATGTAAACAGAAAATGAAAAAACACAGCAAACCCCAAAGAGAATTGGTATGATCTAATCAGGCATGAAGAATCAGGATCATACATAAGGTTGTGGCAGAGAAGATTTATTCAAGCCTGTACACAAGAATTAAGTCAATTAATGTCAACACTAAACTGGCCAATGGAATATAAGGGAGGCGGGACGTTAATCTCTTTTGGCAATATAAGGACTCTAAACTGGTGACACATTTAACTCCACCACCCACTTTGCCTGTTTTTGTTCAAAGGATCTTTCCTGTTCTTTTTAGGGTTCAATTTTGACATATATCTACGCGGGTTATCTGGAAAGTAAGGTTACAAGGCATGTAGTTCTCGTGGGGAATGTTTGTAGGGGAAGTTGGTACCATCATGTGGTGGGAAGCCAGTGGAAGGGAACGAGCAGTGCTAGTGATCATTATCGACTGAGTGCTGTGATGAGTGCCCAAGATGCTTACTGAAGTGAACAAAATTGACAGAGTTGGTGCCGCCCGAGAATTTCTTGACCATTTTGAGATTGAAGGCGAGGCTTTTCTCAACTTGGGCTTATAATAATAATAATAATTATAATAATAATTATAATAATTTATTGGATTTGTTATGCCACCCTTCTCCATAGACTCGGGGCAGATAACAACAATAATAAACACAACATGTACAATCCAATAATAAAAAACAACTAAAAACCCCTATTATAAAACCAAACATACACACAAACATACCATGCATAACTTGTAATGGCCTAGGGGGAAGACCTATCTCAACTCCCCCATGCCTGGCGGTAAAATGAGTCTTGAGTAGTTTACGAAACACAGTGAGGCTGGGGGCAGTTCTAATATCCGGGGGGAGTTGGTTCCAGAGGGCTGGGGCCACCACAGAGAAGGCTCTTCCCCTGGGGCCCACCAAACGACATTGTTTAGTCGACGGGACCCAGAGAAGGCCAACTCTGTGGGACCTTATCGGTCGCTGGGATTTGTGCGGTAGCAGGCGGTTCCGGAGGTAATCTGGTCCATTGCCATGTAGGGCTTTAAAGGTCATGACCAACACTTTGAATTGTGACCGGAAACTGATCGGCAGCCAATGCAAGCCACGGAGTGTTGAAGAAACATGGGCGAATCTTGGAAGCCCCACGATGGCTCTCGCGGCTGCGTTCTACACGATCTGAAGTTTCTGAACACTTTTCAAAGGTAGCCCCATGTAGAAAACGTTGCAGTAATCGAACCTCGAGGTGATGAGGGCATGAGTGACTGTGAGCAATGACTCCCTGTCCAAATAGGGCTGCAACTGGCGCACCAGGCGAACCTGGGCAAACGCCCTCCTCGCCACAGCCGAAAGATGATGTTCCAATGTCAACTGCGGATCGAGGAGGACGCCCAAGTTGTGAACCCTCTCTGAGGGGGTCAGTAGTTCCCCCCCCAGGGTAATGGATGGACAGATGGAATTGTCCTTGGGAGGCAAGACCCACAGCCACTCCGTCTTGTCTGGGTTGAGTTTGAGTTTGTTGACACCCATCCAGGCCCCAACAGCCTCCAGGCACTGGCACATCACTTCCACTGCTTCGCTGACTGGACATGGGGTGGAGATGTATAACTGGGTATCATCGGCGTATTGATGATACCTCACCCCATGCCCTTGGAAGATCTCACCCTACTCCAGAGAGCAAACGTTAATCAATGCAGTGGCACCATACCTATTCTCCTTCAGCCAAAAAAATTTCAAGGCTCAGCAATCTGCATGAAAAATCTTGGGCACCCATCGCACACAAATCTTAGAAAATAATAATAATAATAATAATAATAATAATAATAATAATAATAATAATAATAATAATAGATTAGATTTGTATGCTGCACTTTGCCCTTGGAAGGAAACGGAATGAGGACGCTCATCTCTAACCTTCACCACAATGCCAGTCGATGATCGACTGACCCCTGGCACTGCTCGTTCTCTTCTGCTGGCTTCCCGCTACATGATGGTAATACCAACTTCTCCCATGAACATTCCCCACAAGAGCTACGTGCTTGGTAACCTTACTTTCCAGATAACCCTCATCTAATGTCTTACCCTGACTTCAGAATTCTTTGGTTTAATGGCAGGGCAGAGATGGAAACAACAAAAATGGAAGCTGGGAAGCAGTTATGTAGTTTCCGTTGGCATTTTTTGCAGTACATAATAGTTGCTCATGATTTTCAAAGATCATGAGAAGTCCACCTCTGAAAATGCTGTTTTTCAGACAGGTAATCCTTGACTTATAACAATTCTTTTAGTGACCGTTTTGAGTTACAATGGCATTGAAAGCAGGGACTGACCACTGTTTCCCACACTAAGGACCATTGTAGCATGGCCATGCCGTGAAAATTCAGATGCTTAGCATATTTATGACGGTTGCAAAGTCATGGGTTTGTGTGATCACATTTTGGGACATTACAGTGAGCAAAGTCAATAGTCAAATAGTCAAAGTCAAATAATCAAATAGTCAAACCTTACATTATCCACAATTGACCTCTCCCCTTTTCTAAGAGGTCTGTAAGGGGCGTGTATAAGTGCGCCTTTGTGCCTACCGTTCCTGTCCTAATGTCTTTTTTAATCTTTTCTATCTCTACTTTATACTTATATTGTGCTAAACATACTACAATACAATACTATATTTGTATGACAAATAAAATAAATAAATAAAATAAATAGGAAAGCCAGATTCACTTCACAACCGTGTTAGTAATCTATCAACGGCAGTGATTCATTTAAAAGCGATGGCAAAAAAGGTTGTAAAATGGGGCAAAATTTGCTTGACAAGTGTCTCTCTTAGCAAAAGAAATTTGGAGCTCAATTATTGTTGTAAGTTAAGGATTGCCTGTGTCAGGGTTCCAATAGCATCCGGAATTAAATCAGAGTCCAAGGCACAGCATTCCTCAATGTCCCAATTTTTTAGCAGAGCCATGTCGGCTCATCTGTGAGAAACCCGAATCTAAGGCTACCAGGGTTTCTCCACCCAGTTTAAAGTCCATTCCCTTGTCCCCAGAATCCACAAGTTCCTCACGTTGACCAGTCTCCTTCATGGCCAAAGTGTCCATTATTCCCACCAACTTCCGGGCAGGTGTCAAACAAAAGATGACCTTGAGAATCAAGAAGGAATTTGTTATGGCTACATTTCTACTTCCCTCATACAACAGCCCCTCCCAAATTCCCACAGCAATATTACACTTTTAAAGCATAAAGCATATTAGATGCTGGCATATTTGAGCTGTTTCTCCCTCAGCCCTGCCACTTCTCTCCCCCTGCCCCACTCTGGTGATCATAAGCCTCTGAAAGGAGGGTATAATGGAGCCCCCACTGCTGTCTGTAGTTCACTGCAGCAATGCAACCCAAGAATGTAGAAAAGGCTTAAAACGCCCAGCAAAGTGCAGCTCGCTCTCTCCCTCTCTCTCCCTCTCTCTCCCTCTCTCTCCCTCCCTTTCTTGTTCTCTCCTTCTCTTTCTCTCCCTCTCTCTTGCACTCTTGTTCTTTCATTCTCTCCCCTTTTTTTCTCTCTCCTTCCCTATCTCTTTTTCTTGTTCTCTCATTCTCTCATTCCCCCTTTTCTTTCTCTCTCCTTCCCTCTCTTTCTTGTTCTCTCACCCTCTTTCTCTCCCTCTCTCTTGCTCTCTTGTTCTGTCATTCTCTCTCTTTCCCCCTTTCCTTTCTCTCTCATTCTTTCTTTCTTGTTCTCTTTCTCTTTCCCCCTCTCTTTTTTCTTCCACTCTTTCTTGTTCTCTCACTCTCTCTTTCCCTCTCTCTTTCTTCTTCTCTTCTTCTCTCTTGCTTTCTTGTTCTCTCATTCTTTCTTTTCCCCACTCTCTCTTTCTCCCTCCCTCTCTTTCTTGTTCCCTCATCCTCTCTTTCCCTCCTCTCCCTTTCTTGTTTCCTCCTTCTCGCTCTCCTTCTCTCTTCCTTTCTTTTTCTCTCATCCTCTCCCCTCTCTCTCCCTCCTTCTCGCTCTCCTATCTGTCCTTTCACAACCGATGAAAACTCAAGAGGGCTGAAAATGGGGTGGTGGAGGATCCCATCTGAAGCATGTAAAGGTGACTACTTCACCTTTAACAACAACAACAACACAAGAGCACGTAATAGATACAAACTGAATGTAAATTGCTCCAAACTTGACTGCAGAAAATATGATTTCAGCAATAGAGTGGTCACTGCCTGGAACTCATTACCTGACTCTGTTGTTGCTTCCCCCAACCCCAAAATCTTCAATCTTACATTATCTACAATTGACCTCTCCCCTTTTCTAAGAGGTCTGTAAGGGGCGTGCATAAGTACACTTTTGTCCCTGTCCTACTGTCTTATTATTCTTTCTATTACTACGTTCTACTTATGTTATGTTATGTTAATATGTACTATAATACTATACTTGTTTGACAAATAAATAAATAAATAAATAAATAAATAAATAAATAAATAAATAAATAAGCAAGAAGACGGTCTTTCTCAAAATAGCTCTTAAACACTCCTCCTCTCACTGTTAAGAGTGACAGGTCAATCATTCGGGGAAGTCAGTTCCTGTAACACCAATGTCTGGCCTTTCACTCCATTGTATTTATTCTTCTGCATTTCTGTTACCGGCTGCTCTTTCTAGTTCAGCTGTAAGAAAAAAAAAAAGGAGGAGAGAAGGTGGAAGTGCCATCGACAGGGCCCGTTTCAGATTTTATTTATGGAGCTTTGGACGCCACCAATGTGCACGATTAAAAGCCGGCCAATTGCATTTGTCTAATGCAGCAGAAAAGAATAACTCAAAGTCTCGCTTGGCAAACATAACAAACTCATTTGCCCCCTGCCACCATCTGGCTAGGCTGCGTCTAATTGAAGAGCATTGCAACCAAAATGTGTCATTGCTTCGGTGAGGAGAGGCCACTTTGGGGCAAAGAATATTAAGAATATTAACACTTAACAGAGTTGGAAGGGACCTTGAAGGTCATCTAATCCAACACCCGTGCCCAAGCAGGAGCTCCTACATTTGCCTTTACCTGGGGTCGAACTCACAACCTGATTTATTTATTCGACTTCTATGCCACTCAGTCCTGAAGGACTCAACTGATTGTGAGGCAAGAGCGCCACTTCTAGACCACAGAAGCTCAGGACCAGCTACCTGCAAGTAAAGTAAAGCCTTCCATTCCCCACTATCCTGTCAGAGCTGAAGAAGCTTCTTGAATAAGAAGAGAAATGTCTTCAGAAGAAAAACAGAAAGTCCAGTTGCCTCTTGCAAAAATGCACTTTTGGGATATGGAATCTGATTGCATTGAAGTTGAGGAGGAGAAGGAAGAGGAGGAAGAAAAAGGAGGAGGAAAGAAGAAGAGAAGAAGAAGAAAGAGAAGGAAGAAGACAAGACACTAGCATCTTTGGCTGAAATGTTTTATGATAGTGTTTTTCTGAGAGAAGTTCGAGAGAAGTGGCCTCATAAAATAAAGAAAGATGATCCAAGGTGAACCGTATGGCCTGTGCATGCTCTGTTTTGCTTCTATTTATGTTTCATTATTATGATGAAATCATAATATCAACAGTAATAATTTGGCACTGCAATCAAACAAGACAGACTTCACAGGATAATCGGAACTGCAGAAAAAACAATGGCTGCCCACCTGCCTTCCATTGAGGGCCTGTAGACTGCATGAGTGAAAAAGAGGGCGGTGAAAATATTTACTGAACCTTCACATCCTGGACACAAACTGTTTCAACTCCTACCTACAAAACAATGCTATAGAGCACTGCACACCAAGACAACTAGACACAAGAACAATCCCACCCTCCATGCCATCACTCAACTAATTCCCACAGCTCTTGTCAAACTATTTAGTAGGGCTGCATCACTATTATCCTTCTCATCTTTCCTATTAATCTTATCTTCTTATCTCTATAAATTGATTGCTGGTATCTTACGATTTATATTAATTGTTTTATTTAATATAATTTATTTATTGTTCTGTCTGGGTGCCCCCAGATTTCAACACCAACTGGAAAAAGCAGCCAGACACGCTGGTAAAAGCAAAAGCACTTTATAGTTTGAAAAATAAACACAGAGAAAAACCTGTTCTTCCCAACAGGCAGGCTATGAGACTTCACAGCAGAGTCCTGATGGCCAGACAATACAGCAGACTTCTTGCTGGCACACCCACCACTGTAGAGAATAAGACCCACACCTTTTCCCCCCAAGGTTTCAGTATTCAAAGTCACAAACCAGAATTCCAAGACGCCAAAGATCACAGCCAGGTCCCAGGACTCCCAAAGATAATACTCCACAAGCCAGGAAGGGTGGGTCTGCCTTTTCAGCCTTTCCAGAGAGCACCACACCCAAACCCAGCTGTTGCCTCTTTAGTGCTGAAAGTACCTGGCTAATTGTCCCCTTCGTTGTGTTGCTCTTCTCTGTCGGAGATCGATTATTGCTTGTGCATTTTCATCTAAGGAATCCAGGCTGCTTGCTGGGGAGAGCTCCCTCTCGGGGGACTCTGGCTGTCCTCCCTCTCCCTCAGCCTGAGATTCCTCCTCCCCGTCTGCCTGAACCTCCTGTTCCTCATCCTCCCCCTCTGAGTAGGAAGCCGGCAGAGGATCAGCCATTCCCTGAGGGGCCTCAGACGGAATCACAACATTTATATTTATTGATTTAGTATCCTAATGTCTATGGAGATTCTCAGTCATCAAGGTAATGGCTGTCCCAAAGGTGCTTTTTAAAGAGGCAACTGGACTTTCTGATTTTTTTCTGAAGATGTTTCGCTTCTCATCCAAGAAGCTTCTTCCGTTCTGACTGGATGGTGGGGATTGGAAGGATTTATACTCCTTGCAGACAGTTGAAGAAACTTCTTGGATGAGAAGCGAAACATCTTCAAAGACAATAATTGCCTCTTGAAAAAGCATTTTTGGGACGTTTGTATCCTAGTATGATTTATGTTGATTGCTTGTTTAGTATCCTGTGACTGTCACTGAGAGTTGTATCTTATGATTTATGATGAATGTATTACAAATTCCTTGTGTGTTCAATCACACTTAGCCAATAAAATTCTATTCTATCCTATCCTATCCTATGCTATTCTATTGCAATCATTTCTATTCTATTCTACTCTACTCTACCCTATCCTATTCTACTCCACCACACCACACCTTACCTTGTCCTAATTCTATTTCCATTCTAATGAATAATATTATTACTATTCCCTACTCCATATTTATATGTCATCCTATAACCCAAATTACATGGTCCTTTGTAGCAAACAATAACACTGATTATATTATTATAAAGTTGTGCAAAACAGTCAGATGGCAAATGGCTTCTTTCTAACCACTTCTGTGGCCATCTGTTGAAATGTACAGCTTATAAGAGCATGATTTCATGACAGGTCAGCTGACTTCCTTGTGGAATTCTGGAGTGATCCTTCCAACAATCTCCCTTGAATGGAAAATACAGGCAGCAGCTGGCCACCACCAATGGACTGGATCAATCCTGGGCCCCTCAGCTGGAGAACTTTGTTGGCACTCCTTTCAAACAGATGCTTGACTGTGGGCAATGATGGCTCACTGGACACATCTTTCCCATGTTTCTCTTTGAACCAAAATGCCAGGGCAAGACATAGTTTATGGAAATTCTCTGGCCAAGAGTAAGATGCCCTGGTGAACCCGAGCCTTCCAGGAGACAAAACCGGGCTCCGAGAACACACAGGTGCACATTCACACAGGCTAATGGGTTTTCATTCACCAGGAATTCCTAATAGAAAAGGACAGATGATAAGGAGGGCTCCAATAATATTTGTCAGTGCCCGTTAAGCTCAGTCCTTCTTCTCTTTGCAGCATTTTGATCTCCAGCACTTCTGATCAGGACATTAATATTTTGGCTCTCCGCTGTGCATTTTGATTTGGGGGAGATTAAATATGCAAAGGAGAACAATCCGCATCAGAGGTGATTGTTTCTGTAACATTGTGTTCAATATCAGAAGCCCTGGCTGCTGGAACCTGGGAGAGAAATAATTATTGTTACACCTTGGAATGCATTAACGACTCCATTAATAATTGATCCAATGTTATATTTCCTCCTAATACTCATCAAAACTTTTCCAAATACAAGGTGCTGCGTGTAGCATCTCATTATGACATTTGCTCAAAAAGAGGGAAGAAAAATCAATGCATTTCTAACTTATTTGTGTCAAAACTCATTTATTTCCACAATAACATAAAATGTCAAACCTTGGCACCCTGTTAATAACATCCACCCTATTTGCATATTATTCAAATCTCTCCCTTTTTCTTTTACAAAATGGGGAGAGGGCTTATAAAAGACACACGCCCCATCATGAAAGGCTTGCAAAGGCTCGCTCAAAAGGCAGCCGATAGCCTTGCGCGGGCTGCTCCGTGGCATCATTAGAGAAGGGTTATCTCTCCAGCAACTAATTATACAATAATTTATGCATATTAATTAGCATATGGAGCAGTCGCTGGTTTCTCTTTTGGGAGAAAAAAACAGAAAGAGGGAAGATAACCTAGCAAGAAATTTGTGTTGGTGCATATTTATTTGTTTGTTTGTTTGTTTGTTTGTTTCTTTCTTTCTTTCTTTCTTTCTTGATTTGATTTGATTTGATTTGATTTGTATGCCACCCTTCTCTGTAGACCCGGGGTGGCTAACAACAATAAAAAAACAGCATATGACAAATCTAATATTTAAAATAACTAAAAACCCTTATTAAAAACCAAACATACACACAAACATGCCATGCATAAATTGTATAGGCCTAGGGGGAAGGGAACATCTCAGTTCCCCATGCAGGGCTGCCATTAGGAATTTTGGGGCCCCATACAGCCTAAGTGTCTGGGGCCCCCTCCATTTAAAAACTACTGCCCCCCCAATCCCGTGCTATGCCACCACGGCCACACACCCTGGGCAAGCCCTCCCCTGGCCCTCTGAGGTCAAACACAGCCCTGATGTGGCCCTCAATGAAATTGAGTTTGACACCCCTGGCCTAGAGGCTAAATCCTATGACTAAGGGCTAAGAGAACGAGTATGTTTAGCTCAAATAATAGAAAACTGAGGGGGAATATAATAATAGTTTCCCAATCCTTAAAGGGCTGCCACAGAGCAGATGGCATCTATTTATTCTCCATGCCACCTGAAGGTAGTACAAGAAGCAATGGGCGGAACCTCACCAAGAAGAAATGCAATCTGGAAATAAGGAAAAACTTGGGACTGGGCGGCATAGAAATAAGTAAGTAAGTAAGTAAGTAAGTAAGTAAGTAAGTAAGTAAGTAAGTAAGTAAGTAAATAAATCCCTTCTTTTTTATTAAAAGAAATTAATAATTTAAAAAACCAAAATCCATTACTATTAAAACTAAAACAACCAGCAAAACTATTAATAAAAACAGGTGAGGGCTGGGGGTTTTTCTCTGTTATTATTTAAGTGCTTTTACCATATCTTTAAATCAAGAGTCACTTCTCTCTCTGTTTCTCTCTCTTTCCTGTCATTCTCTGCCTCAATCATTTTCTCATTTCTCTTTTTTTCTCCCCTTTATTCTATCATTTCTCTCTCTCTTCCTTCAACTCTCCTCTCTCTCTTGCTTTCTCTCTCTCACTCTCTTCCTTCCCCTCTCACCTCTTTCTTTCTCTCTCTCTCTTTCTCTACCTTGCTTTCTTCCTCTCTCTCACTCTCTTCCTTCCTCTCTCATCTCTTTCTTTCTCTCTCTCTCTCTCTTGTTTTCTTCCTCTCTCTCACTCTCCTCCTTCCTCTCTCATCTCTTTCTTTCTTTCTCTCTCTTTCTCTCTCTTGCTTTCTTCCTCTCTCTCACTCTCCTCCTTCCTCTCTCATCTCTTTCTTTCTTTCTCTCTTTCTCTATCTTGCTTTCTTCCTCTCTCTCACTCTCTTCCTTCCTCTCTCATCTCTTTCTTTCTCTCTCTCTTTCTCTTGTTTTCTTTCTCTCTCTCTTGCTTTCTCTCACTCTTTCTCTCTTGTTTTCTTTCTCTCACTCTTTCTCTCTCTCGTTCTCTCTCTCTTGCTATCTCTTTCTCTCCCCCCTCTTTCTCTCTCTCTCTCTTTCTCACTTTCTCTATATCTTGTTCTGTCGCTCTCACTCTCTCTCGTTCTCCGGAGGCTGGCGAAAGTGATTTTCAATGTCGGGGGCCAGCGAAGGTTTTTCTTACTTTGAATGTTCCAGGCAGGCTGGCAGGGGGATGGGGAGAGTGCACGCCGGCACACACCCCTGACATTGAAAATCGCCTTCACCGGCCCCCGCTGTGAGAACGTTTGCCCCACCTCTCTTGCAGCGGAGGAGAAAGAGAGGCGGATCAGATGGGCGGGGGGCAGCGGTGAGTAGCCAGGGGCGCGAGGGGGCTAGAGGCACAGGGGGGTGGGGGCGGCCACGGCTTCGTGCGCGCCCTTGGAAAAGGGTGCACGGGGGCGTTTTGGGGTGCGCTGGCACAGGCGTGCACAGTCTACATGGAATGGTGCTGGACACAATGACTGCTGCGGGTGCCAGGGGGCCGGCACACGGTGGCGGGCCAAAACCGCCCCCCCATTTTTCAATTTGGCCGGGCCCCTAACGCCAGTACCAGTAGTACTAGCCTATTGGCGGCCCTGCCCCCATGCCTGACGACAGAGGTGGGTTTTAAGGAATTTATGAAAGGGTGGGGGCAATTCTGATCTCTGGGGGGAGCTGGTTCCAGAGGGTTGGGGCCACCACAGAGAAGGCTCTTCCCCTGGGTCCTGCCAAATGACATTGTTTAGTCGACAGGACCCGGAGAAGGCCAACTCTGTGGGACCTAATTGGTCGCTGGGATCCGTGCGGCAGAAGGCGGTCCTGGAGATATTCTGGTCCGATGCCATGAAGGGCTCTATAGATCATAATCAACACTTTGAATTGTGACCAGAAACTGATCAGCAACCAATGCAGACTGCAGAGTGTTGGTGTAACATGGGCATACTTAGGGAAGCCCATGATAGCTCTCGCGGCTGCATTCTGCACAATCTGAAGTTTCCAAACACTTTTTAAAGTTAGCCCCATGTAGAGAGCGTTACAGTAGTCAAGCCTCGAGGTGATGAAGGCATGAGTGACTGTGAGCAGTGACTCCTGGTCCAAATAGGGCTGCAACTGGTGCACCAGGCGAACCTGGGCAAACGCCCCCCTTGCCACAGCTGAAAGATGGTTCTCTAATGTGAGCTGTGGATCGAGGAGGACGCCCAAGTTGCGGACCCTCTCTGAGGGGGTCAATGGTTCCCTCCCCCGGTGATGGATGGACAGATGTAATTGTCCATCCATCAACGTGACCAAAGCAGTTTCCATGCTGTAGCTGGGCCTGAATCTTGACTGCTGAGGGCCTAGATAATTCGCTTACAAACCTCTAAGCACAGATCCTACCACCTACCTGGAAAAAACCACCAAATCCAAAATAAAAGCTTCTCCCATCAGTGAAGAAATCCAGCAAAGAATCATCCCCAGAGAAAAATCATCCAGATGCCCCAAGCTCTATGGCCTCCCCAAGATGCACAAAGAAGGAACACCACTCAGACCCATAGTCAACTCCATAGGCTCACCCCTACAGAATCTTGCCAAATTTCTCGCCAAACAACTCCAGCCCTATGCAGAATCCATCATGTCTCATGTACAAAACTCATTCCACTTCATAGAAATCATAAAGGAACAAAACCTACAACCCAGTGACCTTCTCGTAAGCTTCGATGTCATATCTCTCTTCACCCAAGTGCCTATCAAAGAAGCCCTGACAGCCATCCAAAACAAATACAACCCCCCGAAGCACATCTTAGATCTGACCAACCACTGCCTGATGAATACATACTTCATCCACAATGGACAAATATACAAACAGATAGAAGGAGCCCCCATGGGATCACCCCTGTCACCCGTCATCGCAAACTTATACATGGATTATTTTGAAACCAATGCCTTGGACAAATCTGAATACAAACCCAAACTCTGGCTTAGATATGTAGATGACATTTTCGTAATTTGGCCACATGGGAAAGAAAAACTGGACAGCTTTCTCACACATCTCAACAGCCTACACCCCAAAATACAATTCACCATGGAAATAGAAACCAACAACAAACTTCCCTTCCTGGATGTCCTAATCTACAAAAAACCCGATGGCTTCCTAGGGCACACCGTCTACCAGAAGAAGACACACACCAACCGCTACTTGAACGCAAAATCCCACCACCACCCTGCACAGATCAATTCCGTAGCCAAGACCCTCATTTCCAGAACCAAACGCCTAGCCGACAAAGACCACCTGGAACCTGAATTACACAGTCTCACAAATGTATTAATTTCCAATGGATTCCAAAGAGAGGCAATCAACAACTTAATCCAAAAAGAGACACCCCCCAAGAACCAAGACACAGAACAGGCCAATGGCACCGCCCTCCTCCCTTACATCAAAGGCATCACAGATAAAATCAGTAAAATTCTCCGCAAACACAACATCAAGACAGCCTTTCGTACAGATAAAAAAATAGCCAACATCCTAAGAAACCCGAAAGACAATATCCAACTAGAAAACCAGGGAGTTTATCAAATAACGTGTAAAATCTGCCCAGCCACATATATTGGACAAACGAACAGGAGAGTAAATGCACGTGTTGCAGAACATAAGAATGCATTAAAGAAAAAAGAAAAAACCTCCTCCCTTTTCCAACACTTCAAAACTACAGGACATGAAATTGATTTTGACAGTACCAAATTAATTTCCAAAACAGAACACTACAGCAAAAGAATAATCATGGAAGCAATCGAGATAGAAAAACATCCCCAAAATATGAACAAGCGGGATGATACCTCTCGCTTACCAGACATCTGGAAACCAGCCCTCAAACATATCCCAGCCATAGAAACCAGACTCAGAACACACATTGTAAAGCAATCAAGCAGCCTGCAAGTTCCAACTACTCAGGATATCACGCCCAATCTACAACCATTAACTAATCAGCATACCTCAGCTACATCAACGACCCCAATTGTTACCCCACTGACTCACCAGGAAGTTTCTACACAGCAGGCAATTGCTGAGCCATCAAACCACACCCAGCCACCAGTATTTATAGAAGGAATGAAGCTCAGGTCTCACAGTGTTTGCCTGACAACAAGGACAGAAACATCAGCCTGAAGATGACGAGTGAGACCTTGTCGAAACGTCGCCAGAAATTTCCAAATCCTACACGGGAAGAAACCCGAATATACCAAGACCGTCATATATATATATATATATATATATATATATATATATATATATATATATATATATATATATGTCACATGTTTTTTTGCTGAATTTGAAAATTAAGGGAGACCAGGATAGATCTATTTCGGCCTTATTTTGGCCTCATCAGCTAGCCATACCCACTAGGACTTGAACCTGCAACCTTTGCCTTGTAAGGCAGAGAATTCTCCTCTAGGCTTCAGTATCCAATCCGTTCAGCTCTGCACCAGGGAAGGGTTACATATTTTTGTGTCGAATATATTATTATTGGTTTTTCTTTAAGACAAACAATACAAACAACATTTAACATTTAATGGAGCTGCCTTTGCTCCGCTAATCATAGAAGTCTAACTAATACACACAAAAAATCTAACTATAATCAGATCAATACAGAAAAACAATTCTTAATATACTACTATATTATAACATCTGCCTTTATGTTTCCATTTTGATATTATAGTTTGTGTAATTAAAATCAATTCTAATATCCATAAATTTTATCAATATACTACTAAAATATAACATTCAGTTCTATATTTTCTCTTTAATAGTATAATTAAACTAATTAAACTCAATTAATTAAACAGAAAAAACTTATACTTAAAATTTCTTAATATACTGCTATACTACATAATTATACAATTTAAAATCTACTTCTTTATATCTATTTTAACAATGTAATGAAATAATTAAAGTCAGTTAATCAATCTAAAAACCTTGTCCTTTAAATTTCTTAATATAATACTATCCTTGAAATTTCAATATATCGTGTATTTAATTTATTAAATTCAAATGTTTTAAAATTTATTCATTTGTTATTAAAACTCTTTTTTAACATTCCACGAATTATACACTTTCTCCCTGGTTTTATAGAACTCTGTTTCCATTTGATTATTCAACCGTCTTGTCATCATATCTAATTCTGCACATTCCATTATTTTTTAAAATACTTCTTCATCTTTTGGTATTTCCTTTTCTTTCTATTTTTGCGCAAATGTAATTCTTGCCGCTACTAAAATATGAATTATTAAATAATATATTTCTTTTTTATATTTGGTATCACAAATGCCTAGTAGGAAGAATTCTGGAGTCTTTTTAATCTTCTTGTTCGTTATTTCCTTTAACCATTTTTCTACTTTGTTCCAATAAATCTTAGCTTCGGGGCAGGTCCACCATGTATGAAAGTATGTACCGATTTCTTTTTTACATTTCCAACAAATAGGAGAGGTATTAGGGAACATCTTTGAAATCCTATATGGTGGAAGATGCCATCTGTAAAACATCTTCATTTGGTTTTCTTTAAAAGAAATTGATTTTGTTATTTTCCAATTATATATCCATACCTTTTCCCATGTTTCCAAATTTATTTATTTCCAAAATTTTTGCACCAACTAATCATATTATCTTTCAATATCCAGCCTATCATTTTATAATTTATTAAATATTTATATAGCTTCCCAATTAATCTCCCTTGATTTTGAATCAATAGTTTCCCAAGTGTATTGTTATTTTTTTTTAAGATAAAAATTCTAACATCTTTTTGATATCTAGAATCAATCTGTGTATACTGCCACTAATCTATATCAACACCTATCTCTTGCAGTTCTTGTCTAGTTCTTAATCTTAATTGATTACTCAATATATCTCCACATTTCCATATCTTACAATTTTTCAAAAGATTTGGGTGTGAAATGGCTTCAATTGGTGAAATCCATTCTGGCATTACTAAGAAATGGTTTTTCCTTATTTCATTCCAAACATCTATTAATGCTTTTCTAATAATATTACTTTTAAAATATGATTGAGTTTTAAACTTTTCGTACCATATAAAGGCATGTCAGCCTAACATTAAATCACGGCCCTCTAGATTCAGTAATCTTCGATTTTCAAGAGTTAATCATTCTTTTATACATGTTAAAGCGGTGGCTTGATAATATAACTTCCAATTGGGGAGGCCGAGGCCCCCTCTTTCTTTATAGTCTTCTAATGAATTTTGTTTTATTCTTGGTTTCTTACCTTGCCATATGGATTTTTTTGTAATTCTATTTAATTCTTTAAAAGGCAACACTTCTAAGCCCCCTAGTCTCAGACCATTGCTCAGTTGCTCAGAGAGGAATACCATGTTGGGTGCGTGCCCTCCCTTGTGAGTCAGACCCTATACTACTTGACAGGTCCATGGGTGTCATGGTGGCCATGAACTCCTGCGCTAGCCCAGAGGTTTCACTGAGCGACGGTAGGCTAAAGTCCCCCAAGACAATAAGTCTGGGGAACCCCACCGCCAGCCCGGCTACCTCCTCCAGCAGGGCTGTTGACATGCAGCTGGGAGGCAGGTACGTGAGTAACAAGCCCACCTGAACCCCTACGTCCAACTTCACCAGGAGGGACTCACAACCCGCAATCTCTGGAGCAACGAGTGTACGCAGGCAAAGGTTCTCCTGGGCTATAATAGCCACTCCCCCCCCTTCCCTGGGGTCAAGTCTGATGCCAAATCTGAAACCTGGCTGGGCAAATTTCAGAGAGAGGAACTCCTCCCTCTGGGCCCAGCCAGGTTTCAGTCACACATGCCAGGTTGGCCATATGCTCTCAGTGTACATAAAAGACAAGATATGTTCATCAAGAATCATAAGGTACAATACTTAATGGTAGTCTGGGTATATATAAGCAATCAAATTAGTTGTTCTGGTGTTCAGTGCTTTATAGCCTTGTTTTGAGGGTAGGAATTGAAACAGTTTTTGTTTTTGTTGTTAATACCATAAAGGATGACAATAATTTATTGAATTTATGTTCAACCTTTTATTATCTAATAAGGCTATGTCAGGACAGCTGGACCAAAGTTTGTTAATCTGAGACATTTCATTACTCCTGCAAGTAATTTCATCAGTTAAAATAAAAAGTAGGCAGTAGAATAAAAATTAAAACATTAAAATTAAACAAGGCAGAACAATTCACATTAATGTACGTCAATGGTGGGTTATCAGTGGATGGCCAAATTAAGACAGGGACGGTAGGCACAATGCACGCCCCTTATTTGCTTGTCCTGATGATCTCAAAGATCTTTATTGAGTTCTTATAGGATTTCTCGAACACAATTTGAAAAGCAAAGCAAAGAATTCTTTATTGGCCAAGTGTAATTGGACACACAAGGAGTTTGTCTTGGTGCATATGCTCTCAGTATACATAAAAGAAAAGATTCTGTACATTTGTCAAAAATCATGAGGTACAACATTTAATGATTGTCATAGGATACAAATAAGCAATCAGGAAACAATATTACTGTAAATCGTAAGGATACAAGCAGCAAATTACAAGTCATACAGTCATAAGTGGGAGGAAATGGGTGATAGGAACAATGAGAATACTAATAGTAATAGTAATAGTAATGCAGCCTTAGTGAGTAGTTTGACTGTGGTGAGGGAATTTTTTGCTAGCCGAGTTCAGGAAAAACCCCTGTTCTTGTGTGTAGTTGTCTTGATGTTCAGTGCTCTGTTTTGAGGGTAGGAGTTGAAACACTTTGTGTCCAGGATGCGAGGGGCCAGTAAATATTTTCTTTTTTGACTCATGCAGTCTACAGGTCCTCAATGGAAGGCAGGTTGGCAGCCATTTTTTTTTTTTTTTGCAGTTCTGATTCTCCTTTGAAGTCTGTGTCGGTCTTGTTGGGTTGCAGAACCGAAAAATGCAGAGGTAGTAACCTCTTTCCCACAATGTACTGGTGACTTCTACTAATCAAGATGTGTGTGTGTGTGTGAATGTTTTAGGAGGCTAGTGTATTTTGTGAATCCAATCCAGTATATCTTGCAAAGCCAGTGTACAGACGGGGGAATTCTGGTTGTGTGTCTGTTGGAGTCTGCATATCTTAAACTTGGCAAGTTTGAAAGAAATTAGCTACAACATCTCCTACTTGAACCTGACAGTTTCCAGATGATTCTTTTTTCCCAGCCATCAGTCGAAAGGCCACATGGTTGGAGACAAGGAAGAGTTTTCTGAAGGACATTACATTGGCAATGTTTAGTTTGGGTTGAGGAAAATTTCAATGAAGTTGCTCATCAGGAAGAACCTAGGTCATCCTATGAACTTTTTGCTGGATTTTCCATTTATGGTTGCAATGCCAGTAAAGGAGAATAGCTATAGCTCAGGACTGAAACAAGGGCTCCTTGATGCTGAGATGTGCTTGTTTTCTTGCAAATGTTACCCAAACTAGGTATCATCATCACTGTTATGGCATCATCAGGTTGCACTGATGATGTTTTACCTAGTTTGGGTAATGAAAGGTTTGTAAGAAAGCAATCAAGCACAGAGAGCACCAAAGGCCTAACAGTCCTCCTACTACTAGCACTGATGATGTTATCTAGTTTGACAATGAAATGTCTGCAAGAAAACAACCATGCTCAATGAGCACCAAGGACCACACAGCCTCCTTGTTCTTGTCTTCCTCCTCCTCCTTTCTTCTCATCTTTCTCCTTCCTTCTCCTTCTCTCCTTGACCTCCTCCTCCTTTCTCCTTCTCCCCCTTTTTTCTCCTGGTCCTCTTCCTCCTCCCTCCCTTCTCTCTCTGATGATGTTGCCTACTTAGATAATGAAACATTTGCAAGAAAAGAACCAAGCTCAAGGAGCACCAAGGATCCCATGGTTGCAACAGTCATTCTCATGGGTGAGGAGAGATGTCTTTGCCCTTATTTAATCATGGGGTAGCCAAGAGGTGTGTGTGAATGTCATCTTTTCATTGCAGTCTGCAGCTTTCTTGACTTCCTACAGCAGCTCCTTTTCCCAGGTAAATGGAAAGTGATGAAATGTGAGGTGTCATGATTCAAATACCACATTTTTGGTCCCTGTGTGCAATGTGGCACATGCATGTGAAGGAAAGAACTTGTCAAGTGACATCGCAGTGCCCTTTATCATGGCATTATTATGATTAGGATTTTTTTCTGATTTAAAGTATTGTTTACTTCTTGATTCTTGGTCTAATGTAAATCTTGGTGTTAATCTTTTTTTTTAAAGTTTTTATTTATAAATAGAAAAACAATACAATTCAAAAAGAAGAATAAACAACTATTACAAGAGAGGGAGAGGGGGGAGAGATAGCAAAAGAGGGAGAGAGGGAAAGGGGGAGAGAGGGGGGAGAGAAAGAGAGAGGGAGAGAGAGAGGAGATAAAGGAAGAGGAGAGAGAGAAAGGAAGAGAAAGAAAGAAAGAGGGATAGAAAGAGAGAGAGAGTGAGAGATGCTCAGTGAGCCTTTCTTTGAAGTTGCCTTTCTTTCTTTCTCTTTCTTGCTTTCTTTCTTGCTCTTTTTCTTTCTCTCTTTTACCTTCCCTTCCTCTATTTCTTCTTTTCTTTCTCCTTCCTACCTTCTTCCCTTACTCTCCCCTTTCATAAGTTTCCTTGCTTCCTTCCTCTGTTCCTGTCCCTTCCCCCTTTCTTTCTTTCTTTCTTTCTTTCTTTCCTTCCTTTCCTCCCTCCATTTCTTGCTTTCCTTTTCCTTCCTCCCTTCTTTCCTCCCTCATTCCCTTCTTTCACTCCTTCCTCTCTTACTCTCCCCTTTCACACCTTTCCTTGCTTCCTTTGCACCCTTCTTTTGTTCCTGTCCCTTCCCTCTTTCCTTCCTTCCTTCCCACCCTCCGTCCATTCATTCACCCATTCCTCTCTTGATCGCCCCTTTTACGGCGCCGCTGACAGCTAGCTCCCCCCCCCCACCGGGCCATGGAAAACTGGTCTAGCTTAAAGCCGGTCCCTGGTGCAAAAAAGGTTGGGGACCTCTGCTTTAGAATGTTTCTTGCTGTGGGAACGTGGTGGGTGGGGTGGTTGCATGCGATGACACATTCCTTTTGGGTCCTCAAAGTCAGCCAGAAGCAGCTGGGAGTTGCAGGATACACTAACAGAAGATGCATGGCTCATGTGATGGGCTTGTGGGAGGAGGTCAGTGGTGGTCTCCTCCTATCATGGGGGCACTCTGGGGGCGGTAGAAAAAATGGAGTTGCGTGTGCAGCTCCAGCTGACCGACTGCCGTACATTGGCAGAAATGACGAGATTCTGGCAACTATCACCGAAATTTCACTCGCGTGAGATTTGGGTGCCTGCGCATGCGCAGCAGCCGAATCTGGCCACACACATTCTCAGTAGCTTCCCCAGCCAGCAGCATCAGCAGCTGTGGCAGCACCCAGCTTCGCCTGCCCGGCCTACTCCCCGTGCTGCAGAAGAGGGTGAAGGAGCAAGCGAGCAGTGGAGGGGAAAGGAACAGGGCAGGCATGGCCGGAATGCGCAGCAGGGATGTGGAGGGGAACCGGAAACATGAGGGTAGGAGACTAGATGGTGGGGACGTGGAGTGGTGGAGGGGGAAGGAATGGGGGCAGGGGCAGCTGGAACAAGTGGCGGGGAAGTGGAGGTGAACCTTTCGTGTAGGGCAAAGCGACCGGAGGTCTGTTACTTACCTGTGCAGGCGGGTTGGGCAGGGGGAAGGAGAAGCCTCTCCTGCTCCCCTCTTGCCCTCCAAGCAGCAGCGGCAGGCCAGCAGCCATTTTTGGCCTATTTTTGGCTTTTTTTGTTTTTGTGCATGCGTGGAAGCAAACCCCCCCTGAAAATCAGTGAGATCTCGCATGTTCGTGTGTCCTCACGTAAGATTTGGTTTCTGCCCCCAAAATCCTGCAGCTGTTCTTTATATGTTTTAGTCTCTGACCATCTTAGTTGCTCTTCTCTGAACTTTTCCCAAAGCCTGGAATGCTGCTTCCTTTTCCCAGCAGTGATGCTTTGCTGGCAGCCCTGCAAACTCTCCCAGGGAAGCAGCTGGACCTTGCTCCAGGCTAGTAGAGGGGCCGGATTAACCCATTAATAAATCAGAGGTGAAGAGAGCAATCTTGTTGAATGTAATGTATGCTAATGAAGTGACCTGGCTAATAGGGCCCTTTCTGACATTCCGGCCATTGTGTCAATTATGCAGCCTCAATTATGGCCCTGTTTTTGTATTGAACGGCTGCGAAATGAGATGTTTCACCCAGTAAAATGCCTGATTAGGTTATGAAAGCTGAAAGTCAGGCAGAAAAGTGGAGTGAAGCTGGCGAGGGAAGGAGGGGGGTTGGGAAGGGCGGAGGGGGAAGGGAAAAGACAGAGGAGAGATTTTTACAGCAGGATTTAATGAGGCAAAAGACACCATTTTGCATGCAAGCAGTACCAAAGCCAGCCTGGCACTTTCTCAAATGTTTTTGTTGACTTGCAAAAAATGCATTTTACAGGCAGCCCTTGTCTTACAAGCATTTGTCTAGTGACCATTCAAAGTTACAACAGTGCTGAAAAAACAGACTTGTGACTGAGTCTCACCTAGGACCATTGCAGCATCCTCATGGTCATGTCATTCAAATTTGGATGCTTGACACATACATGGCTAGATAAAAATGTTAAAGCTACACATAGATGATAACCCAGAAATATTTTTCTTAGGCATAGTATCAGAAAAATATAATAAGGGGAAATTGTATTTAATATGCCATGTTTTGATGGCAGCAAAAATTGTATTTGCACAGTATGGAAAAATGAGGAAACCAAGAGAGAAGATCTAATTAAAAAATATTATATTGCACACAAATGGATAGACTGACATTGAAGATACAAGAAAAAGACACAGAGTACTTTCAAATATAGGATGGTTGGATAGAAGTAGAAATTAGGAGCTGGGAAAACATTACTATGTAAGAAATCAATCCATGTTCACAAAGCACTTATGTGTGTTAAATGAAAATATAAAAATAAACTTTTAAAAAACATTGGATGGTTGGCAACTGGCTTGTATTTATGATGGTTGCCATGTCCGGGGATCCTGCTTTTATGACCTTCTGACAAGCAAAATCAATGGGAAGCCAAATTCACTTAAACAACTGTACACTAATTTAAACCTCTGCAGTGGGTCACTGAACAACTATGGCAACGAAGGTCATAAAATGGGCTAAAACTCACTGAACAAATGTCTCACTTAGAAACATATATTCCAGGCTCCATTTGTTCATAAGATGAGGACTATCTGCATTGGAAAGTGGAGTTGCTAATCCCTGCATCCTATATTGTCAAACATTGAGATTTTGTGCTCGGGATGGAAGAAAAAGGAAACTGACTTTTAGTTCTAGTGAAGGCAGAAATGGCCTATCGGAAGAGAATAACAGAGTTGGAGGGGACCTTGTAGGTCTTCCAGTATAACCTCCTGCTCAGACACGAAACCTAATACCATTTCAAACTAAGGTTTGTCCATTCTCTTCTTAAAAACTTCCAATATTGGAGCAACACTCACAACTTCTGGAGGCAAGTTGTTCCACTGATTAATTGTTCTGCCAGTAAATTTCTCCTTCGTTCTAGGTTGCTTCTCTCATTGATTATAATTTCAATACACTGCTCCTCGTTCTGTCTTCAGCTGCTTTGGAGAATAGGTTGACTCTCTCTGTTTTGTGGCAGCCCCTGAGATAATAATCATAATCATAATTTATTAGATTTGTATGCCGCCCCTCTCCGGAGACTCGGAGTGGCTCACAACAATCACAATATACAAATCCAAAATTTAAAAAGAAACAAAACATTTAAAAAGTCCATCATTAAGAACCATTCAATACAATCATACCATTCATAAAACTATATGTGCTCAGGGTATCTCAGTTATCCCATGCCTGGAGACAAAGGTGGGTCTTAAGTAACTTGCAAAAGGCAAGGAGGGTGGGGGCGGTTCTGATCTCTGGGGGGAGCTGATTCCAGAGGGCTCTTCCCCTGGGGCCCGCCAAACAACATTGCTTAGTCAATGGGACCCGGAGAAGGCCAACTCTGTGGGACCTTATCAGTCGCTGGGATTCGTGTGGCAGAAGGCGGTTCTGAAATTATTCTGGTCTGATGCCATGTAGGGCTTTATAGGTCATTACCAACACTTTGAATTGTGATCGGAAATTGATCGGCAGCCAGATAATCTAAGGGTAAAATTTTGAGGGTTAGGTGATGATACTACAAAGTCAAGCAGTGAGTTCCATGCATTAACTACTTGGTTACTATAGTCCTATTTCCTGCAGTCGAGTTTGGAGTGGTTTACTTTAAGTTTGTATCTGTTGTGTGCTTGTGTATTGTTGTGGTTGAAGCTGAAGTAGTTATTGAAAGGAAGGATATTGCGGCAGATGATTTTATGGGCTATGCTTAGATCGTGTTTAAGGTGACGTAGTTCTAAACTTTCTAAACCTAGGATTGTAAGTCTAGTTGTGTAGGGTATTCTGTTGCGAGTGGAGGAATGGAGGACCCTTCTCATAAAGTATCTCTGGGCATTTTCGATGGTGATAATGTCCGAGATGCAGTGTGGGTTCCACACAGATGAGTTGTATTCAAGGATTGGTCTGGCGAAAGTTTTGTATGCTCTGGTTAGTAGTGTGAGATTACCAGAGCAGAAGCCATGTAGGATTAGGTTAACAACTCTTGAAGCCTTTTTGGCACTGGGCTTTGGCATTTAGGTCATTTGATATGAGCATTCCAAGGATTTGGAAAACTCTTAATTCTATTCTTCTGTGTTGGCTTTTCTTGGCAGCTGCAGCACACTTTTTACTCTTACATTAAATATGAAAAAAATAAAAAGTAGAGGCTGGCATGTTATTTTATTTGATAGCACTAGCAAATAGAAGTCTCTGCTTTTCTTTTTTCCTTCTTCATACACCCCCTCCTCTCTTTCCCATCCCACTATTTTCATTTTCAGTATTTTATATTTTAATAAGTGTAATACAATTTTAAAAAAAAAATCTAGGTGGGACTCAAAAATCATTTGCTGTTTTTTCCATTTTGGCAAAATATGTTCCTATTCATTTTTTTTTTTTGCTGATTATTTCAAAATTAATACTGTGAGTATGATTAGATAACATTTATGTACCCAACATGGCTTTTTCCCCTTCATTTGTAACCAATTTTACAAACTTGAAGCCTGGCATTGGATTTGCTGCCTACTCTCAAAAGAAAACTATGTGTTGGCCCATATTTTGTTACTGCAACTGATTACATGGATTCTCCTCTAGAATTGTCTTCTTATAAAAAGTCTATTTCAGTGACACTGGTTCCGATGAATCTTTGACAATAGTGAATTATTATAATAATAGTGAGTAAGTGTTTGGAGACTTCAGTTAGCCGTGCAAGCTTTTGCAAACTGTTCGATGTGTACCTGGGTACACCCATATCACAACAACACTCTGTGTGCTGCATTGGCCTCCAATTGGTCCCTGGTCACAATTCAAGGTGTTGGTTATTGTTCTGGGCATGGATACTTAACTCTCCAAAATTCTTAAAACTCCAACTTGAAATAATAGTCTCTTCATTTATTCACACTAGCTTAGATACATGAAAACATTAGCAATGTAAAACACGCAGACTGAAGCAATTTCAGTTTAAAAATACGGCTTGAAAATACTCCAACTGTTCTGGGCAGCGTTCCTAACATTCCAGTCCTCAGCTGCTCGGAGATAAGGAACTATAAATCCCCAGTTTAAGTTCCTCGCTTATTGGCTTCATTTCAGCATAGGTTTTTCACTTCTTTGTTTCAGGAATGCAACTAAATCTCTGCTATTCTCTTTCATCATCATTGTCAAATCGATATCTACCCTTCTACGATATCTAGGATCTAACTATTCGTCTCCTGATACGTTTCCGTCATTATCTGAAAGGGACCAACTTCTCATTGTCAGGGGCGGGCTACCATTCCTGACCCTACCAGAATGGGCCAGGAGTGCACGTGTGCCTGCCGCAAGATTCGGCTCCTGTGCATGCGCAGAAGTTGAATCTCGCGTGAAAACACACATGCAATCTCCAGGGTTTTTTTGCTTCCACGTATGCGCAGAAGCAAAAAGACCCGGAAAATGGACAGAAGAGCTGCCGCTCACTCTGATGTGACCAGCAAAACAAGGTAAGGACTGCTGGTCCACTCCCGTCCACTCGCCTGCACGGTGCGGTGGAGGGGCAAGCCAACAGAGCTGCCTCCATTATGCCACGAGCCCCCGCCGTGCTGCGGGCCCCCACCGCTGCCCCAAGTGGCCTGCCCACTCTGCAGCGAGTGGCAGCTTTGTTGGCTCACCCCTCCACCGCGCTGTAAGCCCCCACATGCCGTGAGCCCCTGCCACCCCCTGGCAACAGCACAAGCCCGCTCTGCCATGAGTGGCTGCTCCATCAGCTCAACCCTCCACCATGCCATGAGCCCCCCCCCAGCCTGCTCACCATTGCCCAGCCCACGTGCTTGCGAGCGGCCTGCCTGGCCCTTACCTTGCTCCAGTGAACTCCTGGGCGCTGAGAGCATGCAGGCTGGGTGGCCCTGAGCTCTGGCCATGCGGCCTGCTCTGTGCTCTCCTGCACCACAGGCATCTCTCTCCTGCGGCCCGAGAGAGCAGGCGCGTGGCCAGAGCTCGGGCAGTCTGCTTTTCCAACTGCTGCTCTAGGTACCACAGCAAGAATCTCGCATGTGGACGTCCTTCCAGCAGCAAAAATTGTTGGTTTCTTTGCTTCCGCGTATGCACGGTAATTTTTTACCGGAATCGCTCCGTTTTCCCTGGCAGAACGGCAGTTCCGGCCATTCCGGCTAGTGCCCATCACTGCATCAGCCCTGTCTGGTATTCCCACATCAATATCTTCATCACTCCCGGCTTCCAATCCCTTTGGCAGCCTACCTAACCCAGGATAACCTGAGGGACCTGGCTCATTTTCCCCAGAATCAGGCATGTCCTGACACTGACAGGGATCTTTCACAACAGTTATCACCAATAAATCCCTACGTGGTTTACGACCAGACTATTTATGGGACCGTCTCCTGCCGCAGCCCTCCCAGCGACCGATTAGAGCCCACAGGGTTGGCCTTCTTTGGGTCCTGTCAACTTAGCAGTGTCAGTTAGCAGGCCTGCGGAGGAGGGCCTTCTCTGTGGCGGCCCCGGCTCTTTGCAACAACTACCCCCTGAGGTTTGTACTGCCCCCCACCCTACTGGCCTTCTGGAATGTCTTGAAAACCTGGCTTTGCCAGCAGCCTCGGGGCCATGAGAGTCTTTAATTCCGGCCTAGACATGATCTGATTGGGATGTTTGATGTTATGACTGTAGTGATAAAGATTTAAGGGTTTTAAATTAGTATTAAATGTTTTAAATTGATTATTGTGTAATTTTAAAAATTATTATTGCTGTACACTGCCCTGAGTCTTTCAAATCTAATAAATAAATAAGGAGTTCTTGGTGCTTGGTTGTTTTTTGCAGACGTTTATTTACCCAAGTCGGTAACCTCATCAGTGATAGAAAAGAATGGGGTTTGTTTTTCCTTTATGTACAAATGGTTTGTTTTGCCAATGTTGATAGGGGTGTGGTTTCCCCCCCTCTATGGTAGTTCCTTGATCAGGAAAATTTAGCTGGGGAGTCCTGGGTGTGCTCTCAGCTTGGTTGGTTTCTTACAGACGTATCATTACCCACCTGGGTGAAATTACCAGTGCCCCATTAGGGCGCCATTGAGGCGCTGATTATGTTCCCCATTTGGGTAATGAAATGTGAGCAGGCAACCAAGCAAGCTCCAGAAAGCACCAAGGACTCCAGCATTGGATCCCCAGCTGCAGAGAGACTTGTCTACCATTTCAGAATCATTCTTCTTCTTCTTCTTCTTCTTCTTCTTCTTCTTCTTCTTCTTCTTCTTCTTCTTCTTATTATTATTATTATTATTATTATTATTATTATTATTATTATTAATTAGATTTGTATGCCGCCCCTCTCCGTAGACTCGGGGCGGCTTACAGCAATGATAAAAGCAATATATAATAACAAATCTAATAGTTGGAATCTAAAATAACAATAATACATTTAAAAAGTCTAAAAAACAAGAAACCCCAATATATAAAAACATGCATATGATCATCATACACAAAAAACTATATAGGCAGGGGAGATGTTTCAGTTCCCCCACGCTTGATGGCAGAGGTGGGTTTTAAGGAGTTTTATATTAAATTTTATATTAAATTTTATTAGTTTTCAAATCTTTTCTTTAAAATATCTGCTACAACAGTTCTTTGAGCAATTCTACACTGTTACCTAGTTCCATTTTTGTTTAAGCATTGATACATTACACTTTATCTTGTTTCGTTTATCCTTATTACGCACACATTCATATTTACATTTTTACATATTATGGTACTTTTTCAGCTATTACCTTTCTTTTTTCTAATTTCAATCTACTGACACCACTGTGCCTGTATATTATAATAGTCCGAGTCTGTTTGGCCCCATAGGTCTATTGTAAGTCTGTCCATTTCAGCACATTCATACATTTTATTAATTATTATGCTTTCTGGGTTTTTTCAAAACTGTGCAAGTACTATCCTGGCTGCGTTGGTAATATGTAATACTAAATATTTGATGCTTTTGTTATGGTCTTTGAATATTCCCAGGAGGAAGAACTTTGGTGTAAATTCTATTGATACTTTGGTTATTTCCTGCATCCATTTGTGTAGTTTAGTCCAAAATCTTTTCGTTTGAGGACACAACCATTAGTCCCTAGTCCCCATTTACTTCCCATAGAGAGATGAGGGGAGGATTTATCTGCTTTGCCTAACTTCTTTCCCTCTCCAGGGCCCAACACTTTCTTAGCCAGAGGGGAAGGCACTCAGATTAGGAAAACTGTCGGTTCCAGGCTTTAGTTCTTAAAACATAATACAGCACAACGGGGTTTCCTGCAACTAAAATCAATGTTTGCACTCCTGCACTCTGCACATCTGTCTTTGTTGCGCTTTGAAACTGCATTAAGAGAACTCTGCTCTAGCAAAGAGACAATTAAGCAGAGAGCTGAAACAGAGAGGGCAAACAAATGGCCCTGTGTGCTCAGAAGCCTCCCGAGTTTGTTTTCGAGAAAGGGAGCCACTTGCCTAATGGACTCCCACGTCCTTGCTGACCCCTCTTCAGATCCAGGGGAAAACAACAAGAATAACAACAGCCTCCCAGTCCTATGTAAACCAATAAGATGCCACTTGGTTTGTGCAGTTCTCCAAGACTAATGCTTTGTCTAATGATGTGACGTGTTATCAATAGAAGAAAATATTTGTAGCCCAGAGTTGGGGTCCTGGGTGCCTTCTGAGCTTGGTCGATTCCTTGAAGGCGTTTCATGACCCAGCTAGATAACTTCATCAATAATAGAAGGGGGGAGGAGGAGTGGGAGGATTGCCGGCTCCTTGGTGCCCTCTGAGATTGGTTGATTCCTTGAAGGTTGGCAACGCATTATGCCCTTGCTAGCTCTCTAGAATTGCTTGGCATGGCATTGAGTTGCTGAGCCATTGCTTACTGTTGTCAGCCCTGCTGGCATCTTCGTTTAATACACTCAGGCAAAATGTGTATTGTGAAACCAATTGGAGTTTGAGGATTACTTAAGAGAGTAGTAAGGGATCTTGAAGGTCTTATAACCCGATCCCCTTCTCAAGCAGGAGGCCCGACACCAGTGATGGCAAACCTTTTTTTTTGTTTGCAAGTCAAAAGAGGGGGAAGCGTGTGGTAGGGGTGTCATGTGAAACCCCCCCAGCTCCCAGCACACCATAGCACAGCCATTTTACACTCAGCCCAGGCTTCAGAGCCTTTCTAGGATCCTGGGGAGGGTGAAAAGCCCCCTCCCCCCAAAAAGCACTCCCCAGGCCACAAATGGCCCATTTCCAAATTTCCAAACCTGAGCTCGCGTGCCCACCGATATGGCTCGGCATGCCACAGCTTCACAATCGCTGCCCTACACTATTATGGACAAATGGCTGTCCTTAAAAACCTCCAGTGATGGGAACACCCATGACTTCTGGAGCAAGATGTTAGATTAAATCTTCCTTAGATTCAGACAAATATTTTCATCTGAAGCAGGATTTTTTTTTAAAAAAAATCTATCATATGAAGCTGCCTTTTAGCCACTGGATTCATACATGTTTTGCTAAACTCTGCTATGCTAAACCAAGACTTACCAAGTAGTTATGATTTGCCAGCTTCAAATTCATTTAAGCAAAGGGGGGAGGGGAATCATGCTGAGTCAGTGTGCACAGCAAATTTAAGATATTGTCAAAACCTACAGCTGCTTTGCAGTAGGAATTTTGTGTTATTTTTAAATCAGCTGTAGCCTATCTGCTTTACTATAATCAGCAGGGGCAGAATACACGCATACACTTGATTGTGCTTTGCAAACTTGCAAGAAATATTTTTAAATGCATTTACCCTTAATCAGCTCTTTCCTGGATTTTATCTCAGAGTATTTATTGGTCTTGCCTGCTTCAGATTAAACTCATGCGTGCTCTTAATATTCTTGCTTTCTTGCTCTTCTTCTATAAGCCTTTGGAATTTTTTTTCTTTCCCATTTTAATTTGCTACCACTTCTGATGAGTTATTCACTTTTAGAGCTGTTTCAGCCTGAAAAAGGAAGCTGAAAAAGATGTGGTTTTCCCCAAAGACAGGTCTTTAAAATGAAGTCAGTTATATTGCTTAGAAGATTCCAATTCAGTGAGTTATTGCAGTGAGGGAAATGATTGCAACTGGATATTAAAAATATTAGACAGGGAGAATTAACGGAAGATTTTAAAAGAAGAGGTACAGCATGTTCTGCAGGTTAAGGGGATATCTTCTTTTCCACCACTTCTGCTTAGACTCCGAAGTTTAAAAACATACTCCACATAAAATGGTACACTTTTTGAGTGCACTCCATTGGGTTTTCCTGTAGTGCTTTATGCAAAACCAGGTAACATTTCGCTTATTTGGGATGCAACATTTGTTCTGCTTGACTGAATTTGCAGAGGTCAGAAGAAACTTAATAAATTGCAGTTCCTTCAAACATCATTCTTCATTAGAATCATATCGCTGCTCTTTGAGAAGTTATACAAGCATAGACTACATTCAACAGCAACAGCACTTACATACTGCTTCACAGTGCTTTAAAGGCTTCCCTAAGCGGTTTAGAGTCTGCCTCTGGCCTCCAACAATGTGGGTCCTCCTTTCACCGACCTTGGAAGGAAGGCTGAGTCAAGCTTGAGCTGGTCAGGGTCAAACTGCTTGCAGCAAGCAGACTTAGACTGCAATACAGTACTGCATTCTAACCACTGCACCACCATGGCTCCAAGATGATATTATGGATGTAAGTAAGCTAAGCAAAGCAAAATCTATGACGACGGTGTGAAATAGCGTGAACAGAGTAAAATATAAAAATTGAACAGAAAGTGGAAAATGAAGATTTGGTTGTGCTAAAAATGAAACAGAAGCTAGTCTTCATTTAGGTCTCTCATATGACATTTCCAGAGGGCTTATTGTATGAAAACATAAACAAAATCTGAGGATACTTGGCATTTATCAAGGTCATAAATGACACAACTTGGGCTGGACTTCAAGAACTAAATTTAAAACTCAATGGCATTTTTAGGGGATTTCTGTTCACTTGGTTTTTGCATCTTGAGATGTCACAGTTATTTTGCCTTTGTCACAGATGGTAACTCAAGAGAACACCCTGCAGGTGGTGAAATAGTTTTTAATTTACAAAAAAATTATGCTACCTCGTACCATCCTATGCCTGGATGTGCAACTATTTTTTCTTTTAATCAAGACAAAAAGCAATTTTTCTTCTTTATTAAGAAACCCATATGGCTCACATTTTAATACAAAGTACAATAATTTTAATTATTTTGCTTGCTTTGCACAGAAATTGAAACCATAACAAAACATACCCTTTCAATCATTGAGAAATCATTGTGATATATATATATGATTAAGAAGCAAAATGTATCCTGAGGAGAATGCAAAACTTTGCTTATTCAATTTTATACAGAATATTTTCCCTTTCTTGTTTGCACAATGTATTAAGGCCATGCTTGACTTGCATGATATATATGATCTCACTTTGATTTGTGCCAATCTTCTTCTTTTGATATATGATTTTCGTAAAATGAACAGCCACCTCTTAGTAGTATTTTAGTCAGCCCTTGAAAGTACCAAATAATTATCATGGGTTCAACCTTTTAAAGATGTGCAATTTGCACCATTTATTATTGCTCTTCAAGAAACCAAAAAGAAACTTGGTTTTGTCTACATTTTGACTTGAAAAACAAAGCAGAAGACATTTTGTTTCTTTTAAAGAAGACCTTGGTGATGTCATTAAAGGGTTTTGTTCGGTTTTCCTCCCTTGGATTGTCTTTCAAAGATATAAACGGAATTAACAGTCTGAAGGGCTTGAAATGCATTTTCTTGCATCCCTTTAGAGCAGTGTTTTTCAACCGGTGTGCCGCGAGACATGATCAGGTGTGCCGCGACGCTCAGCTTCTGAGACCGGAAGCTGAGCTTTATTCTCCGCGCCCAGCTGGAGCTTCCCTGGCAGGGGCGGCAACAAATCTCCTTTGGGGTCCGGCGGGAGGGCACTGGCAGTGGGAACGGGAGGCTGCCAGCTGCAGCGGCCCCAGGCAATCGCCGGGGAATGGCAGCGGCAAGCAAGAACTCCAGGGCGGAGGCAACGGCAGCGCCCTGCCCAGCTGGAGCTTTCCTGGTGGGGGTGGCAACAATTGTCCTTTGGGGCCCGGCGGGAGGGCCCCAAATTTGTTCAATTTGTGCCAGCGCACCCCAAAATGCCCCCCCGTGCACCCTTTTCCAGGGGTGCGCAGAGAGCCGCGGCCACCCGCCCCGCCTGCCCGATTTCCCTCCGCGCGGCTGGGGACGTGGATCCACCGCCCTCACCAGCCCGATCTCCCTCCACCCGGCTGGGGAGGTGGATTCGCCACCCCCCGCCAGCCCGATTTCCCTCTGGTGGCTGGGGACGCGGATCCACCGCCCTCACCAGCCCGATCTCCCTCCACCCCGGCTGGGGAGGTGGATTCGCCGCCCCCGCCAGCCCAATTTTCCTCCGCGCAGCTGGGGACACGGATCCACCGCTCTTGCCAGCCCGATCTCCCTCCACCCCGGCTGGGGAGGTGGATTCGCCGCCCCCGCCAGCCCGATTTCCCTCCGGTGGCTGGGGACACGGATCCACTGCCCTCACCAGCCCGATCTCCCTCCACCCGGCTGGGGAGGTGGATTCGCCGCCCCAGCCAGCCCAATTTTCCTCCGTGCAGCTGGGGACACGGATCCACCGCTCTTGCCAGCCTGAACTCCCTCTACCCGGCTGGGGAGGCGGATCTACCGCCCTCGCCAGCCTGATCTCCCTCCGTGGGGGGGGGGGGCGACGAACCGACGACCGGGGGATGTCCGTCCGTGTTAGGTGGTGCAGGGCAGGCACAGGTAACCCCAGGGGAGAACAAGGGAGGGAGAAAAAGGAAAGAGAGAGAAAGGGAGGGAGAGAAAATTGAATGAAGTAGGGAGAGAAAGAAAAAAAGAGTAAGAGGTAGAAAGGATAGAGAAAAAGGAAGAGAAAGGGAGGGGGAGAAAGGAAAGATGGAGGAAGGGGGGAGAGAAAGAAGATATGAAGGAAGGAGAAAAAGAAAGAGAGATAGAAAGGAAAGAGGGAGAGAAAGGAATGAGAGAGAAAGGGGGAAAGAGAGATAGCAAGAGAGAGATAGCAAGAGAGAGAGAGAGATACAAGAGAGAGAGAGAAAGATAGCAAGAGAGAGAGAGCAAGGGGGGAACAAGGGAGAAAGAAACACATAGAGGGAGGGAAGGAGGGAGAGAGAGAGGAAGGGAGAAAGAAAGAAGGATGGAGAGAGAAAGGAAGGGAGAGAAAGAGGGAGGGAGAGAGAAATAGAGCGGAAGGGAGGAAGGGAGATTTTTTTGTCCAAACTTTTTTTACACCCACCCCCCTCAATGTTCCCCAGGATTTTGAAAATATGAAAAATGTGCCGTGGCTCCAAAAAGGTTGGGAAACACTGCTTTAGAGGACTGCTTAAAAGCCAGCAAGTTAGTTTCCAGTTGTGCAATTTCATTTCTTCAGAATAAAAGACATTACCTGGATGGTCCTTGATGGGCATGGGGTGAGGTATCATCAATATGCCGGTGATACCCAGTTGTACATCTCCACCCCATGTCCAGTCAACGAAGCAGTGGAAGTGATGTGCCGGTGCCTGGAGGCTGTTGGGGCCTGGATGGGTGTCAACAAACTCAAACTCAACCCAGACAAGATGGAGTGGCTGTGGGTTTTGCCTCCCAAGGACAATTCTATCAGTCCGTCCATTACCCTGGGGGGGGGAATTATTGACCCCCTCAGAGAGGGTCCGCAACTTGGGCGTCCTCCTCGATCCACAGCTCACATTAGAAAAACACCTTTCAGCTGTGGCGAGGGGGGCGTTTGTCCAGGTTCGCCTGGTGCGCCAGTTGCGGCCCTATTTGGACCGGGAGTCATTGCTCACAGTCACTCATGCCCTCATCACCTCGAGGCTCGACTACTGTAACGCTCTCTACATGGGGCTACCTTTGAAAAGTGTTCGGAAACTTCAGATCGTGCAGAATGCAGCTGCGAGAGCAATTATGGGCTTCTCCAAGTATGACCATATCACTCCAACACTCCGCAGTCTGCATTGGCTGCCGATCAGTTTCCGGTCACAATTCAAAGTGTTGGTTATGACCTATAAAGCCCTTCATGGCACCGGACCAGAATATCTTCGGGACCACCTCCTGCCGCACGAATCCCAGCGACCGGTTAGGTCCCACAGAGTTGGCCTTCTCCGGGTCCCGTCGACTAAACAATGTCGTCTGGCGGGACCCAGGGGAAGAGCCTTCTCTGTGGGGGCCCCGACCCTCTGGAACCAGCTCCCCCCTGAGATTAGAATTGCCCCCACCCTCCCTGCCTTTCGTAAACTCCTGAAGACCCACCTTTGCCGTCAGGCATGGGGGAACTAAAACACCTCCCCCTTGCCCATGTTGTTTTGTTGATTGATTGACTGTGTGCCTGTTTTTTATATATACTGTTTTTTATGAGATTATTAATTTAAATTGGAACTGGATGGGTGGGCATTGGATTTGGTATTGTGTACTGTACTGTTTTTTATTATTGTTGTGAGCTGCCCCGAGTTTGCGGAGAGGGGCGGCATATAAATCCAATAAACCTAAACCTAAACCTTCTGCAAGAAAACAAGAGGCCATAATATCCCTTCAAACCATTTCTCACTTTTTTAGAGGAAACCGAAATCCCCGGTTCGCAGTTCAAAAGGAAGCCTGGAGGATGGGCTTAGGGCTGGCAAAAGTTTATTTAATGAGGACAGAGGAAGAAAGAATGGTTTCTAGCCAACTTAGTTCTCTTTTCTCAGAAGGCTGCTCTTTAAACAGAACACTGGCTTCATTTTTAGTGGAGTCGATAAAAAATGCCCTTCTGCTGGTGACTCCGCTGCTTAAGTTCAAGGTTGGAGAGTTGAAAATAGGTGGAATTCAACTCCCAGAATTCTCCACCCAGCAACTCAGTTTAAGCTTGCCAAACTTGAGAAACATACATCTCTCCTTTTGCTTCGTCAAATATCATGAAAAGTTGGTAAAACCATTTTTTGTTTTTAAACCACCACTTTTCTGAGTCATTATGTACAGGCCGCTTCTATTTTGGATTCAGCTTGCATCCAGGGGTGTCAAAATTTACAAGAAGACCCATGCTGTGCCATCGTCCAAGCCCTGTGCCAATAACATGCCCCCCCCCCCCCCGGTTTCAACTTGCCACCCTGTCTTTCATCTGGGCACACGGTAGAGAGACATCCAGAACTGTAGAGGGCATGTGCAACTATAAAGCTTTGGGGTATAGATACTTTGAAAGGCAATAGCAATGACAATAGCACTTAGATACTGCTTCACAGCCCTCTAAGCGGTTTACACAGTAAGCATCTTGCTCCCAGCAAATCTCATTTTACCCACCTCGGAAGAATGGAAAGCTGAGGCAACCTTGAGCCTGATGAGGATCGAACTGCTGAACTGCAGGCAGCCGGCAGAATTAGCTTTCAGTACTGCATTCCAACCACTGTGCCACCACGGCTCAAACATAAAGCATAGAAGTGCCATATTGCAGATGGCTGGTGTGGCCTACCAATGAAGAAAATAGGGCATTTCTCACCCTGCAGAAGTATTGGTTTTAGTACGTGTAGTCCTCGACTTACTACAGTTCATTTAGTGAACATTCTGTCAATTTGCAAAGATTTCAAGTTGGTATGAAAAGGTGGGGGGGAAGCTGAAGGAAGCTCTTTCCCTAACTGAAAATACATTGCCAAATGTTTCTTTTGCTGATTGTGTCCTAGGCTATCGGAGTCAGAAGGAGGGGCATGGGGGGTCACAATCCTATTCATTCATTATTTATTTATTTTTCTAAGCTGACAAACTCCCTAGGGACTCAGGGTGACTCACAACAAAAATAAACATGGATCAATATAAAAATATTTCAATTTAAAATAATTATAGCCATCCGCATATTCACGGGCCAACCTTGCCTAGTAACCCCACCCCCACCCCGAGGTCAATGGTCCCATGCCTGCTGGAAAAGTTCCAGGTCTTTACGGCTTTCCAGAAGGCCAATAAGGTGGAGGCAGTGCAGATCTTGGGAGGAAGCTGTTCCAGATAGTTGGGGCAACCACAGAGAAGGCTCTCTTCCGTGGACCTGCCAGCCGACACCATTTAGCTGACGTGACCCGAAGAAGACCAACCCTGTGGGCACATACTGGTCGCTGGGAGGTATGTGGTAGAAGGCGGTCTTGAAGATAGTCTAGCCCTGAGCCATGTAGGGCTTTAAATGATTAATTGGACAATATGATTTATGACATGGTCAATTGGAAAGGAGGAAACAAGGCCAAGATGAGACGTGCAGCCGGGATGAATTCAGTTCTGGCTGCATCACAGTATTGCCAAGATGTTGCTTTTAATAAGCGACATCTTATGTTGCTTGTATTTCTTTTGGACTTTGGCTTATGGCTCTTGAATTAATTAGAGCATCTTCACATGTTCAAAATCACAACGGCATTGAAAAGAATGGCTTATGACTGCGTTTCACACTGTCGACCACTACAACATCCCCATGGTCACGGGATCAAAATTTCAGATGCTTGGCAATTGGCTCATTTTTATAACGTGCCACAGGGTCATGTGATCCCCTTCTGGAATCTTCTGACTACAAAGTCAATGAGGAAACCAGATTCACTTAACAATCATGCCAGTGACTTAGCACATACACTGATTTGCTTAACAGGAAAAGTGGCAAGAAAGGTGGTGAAATGGGGCAAACTCATGTAACAACTTCTTGTTTGGAAAAATAAATTTTGGGATTGTAAATCGAGGACTACCGTTTATGGATGGAAATGCAGGCAATATTTCTGGATGTGAGTTATAGTGCAAAGGCTAAAAAGGTTACAGTACAGAATTTTCCAGGAATTAAGAAGACTTTACCCTCAGAGCAAAGCACCCTGACCTGAGAAACAAATTTAAAGAATTGCACCATAATAATTTAATCCTAAATTTTATATCCATGTATCAGCAGTACCTGTAATTCATTTCTCCTAAAATTTCCCAGAAAATGATCCAGATCTGTTAATAATGCTCTCTATTTGGATTCTGTTAATCCTAAAAAAGGGCAAATTGGCCTCAGTGGAAAGTATTTTTGCTCTCAAGTTCCATTCCAGGAAGGAGAGAGGGATTTTATTTTTGCAGGATCACTTATTATTCCATGGATATATTCCTATAGATTTTCATCGCATTATGCAAGTTTTTAAAGAGTGCAAGAGCATCCTTATGATGTTCAACTTAGCTGATATTAAGTGCCAAAGCAGCAGCATGTCAGCTGCCACCTTATGCTTGCTTGTGTGTACATTGCTGCCATGCACTGACAGTCTGCTGTGAACTCTGGGCAGGATGGGAGGCTTGGAAGAAAGCGAAAATCACTGCTGTATCTCCCTGAGAGGCTGCTTCAATGTCACCCGGCCAGGAGAAGAAGGTAACTGCACACAAGCTTATGTTTGAGCTGACTGTTCTGAAAACATCTTGCTTGAACCTGATTAGTCATTTGGGGTGGGGGGCATCGATGAGAGGCAGTAAAGGGAAGGAAACGTCCAATTTAGGGACTTTGGTACACAATCCTCAGTTCTGGCTATGCTTGACTACAATTCGCTTGACTTGTAATAAAAGTATACCTATCCCAAAATCAGAGCCAGGGATTGTTGTTGCTTAGAGGTTTAAGTCGGGGTGAGTCCGACACATAGCATCTCAAGTTGCTGAAAACATCCTGATTGAAGATTTGGGCTGTCCCTCACCAAATCATGTCATGTTGCTGAAGAAGCAAAAAAGAATAATAAAAAGGTTTAACAATCAGAAGTGTGGAGCAAAGCAACTCTTAAAATCCAGCCTCAGTTCTAAAATTGCAATTTTCCAAAGCTGGCAATGATACCAAGCTTCTGCCTATGCAACATTGCAGAGTGTTTTTCACATCACTCACTCAGTAAAAAATGTCACAGTATCACTCCATGATTATTAATCTTAGGAATGATATGGCTGTATGTTTAACAGCAAAAAGAAAAGAAAAAGAAAAAAAAATCTGCAGAATCAAAATCTCACATAATTTTGGTAGGGAGCTGACCGTTCCAGGCAGAAACTGTTGTATCTGGATACGGATGCAAATATTTGTATTCCCGAAGGCAGACCTTCTGTAGCTGGTTGTCTTACTTGCTCTCTGAAATATCCTGAACACTACTGAGAAGAGGCACCACAAACTAAATTTATTTTCTTCTCAGATATGGCTTGGAGTCAATGTATAGAGGAGAGGGGTGGGATAAAAATGTAATAAATAATAATAAGTATCTGGCCAAAAAATGTCCAGGCTTCTTTGGGTGAGCCAGTGAGTTCAGTGATACATTCTTCCACACTTCCCTTTTTGTTCAAGATTCGTTTTGACTTAGGTCTTCTGGTGCCTGCTCCAATTTTAAATTGCTTTAATGGAAGAAAATAAAAAGCTTGGCTTCAAGCAGAGGTGGTAGGAAATAAAAAATAAATCAAGGTTTTTTGGAATCACCCTTAATCTACTAGTGCAACCAGCCGATTGTCTTCTACTTCAGTAGGATAGGGGTCAATCTGCAAAGAAAAATAAAAGTATTTACTCTTTGGGATTCATGAATTGACATAAGAGTTGTTGAGGAGCTTTCCACATTATACTCGAGCATGTCAGATTACCTCTGAATAGAGAGGGGGTGGCTGAAATCGGAATTCTTGGATGTAGGCGAGCATAGGACAATGCAGTTGTTCATCACAATCCACCAAAGTCGGATAAACAGTAATGTGTCTTGTATATTCTTCCTCTGATACTATATCAGCATAATTGGGTGGTGCTAGGGAAGATGGAGATGTAAGTTTTTATCTCAAAGTAAAAGTAAAAAATAATAATGCTACAATGATGTTCTTCTGTACGTCAATCAGTTCCTAAGCTGTAACTATGAAGACTGACGAACCAAAATGCAGCCATGATATAATTTTAGTGTAACATTAGCCCTTAAAGAGAGGCTTGAATTCAAAGAACAGAGTATCCATTCCTGGATGAAAAGATCAACAACGATCAAGAGCAGTTAAAATTGCAGACAGAAAATTTTACTTTAAAACCAGTGACTTCAATAAAGTTTGCTACTCGCCATTTCTCTCCATATTTTTTAAGCAATGATACAAATTGAATAAATACACCCATCATTTATATTTTACCTGATTTTAAAGAACCTGATATTGACGCCTCTTATATCCAGCCTTGGATAAAGTATTACGATCAAACTGTCTACCCCCTTTCTAGAGTATTTCCTAAAGAATCTATTTTTTTTATCCAACGGACCAACATGCTAGGCCCAGTTTCACATTAAATAAGCTTGGAATAGGCGTTGGACTCTTATCTGAACGCCTCTTCTCATACAAAGATCGGACAGTATTCACGTGGGTTATGCTCCGTGTCCTATCCAATCAGGACCGAGCCGGCAGTCTTTTTTAAAACTGCTGGATCTGCTCATTCCCCAGATTTCACGAATCCGTAGACTTGGCTTAATCATGATGGCTCTTGACTTAAGTCGACTCTCGGCCTTAGGAAGGTTAGTATAGGAAATAAGAGGAGTAGAATAGGGAGGGAGGTGACTACTGTCTCCGCTCTTCATATGAGAAGAGGTGTTCGGGTCCAATGCCTATTCTCCATACTTGGGAGCGGGGGCAGTAGTCATGTGGGACATACCAAATAGATATGCCCCAATAGGGTGGGGGACCTTAAAGGTCATGCGTGATGACGCTCTGTAAGATTCTACAGCCAAAGGCCGCATCCGCAGAGGCATAGCTGTCTATTTTGCAATGACATATGAATGAGTTGGGTGAAGACCAGGTGGCAGCCTTGCAGACTTCTTCGAGTGGAGCTTGGGTGGCCCATGCCGCTGAAGTAGCTGCACTTCGGGTAGAATGGGCTGCGATGCCTCTTGGAATTGATAAGGCAGCTGATTCGTATGCCTTAGAGATGGTGCTTCTTATCCACCTGCCCAGGATGGTGGAAAAGACTTTATTGCCTAATGATCTGGGATAGTAGGCAATGAACAGAGCCTTGGATTTGCGGAACATCTGGGTGCGTTTGGTGTAAATACGTAAGGCCCTGGTGACATCCAGAGTATGCCATTTGCGACTTAGCTGATGGTCTGGTCTGGTGCAAAAGGATGGAAGCGTGATGTCCTGGGATCTGTGGAACAGAGAGCTGACCTTCAGAATGAAGATAGGTTCCAATCTGAGGGTTACCTTATCCTGATGAAATTGACACAAGTCCCATCTAATGGATAAGGCTGCCAGTTCGGAGATACGCTGGGCAGACGTGATTGCCATGAGAAAGGCCACTTTGCATGACAGGTATTGAAGAGATGCTGTGGCAAGAGGTTTGTATGGAGGAACTGTAAGTGAAGACAGGACCCGAGGTAAGTCCCAGGTAGGGTAGCGGTGAATGATGGGAGGTCTCAGTTGAGCAATTCCCTTGATGAGCTCTTGTATTTCAGGGAAGTTGCGGAGAGGTTCTCGCCTGGGTCCTGCGAGGACTGAAGACAGGGCTGCCACTTGTCTATGAATAGTATTGACTGACAATCCCTTGTCAGGCAATACCCTCATGAGGAAAGAGACGATCCTGGGGAGAGGGATACACAGAGGAGAAATGTCTTCTTGAGAACACCATTTGCAAAACTTGGGCCAGGTATGATTGTAGATACGGTTAGTGGATGGTCTTCTGGAGGTTTTGACAAAGATGGCATCAGAGCCATGGAGTTCTAGATCTTTTCGGACAACCTCCAGGCGGTCAAGTGGAACCAGGCCGGATCCGGATGGTAAGATCCGCCTTGCTGAATCATAACCTTCAAAACGGGGAGTTGCCATGGGGATTCGGTGGATAATGCCTGGAGATCCGCAAACCAAGCTCGCTGCAGCCAGTGAAGGACGATGACGATCACTTGGGCCTGTTCCAGAAGGATCTTGTGAATGATGTCCGGAATGATGGGAATTGGGGGAAAGGCATAGAGTAGACCCTGGGGCCAAGGGCTCCTGAGGGCGTTGATTGCCTCTGCCCCTGGGGAAGGGAAGCAAGCAAAGAAGCGTGGAAGTTGTATGTTGTCTGCGGTTGTGCAGAGGTCTACCACTGGGAGACCGAATTTGAGGCAAATTTGGGAGAAGAGGGATGGGAAAAGACTCCATTCTCCCAGGTCTATCTCCCTGCAGGATAGCCAGTCTGCCTGGATGTTGAGGTCCCCGGAGATGTGATCCGCTGATAGGGACTGGAGGTGTCTCTCTGCCCAGAGGCCCAATTTGAGGGACTCCTGAATTAGGGCCCTGGAGCAGGTACCCCTCTGTTTGCAGATGTGTCTCTTGGTAGCCATATTGTTGGTGAGAATGAGTATGTGGTGGTGATTGATGAGGTGTCTGAATTGCTTGAGGGCTAGGAACACCGCTCTCAGTTCCAGCCAGTTGATGGGGTGGCTGGTCTCTCGGGTCAACCACGTGCCCTGCACTATCATACCTGTTGAGTGGACACCCCACCCAGAGAGGCTGGCAGCTGTTGTGATGATTGTTTGTGTCGGGATTCTAAAGAGGATTCCTTTCGTAAGCGTGGAGGATAGGCACCATGTGAGAGACCGTACGACTGATGAAGGGGTTGGAATGATGCAATGAGAGGTGCTTTGACCAGATCTCTGAAAGGGCAATAGCAGCCATTGAAGATCCCTGGAGTGATGCCTATACAGGAGATCATTTTCCCTAATAGGGATGACAGCCCTTTTGGATTGATGCATCTTGTGGACCAAAGTCCTGATGACTGCCTATCCTGAGAGAGGGATACCATGGAATGGATGGAGTCTATCTGAGTTCCTAGGTGGGATAGATAGAAGTACTAGGGACTAGCTTACTCTTGTCCAGATCAGATAGGGTTAGCCAAAGCACCCAGAAGTTTAGTGAAAACCCTGGGTACCGAGGACAGCCCAAAGGGCATGGCCCTGTATTGGTAGTGTCAGCCTAGGAAGGCTAACCTGAGGAACTGTCTGTGACCTGTGAGAATGGGGATGTGGAAGTAGGCCTCTGTGAGGTATAGGGATGAAATTTAGCAGGTTTCTTGATGGTAGGCCCCAGCACTTTTCTTTTGTCTGATGTTTCTGTCAGAAGGGGGTCCAGGAGGTCCCCCTGAGGGGTCTGATGGCTAACTGCCATTTCTGGAGAACTCCTGTCTGCCATGGCTTAAACCAGTGGAGTCTCCTGGTGACGCTGATGGCCATGATGGCTGTAAACTTGGACACCTAGAGCCTGGCATCTGCCACATATTGAGCTGCTGTAAAGATCTTGTTCAAATCCTGCTGACCCTGGAGGTCATCTGGGCGGATGTGGTGCTGGATTTGTTGCAGCCATAGTAACATAGCCCTAGTAAAAAAGGAAGCGGGGGCTGCAGATCTGATGGCCCACGAGTCAGCGGAATGATTCTTTTTTAACATCTCTTCCATGTGCCGGTCTTTGGCTTTCATCCTCCTCCTATGCTTTGCTTGGTATGACTGCAGCAGAATGAAGCATCTTGATGGGCTCGTCTACCTTCAGGAAGAACAGTAGGTCCTCATATGAGGGAGTGACCTTGTAGAATTTCTTGTCCCTGGAGGAAGGGTTTGGGCACACCGTGGGGGAAGACCACTGTTTTTGAAGAGAATCTTTGAAGAGTTTGTGCATTTGAATCACATCGGTGTCCTGTTGTTCCTCTGAGAAAAAGGGACAGGTTTCTTGTTCAGTTGTGTTTGAAGTTGTAGAGGGCTGTTCTTGAGAGGTGAGGCCTGTGGCCACACGGGCCTCGCAAAGGAGTGATTTGAACAGGTGCGGAGGGAAGATCGCTGTAGAGGTTGGTGGTTTGGCCGGTAGATCTTAATCCTCCGAGAGGCCCTGAAAGGGGTCCTCCTTAGGTTCCTCTTGGTCATCATCATCCTCATCTTCTGATGAGGACACTTTCATAGGAGATGGATCTGCTCTTCACCTGAGAATGTTGGGAAGAGATCTGGACTGCCTGGGAGGAGGGATAGAGGAAGTAGAGAGCGCACTGAGAATTCTGGAGTCAATGGCCTGAGATAGGGAAGTTAGCATAGCTTGAAATTCTGAGGAGAGAGTAGGAAGAGGTTGAGGGGCAGGGGACACCACCCTGGTGTCCTCGGAAATGCCTGGATCTGGAAGGGAGTCCTGTTAGGTCTGTGTTGTTTCATTGCCTGTGTCCCAAATGTCAGGTTGGGGCCTGTCTGTTGTGGTTAGCTCTGGCCCAGCTCCTGCCCCAAGGAATGTGGAGGTGGATGTGGGGGAAACATCCAAATGCCAAAGGTCTGTTTTGCTCCCGATAGAATCTGCCGATGAAGTCTCCTCTAACCAAGGAAGCGTAAGCGACAGGGAAGAGGGGAGTTTGGCAGACAGCCCAGGAGGAGATCAATCATCCTTATCATCCCTGGATTCTGAACAAGAACTTATGACGGACCCATGCATGTGTAGTGTGATGCATAGGAGAGAACAACTGAAGGATGATTAGTGCTACAGATAAAAAGAGCAGCGTGCTGGTTTAGCCTCGTTTATCTGATTCATAGTTTCGTCAAGATCGTGGTTTGCTGTTTCCCTGTTCAAGACTGTGTGTGGAATTTCTAGACTTTGGAATTGGACTCAATTTCCCAGTTACTGGGTGAGAAATTGGATTGCATTTAACCTGTGCCTTGTGTGTACCAGAAAATCCCTTTGACATTTAAAAAGGGAGTTGTTTCTGCTTTTCTGTTGATAAAGACCTTTATTTTCCTTCTATCGTGTGGTGTGTGTCTGTTTGGGACTAATTACCCTGTAATTACGGGCGGTTGGGACACACTGGCATAACACTGTCCAAATTGCTCTCACTAGAATGGAGAAGCTCAGGGGTCTCTGTTGGAGGGGGGGAGTTGGCGTGAACTTGTGCTTGGACCCTCAAACATTTGGCAGACTTATCATGGATTTTTTTGTAATGTTCTGTCTTCAATTTTCTGCTCTGGTAGGATTTGGAGACTGAGTGAGAGAAGTAGGAGGCTGAGGAGAGGCTGGATTAATAGCCTCCTCTGATGGCCTATTCGATTTCTGGGTACACTTGCCCCCAGTGAGATTCTTCTCAGTGTTCCTGGATGCCATTGGAGCTACTGAGTAGTTATCAAAAGGCAGAGCCAAAGGAAAAAACTTCCCCCAAGTATCAACTGAGAAAATGCCCCAGCCCCTGGTCCGGAGGCCTCTATAGAGCTACTCCAGGTGGATTGTAACAGAGTGTAGGAGCTAGGCCCTCGTGTTGCTTTAAGTGAAATCCTGGTAGGAGGGCCTAGTGGTGAGAGCGTGGAGTTGAGGCGAAGCTACGATGTGCTCCGGGCCTGTGGCTGGGCTTGGCCGCGAAAACGGCCTTGCGTGGGCATGATGAGTTCGCACAGAAATAAGGGGTGTTAGGACCACTAAATAACGCCAATCTATGAAGGAAACCAATTCACTAGGCTGCAAGCCCCAGTGGACGGAATGCAGGGCATTCCTGGGAGGTCCAGGCCGCAAGAAAATTCCGATTTCCAAGCCGAAAATGAAAGCGATTGCAACAGCGAGGCGAGGCCAGCCGACTGGTTCGGGCTGTAGTAAAAAAGTATCGCAGATTTTAACCCCTTTATTTCAACTCCCAACTCACCTTAACTAGTCAATTCAGGCTGCTGTGGTTGTATTTCCCCTTTAAGGCAGAAGGGGCGGGAGTGGGGGAGGGGAGGGAGAGCTGCGAATCGTTTTGTTTTGTTTGTAGATGAATTGAAGGCCACGGAAGAGAGAAGCCACCACATGTCCTGCAGAGCAAAGGACCAAGCGAAATCTGGGGAAGGAGCAGACCGGCGGTTTTAAAAAAGACTGCAGGTTCGGTCCTGAGTGGATAAGGCATGGCGCATAACCCATGTGACTATTGCCCCTGCTCCCAAGTATGGAAAACAGTACTCTATTCAATTTGCACTTTGTGCAAATTGGGAAAGTCACAGAAATAACACCGAGAGCCCATGGATTTCAGAGTAAAAGCTTGCTGGCTCTGCCATCTTCAGCCGACTTCACTAGGCTGGCATCCTGCCATACAACCTAGGGAGGAGGGAGAATGGGGATGTAGAAGGGGCAGTGCCTGGATGACAGGAACCAGAGGTGCCAATCCGGAACAGACTGGCCCATCAGGGATGGGAGCTTGAAAATGGAATGCGAATCTCCACCAAAGAGGCGACTCTATCGAAAAGGCGCCAAACCTTATAGCTGTTACCAAAACACTTAATTCAAATTGGACACCCACAAACTGATCAAGGGAGGAGAGCCAGTGACGAAGAGAAAGGCAGGTGTTGCTTGTGCTCTAACCCCTTGAATTTAGCGAAAGTAAACTTTTTGCTACAAAATGGAGTTGAGGGTCTTTCTTTCCTAAATGTTCAAATTGGGACAAGCCTGACAAAGCTGTTATTGGGTGTGTGTGTGTTGTCTCAGTGCTCTCTGAGCTTGGTTGTTTTCTTGTAGACGTTTCATTACCTAGCTAGGCAACATCACCAGTGCTGGAACTGTACAAATCTTCTAGCACTGATATTACCCAGTTGGGCCATGAAACATCTGCAAGAAACATATGCAACCAAGCTCAGATGATTCCACAGTTCAACCCTGAAAGGCAAATATTCTACTGGTACCATCATCAAATGATTGAACATTAAAAAACAACAACAATCCAATATCAATGTACATATTTTAAATAATTGTTTTTTTCCAAACCTATCATAAAATATCTCATCCAGTCTCAAAGGCGTGCCAAGAAATCTTGGCATTTTTTTCCCAAGTCATCTTTTTAAGATTTAGGTAAAAAACAGCAATTGATCTAGGCTTCCAAAAAAGCTTCTATAGACAAATCTATTATTTATCAATTCTACTCTTTCCAGTCCAAGTCAAACACTTCCCTCAATATACCAGCTTTCTTTTGAATTTCTTTTCTCAAGACTTGTTTATTCCTTGGAACTAAAAAAATTAGGTCCCAAATAATGAGGGGAAAAAATGAAATAAAGCTCAAGGCTGTACCTTCTGGATGATCCGGCAGTGCCTGAGCCAGCCACCTCAGATCCATAGCTAACTGGTTGACACAACCAGAGTTCCTACTGGAAAAAGCAGTGCATGGAATTGTGCCAATGACCAAAGGCAGTTCAACCATCAACTTTTTGGCACCGGGAATATGTACATATACCTGGGATGGGAGAGTAGAGATTTTAAACAATTGGCCAGAGGCGAACTAAGTTTGTAATTTTCCAGTCTGCCAAAGTCAAGAAATACCCACAAGCACACTAATTTTGGATGAAGCCTAAGAGTTTTGCAACCGAAACCCCCTCTCCAAGCCACATCCTGGAGCTTTCTGGACTATTTCAGAAGACATTTTTTCACTCACTTCATTTCGTTGCCTTATAATATTGAATGTCTTCGGAGTTAACCACATGGACATATCTAGACAATAGTATTAAAGTAGTTAGACAAAAAACAGACTATCAGGTTTAGTGGTTAAGGCACCAGACTAGAAAACAGGTAAAAGGTCAAGATAAAAGTTCCCCTCACACATATGTGCTAGTTGTTCCTGACTCTAGGGGGCAGTGCTCATCTCCATTTCTAAGTCGAAAAGCCAGCGCTGTCCGAAGACGTCTCCATGGCCATGTGACTGCCATAACGAAATGCTGAAGGCGCACGGAGCGCTGTTAGCTTCCCACCAAAGGTGGTCCCTGTTTTTCTACTTGCATTTTCTACATGTTTTCAAACTGCTAAGTCGGCAGAAGCTGGGACAAATGACGGGAGCTCACTTTGTTATGTGGCGCTAGGGATTCAAACTGCTGAACCACCAACCTTCTGATCGACACACTGAACCACCACAGGTGACTTTAGACCAATCCTTCTCTCTCAACCCAAACCACCTCACAGGGTGGTTGTTGCGGGAAGAATTAGGAGGAGGAAAATGTGATAGATGTGTTTGCTGCTTTGGGTTATTTGTAAAAATGATAAAGATGAGCTACAAATAAACAAGCAAACCCCCTATTCTATATTTTTTAAGGTTTACAGTTTTCAAATGCACCATCAGTCTTGAGTCCCTTCATGCCCACAAGAGATCTAAGTCTAGCCTCCATTCAATTTCACTGACTCTTATCTACTGCCAATTTGTCTTGACCACGATTAGTTCAGATTCTTTATAGCAACAGGAAATTAGGATTTTTTCCAAAGCACATAGCAATAGCACTTAGACTTATTTTTACTGATCTCAGAAGAATGGAAGGCTGAATCAACCTGGAGTCCGTCGGGATCGAACTCCTGGCAATTGGCAGAATTAGCCCGCAATACTAACCACTGCACCACCATGGCTCCTTGTAGAGAATTTTAGCAAGTATACTAAATAAAGCCCTCTAGAAGAATCTGAACTACTAATGATAAAAAGGAGCCAATAGATAATAAGGAGGGCTGGACTTAGATGTCTTGTGAACGTGAAGGGACTTGATCATCTCCTATAATTAGTCTAGCCCAGCACCAGAAGGCAAGACAAGAAGGAAGGAGTAGAGGCTTGATAAAGGGCACCCAACCTGGAAGTAAGAAGAAATATCCTGCCAATGAGAACCATTAACCAATGGAACAGCTCCAGGGGTTTTCAAGAAGAGATTTGAGGCCATTTCTCTGGAACGCTATAGGGCAGTGATGGTGAACCTTTTTTGGCTCATGTGCCAAAAGGTTTTATGCGCATGCGCTGATGCACGCACATGGCCATACCCATGCCCCCAACCCTGTGCATGTGCACAACTTTGTCCTTCCTCCCTGTCATGCGCATAAAACCCCCGGTACTGCCTCATGCATGCGCACAGGCTTCACTGAAGCCTCCGGACTCCTGAAGCCTGGGGACAGCAAAAAACAGGAAACAAACTCCCAGTTGGCCCATTGACCCGTTTTTTGCCATCTCCAGGCTTCAGGAGGCTTCCCTGAAGCCTCTGGGGTATGAAAAATGATTCAACAGGTAAACCAGAAGTCCTTTTTCCTGAACTTCTGGTTTGCCCGTTGGGCCGTTTTTCGCACTGCAGAGGCTTTGGGGAAGCATCCTGAAGCCTCCAGGGGGCGAAAATGGTCTTTTCCAAGGCTGAAAATCAGCTGGTGTGTGCTGGAGCAGACATACGGCAATGGTTTGCATGCCCTCCGATATGGCTCCACATGCCACCTGCCATAGGTTCACCATCAGGGGTATAGGGTCTCCTGTTTGAGGAGAGGGTTGGACTAGAATATCTCCAAGGCCCTTTTTAACCCACTGGTTCTATGATTCTATACGTCTGTGATCTTAGAATGGTCTCTTACTAAATCCCAGTAGCCCCTTTCTTCTTCGTTTCTAAGGCAAGGCAAAATCAGCAAGATTTATAGTATCTTGTTTTATCATCTATGGATCACGACCGGCTGATTGAAAAGGGTGTAAACTGCACTCACAGCCAAGAAATATTCCACTCTTATAATGCAGCAGTCAAGGATGGAAGGGGTGACAGGTGGGATTTTCAGAGTTTTGCCATTCCAGGTATCTGTGCTTCCGGAGGCAACGTGGTTTCCTCGCACATTGGCAACCATTTGACGAAAAGTCTTTGTTTTTCCTCGAACTACATAAGTCTGTATTTGGAAAATGGCAGCTTTGGGCACAATTAGCCGCGAGGAACAATTTTCAATTTCTGCATAAATGGGTATAACTTCACCTAGAACCAAAGGGGAAAAAAACCCAGGAACACTGAATAAGTTATATTGTACCTACATAAGTCACAGCCCCCACCGCTTTTGCAGAACAGAGTTTTCTTAAGTATGCCTTTGAACGTAGTGGTTATGGTTGGTAATATTCAAAGCCGGGGGAAAAATTCTAGTTCTGCAATAGGCAACATGATAAAAAAAAAGCCACATTTGTAAACTAATCTATTACGATGAAAAAGATTTGCATTTTTAGGACAGCCCCCTCTGGCTAATCCCCCCCACCTTTGTTTTAGTTCCTCTCTCTAAGCTAGCACATTTTAAAATGCAAGCTACTCATTAGGACAGTGGGCCTAAAGCTCATACTTGTTACGATGGAAATTAAATTGATTTAGTCACATGTGTATAGGCTTACTAGATTTCTCTTTCTAAATCCGTTTTTGCTAGGAACCCAGGATTTCTCTAAATTCATAAATAACAGTATGCACAGCCAAACATAATAGCGTGAAGGGAACATACTTACCATTACAAAACCCCTTCCTATCGATTTTGGCACTCAAACAAACTGGACCTGAAGTGAAAAACCAGCACCCGACCATTTTATCTTGAGTTTGTCTTACAGGACTCTGCAAAAAGGGGCAAGAATAAGAATCCGTGAATGTCTGTGGAGCTTCTCAAACATCCAGGTCTTGCTTGTCCCAAAGGTCCTTTTTCAAGAGGCAACTGGATTTGTGTTTTTTCTTTGAAGACATTTAGCTTCTCATTCAAGATGCTTCTTCAGCTCACAGGATTGTTCTTCTCCTACTTCAGAAAGGGAGAGTTGAAGAAGTTTCTTAGATGAGAAATGAAATTTTCTTAAATGAAAAACCAGGAGGTCAAACTTTTTAAATAGGGAGCCAATTCACGGTCTCTCGGACTATAGAAATTCAAACAAGCAAGCAAGCAAGCAAGCAAGCAAGCAAGCAAGCAAGCAAGCAAGCAAGCAAGCAAGCAAGCAAGCAAGCAAGCAAGCAAGCAAGCAAACAAACAAACAAACAAACAAACAAACAAATATTGGGGCGGCAGACTGGGTGGACTCTGTGGAAAAATGCTACTTATCTTTAACAATAGACTGGAAACAAAAACATGGGAAGTTTGATTATTTATTTTTAAGGTTATTCTTCTGCTTTCTTTCTCGGTGGCTTAAGACTGCTGGAAAATTTCCAAAGTAACACCGAGATTTTCTCTGCTACCATCATTTATTTTTCCAGTTGCAAACAGATATTTTTGAAAGGGAAGCCTTTTGTCTGTGCAACAGTTCTGCAATCCTATACTACTGGATAGGGGCAGGTTATCTTTTCCCAATATTAGCTCGCTGTGCTTAGTTTTCCCTTCAAATGAGGTGCAAAACCATCCCTGATACAAGTCAGTTGCCAAGCACCCCAAGTTTGATCCCGTGACTGTTGGGATGCTACAACCAAGTGGGCTCTCAGAATTATTTCTGTTACTACACCTACAACAGGTAGGTCCTTGACTTACAATCGCAACTGAGCCCACCATTTCTGTTGCTAAAGCAAGACCATTGTTAAGTGAGCTTCCTTTCTTGCCATAGTTGCTAAGGGAATCACAGCAGCAGTTGTTAACATAGTCACAAGGTTGTTAAGTGAATCTGGCTTTTCCACTGACTTTGTCAGAAGGGTGGAAAAAATGACCCCGGGACAATGTCACTGAATTCTGAGCGTTTGACCACAGGGAGGCTGGAACAGTCATAAGTGTGAAAAACGATCATATGCAAACTCTCTTTTTCAGTGGCGTTGGGACTTCAGTCACTGAATGAACAGTTATAAGTTGAGGACCACCTGTATAAAAGATAAATAACTACAGGTAGTTCTCGACTTACAACCACAAATGAGCCCAAGTTGAATGTCGTTAAAGTGAGAAATTTGCCAAGTGAATTTTGCCCCATTTTACAACCTTTCTTGCCTCAGTTGCTAAGTGAATCACTGTGGGGGTGAAGTTAGTCACAAGGTTGTTAAGTGAATCTAGCTTCACTGTGGACTTTGCTGGTCAGAAGGAGACAAGAGCGGATCACATGACACTGGGCACTCTAACCGGGATAAATATGAACCAGCCGCCAAACACCTGGATTTTGATCATGTGGCCCTGGGGATTCTGCAGCAGTCGTAAATGTTAAAAACAGCCATGGATCACTTTTGTCAGTGCCGTTGTAACTTTAAACGGTCATTAAGTGAACTGTGGTAAATTGAAGACTACTTGTAATTATGATTATTATCCCGAGGATGGTTTGAATGTTGCTTGTAAATGTCACCATTCTGAGAAAAACTGATCTCAAGATGGGCCTTCTTCCTGTCAACTAAGCAATGCAGGCTGGTGGGCTTGCAGGGGAGGGCCTTCTCTGGGGTTGCCCCGGCCCTATGGAACCAGCTACCCCCCCCCCGCCCGATGTCCGTAATGCTCCCACCTGACTGGCCTTCCAAAAGGCTGTGAAGAACTGGTTTTGCCCGCAGGCCTGGGGGGCCGTGAGTATTAACACCTGGTCATGGCCAAACTGTGAGTGATTGGTATGTATATGTCTGATTGGACAACTGTCAAGGGTTTTTATTGTTAGCATAATAGGTTTTTTTTACTGTTTTTACTATTTGTATTTGACTTTTTAACACTGTATTGTATTGCTTACTGCCATAAGCCACCCTGAGTTCCACAGGATTGGGCGCCACAGAAGTCCAATACAATACAATACAATAAACAAACAAACAAACAAACAAACAAACAAAGAACTAACTAACCCATTCCATTCCAGGCTGGGCTGCTGCTATTCAAAATCCTTCTTGAAGCATCTTCTGGCAGGACATCTGTGATGTCATCAACGGCATTTAAAAAGAGAGAGAAGCCAAGACTCTTGGCAACTTGCATCCCTGGGGCTGTCTATTTAGGAGCTCACTGAGGAACGGTCCAAAATAAGGAGGAATTTTCCAACAGTGCCTTCGGAAGTTGTGGGAGCTTCATTACGGGAGACTTTCAAGAAGAGAATGGACTGCCATCTCTCAGAAATGGTGTACGGCACTGATGGCGAACCCATGGCATGGGTGACCATATCTGCTGGCACACGAGCCGTTGCCCAAGCTCAGCTCCAATGTGCAGATTTTGGACTTGCACAGAGCCTCAGGGAGGGCATCTTTGGCTTCCAGAGAGCCTCCAGGGGGATGCGGAAGGGTGTTTGTACCTTCCCCCGGCTCCAGGGAAGCCTTTGGAGTCTAGGGAGGGCGAAACACGAGCCTACTGAGCCCACCAGAAGTTGGGAAACAGGCCATTTCCAGCCTCCGGAGGGCCTCTGGGGGATGGGAGAAGTTGTTTTCGCCCTCTGCAAAAAATCCCGCCAAACAGGCAAACGAGAGATTTGGAAAAAAGAATTTCCAGTTTGCCTGTTGTGCTATTTTTCACACTCTGGAGCTTCAGGAAGCTTTCCCAAAGGCTCTGGAGTGAGAAAAACAGCACAATAGGGAAACCGGAAGTCCATTTTTCCAAACTTCTTGTTTGTCTGTTTTTTCACCATCCCAAGTTTCAATGAGGCCTGTGTGCATGCACGGGGAACAGGGATTGTGCATATGCGCAGGAGCAGTGGTGGGGGGTGCGCATGCGTGGGGGGAGGGGAAAGGAATGGGTGTGGGCATGTGCGTGCATGCCAGCACGCACACGCACCAAAAAAGGTTCACCATCGCTGACCTCTAAGGTCCTTTCCAACTCTGTGAACCTGATGTCATGGAATCCGGGCTGTAGCTGGACACGAAGGCGTGTCTGGAGGGGCTGCAGGAGATGTCCAGCCTGAGTCAGAGAGAGGGGTCAACGGGCCCCTGCATGCTCGCAATAGATCTTTACAGACTTAGGACCATAATTGAGCCCATTGAAACATTTAAGGGAAATCTGCTCCATTTTGCAACCTTTCTTGCCAGAGTTGTTAAGTGAATTGCTGTGGTCATTAAGTGGATAACATGGTGGTCAAGTGAATCTGGCCCCCACCAATGGTGCTTGTTGGGACGTCTCCAAAGGTTGCAACGGTCATAAATACGAGTCAGTTGCTAAGCATCCAAATTTTGAAAATTGCAAGTGTGAAATACTGTCGTATCACTTTTTTCAGGACTGTCTCTATTTGTAGTCAAACTCATCTGTGTTCATAATCATTCACTATTTAATAACAGAAGTGTTGTGTTGCGTTTTTTGAAAAGAACACCCGAAGACCAGCTGTACAGTGTCCTTCCAGAAGAAGGAAACAACAGGAACAATGACATTATAATTAAAAGTAGGGCTGGGGTGTGTGTGTGTGTGTGTTGTGATTCTTTTCTGTGAAGAAAAGTCACTTTTTCACTTTTTCAAGTTGCTTTTTCCTACCTCGTTGTAACTTAGAGCAATCACTAAATGAACTGTTGTAAGTCAAGGACCACCTGTACTCCTCTGAACCTCCCGATTTCCCCAGGGCTGGGCGTGCGCGGCTGCTCTTACCAAGAGAAGAGGAGAATTGACGTCAATGGGGCTGATCACATGAAACTCTCTCGACACCGTGTGATGGGGGCCACAGGCGCTCTGCAGGGCGACGTTCACAAAGTACTGAATGCGGCCGTATTTCCCGATGAAAGAGCTCGCCAAGGGACTGGACACGAGATGGAGAAATGGCAGGTTTAGCACATTTTTCTTGGTGGAGGCCGACTTATCCTAGGCAGCGGTTTACGACCTTCCTGCGCAGATGCCATCATCCCAAGGGACTCTGCTGGGGTTGCTCGTGGTGTTGGCAGGCATATTTACGAGATGCTCAGGCCATGAGAGACGGCTGGGACTATGCGTGAACAAATTATGTTGAACAAAATTCAGACCATGGCACGTTTCATTAACCCCTCACTTGTCAGCAATAGCAGTAGCGCTTACCCTTCTACACTGCTTCACAGTGCTTTACAGCCGTTAATGCTATGTGCATAACTATTTGGGTGTTACAATATTTAAACTGCTCACAGTCACTCATGCCCTCATCACCTCGAGGTTTGACTACTGTAATGTTCTCTACATGGGGCTACTTTTGAAGAGTGTTTGGAAACTCCAGATTGTGCAGAATGCAGCTGCGAGAGCAATCATGGGCTTCCCCAGATATGCCCATGTCACACCAACACTCCGCAGTCTGCCTTGGTTGCCAATCAGTTTCTGGTCACAATCCAAAGTGTTGGTGATGACCTATAAAGCCCTTCATGGCATTGGGCCATAATATCTCCGGGACTGCCTTCTGCCACACAAATCCCAGCGACCGATTAGGTCCCACAGAGTTGGCCTTCTCTGGATCCCGTCGACGAAACAATATCGTCTGGCGGGACCCAGCGGAAGAGCCTTCTCTGTGGCGGCCCCGACCCTCTGGAATCAACTCCCTCCGGAGATCAGGACTGCCCCCACCCTCCTTGCCTTTCGTAAACTCCTTAAAACCCACCTCTGCTGTCAGGCATGGGGAAATTGATGCATTATGCATTGTTTGTCTGGGATGTATGATTGTTTTTATATTAAGGGTTTTAAACTGTTTTTAATCATTGGATTTGTACTGTGTTTTCTTGTTGTGAGCCGCTCTGAGTCTCCGGAGAGGGGTGGCATACAAATCTAAATAATACAGTAATAACAACAACAACAACAACAACAACAACAACAATAATAATATTATTTTTTTAAAAAAACAAAAAAAACCCAGCAATATATGTTTAAAGATTTAGTACACTGTGGCTTTAAGTGATGGTGATGCAATAAGCTATACGAGGGAGCCAGCAGCATCTCTCTTGGGGCAGAATTGTTGCAAGAACTACTGTGTGTAGTAAGACCTATGTGTTCTCATGCTGGTTTGGATATGTACATGTATTGAGAAGATTGATGTATTTGTGAATGATTAGGATTGCTACTGACTATGATATTTAATAAATGTAAATAATATTTATATACTCAAGCTTGTTATATGTAATATTACTCAGAATCAACCTCTTGCCCCCAACAATCTGGATCCTCATTTTACCGACCTCAGAAGGATGGAAGGCTGAGCCCACCTGGAGTCTGGTGAGATTTGAACTGTCAAACTGCTGGCAGCTGCTGATAAGTAGAAGTAGCCCGCAGTACTGCACTCTATCTACTGCGCCACGATGGCTCTAAAATAAAGTGTGATACTCCCAAAGGTGACTATTGTCTGTGGTTGCTCCAGGAAGGCTTAACAAAGCCATTCTGAACTCTTAATGCACATTGAACGTCAAGTAAAATGCATGTTACTGCGACACTCCCCTAGCGCTAGCCCTGAAGCTGCTTTGGACGAATCCATCTGGGGACCTCAGTGCTGCCCCATTGGAGCGGAGGGACTGGGAGGGAGGGATTAGAGATACTAGCTGGGGTGGTGTAGTCAAAATAAAAGACTTTCACCTGGGAACATTTTCACATCTGGCCAGAGGAAGGAGGAGTGATGTCAACAGGCCTCCGGATGCAGCCATGATTTTGTCCATGTTATGTGATTCATTGTTTGAGGGGGAAACGTTTGCTTTTAATTGTGAAAACCAAGGGGTCCCTCCAGGTTTGTGCCATATGTTATTTGCAATAAAGCTACTCTTTGAGGGACTCACCTGCCTTGGAGTTTTTGCTTGCAATGAATCTATTACTTGGAACCCTGGCACATAGTTTATTTTATAACTGGCGTATTATTTTATAGTGCGGCGTATCTGTCCATGGAGATTCTTGGTCATCTAGGTCAGTGTTTCCCAACCTTGACAACTTGAAGATATCTGGACTTCAACTCCCAGAATTCCCCTGGCTGGGGAATTCTGGGAGTTGAAGTCCAGATATCTTCAAGTTGCCAAGGTTGGGAAACACTGATCTAGGTCACAGTTGTCCCAAATATGCTTTTTTGAGAGGCAACTGGGCCTTTTTGTTTTTCTTTGAAGACATTTCACTTTTTATCCAAGAAGCTTCTTCAATTCTGGATGGAGGGACACACTTTCTGGTGTATATTACCAACTATACTGCTCAAAAAAAAATAAAGGGAACACTCAAAGAACACATCCTAGATCTGAATGAATGAAATATTCTCATTGAATACTTTGTTCTGTACAAAGTTGAATGTGCATGTGAAATTGATTGGCAATCAGTGTTGCTTCCTAAGTGGACAGTTTGATTTCACAGAAGTTTGATTTACTTGACGTTATATTGTGTTGTTTATTTTTTTGAGCAGTACAGTGATCCCCCGTTTATTGCATCCCCAACCATTGCGAACAGGGTACTTCGCTATTTTTCAACCCGGAAGTCAAAAATACCATCTACGCATGCGTGCCGGGCACGCATGCGTAGATGGCAGTGGCTTCCCTGGGTCTTCCCCCTCTTGCTGGCGTCAGCGAGGAGTTTCCCCACCGCCCACGCAAACTCCTCGCTGCCGCCCGCCCTTCGCCCGCCCACGCCGTTCATTCTCGCCGCTTTTGAGCTGAGTCCGGGAGCGAATTCGCTCCCGGACTCAGCTCAAAAGCGCCGATAGCAAGCGGCAAGGAACGGCTTGTCTCGGCGCTTTCGAGCTGAGTCCGGTCAGCTCGAAAGCGCCGAGACAAGCCGTTCCTTGCCGCTTGCTATCGGCGGTTTTGAGCTGAATCCGGAAGCGCTTCCGGACTCAGCTCAAAACCGCCGATAGCAAGCGGCAAGGAACGGCTTGTCTCGGCGCTTTCGAGCTGACCGGACTCAGCTCGAAAGCGCCGAGACAAGCCGTTCCTTGCCGCTTGCTATCGGCGCTTTTGAGCTGAGTCCGGAAGCGAATTCGCTCCCGGACTCAGCTCGAAAGCGCCGAGAGCCAGCGCCCCCCGGACCCCCAACCCGGGTTTGGGGGGCTGCTAGGAAGCCCTCCATGCCGACGGCAAACAGCCGCCCCGCCCCCAATCTTCGGCTCCTCGCTAGCGCTGTGGGAGTAAAAACGCCATCTGCACATGCGCAGATGGTGTTTTTACTTCCGCAGCGCTACTTCGCGAAAACCCGCTCGTTGCGGGGGGTCCTGGAACGGAACCCTCGCAACGAGCGGGGGTCTACTGTATATTTAAATCTATATTTGATCCAACTATCAACCTTCGTGAACAACAGAAGTAAAAACATGCGACTGGTAGCAGCAAAAGCCATTGTTCTAATCCCATTTTCCTCCTTTCTCCTCCTAGTATTCTTAATCAGCCTAGTCTATGCAAATGAAATTCAAATTTATTTAAAGCTACAGCTATTCATACAATTGGGACTTAAGGATTTCATCTTTATTCTAACTGCCAAATATACCTTTCCTAAATCTGAGTTTCTGCTGCAAAACAGTATAATTGTATTCTACGTAATGCCTCTTCCACATGACGAGTGGATTGTGCATCCCTCTCTTCTTGCTGTCATTATCAAGGACAAAGTTACTACAGTCCTAAAGTCCAACTTTTTATCCTTAAAGATTTACTGGGTACTCAACAGCAGCTGTCTATCTAACAAAATGAAATTCAGTGTAGAAAAAATTAAAGTCCTGCAGATAGGTAAAAAGAACCAAAAGTATACATATAAACTGGGTGAAACCAGGCTTTATAGCAGTGATGTGAGAGGGATCTTGGAGTTTTAGTGGACAACCTGTGAAACATGAGCTAGCAGTCTGCAGCGGCAGCAAAAAAAGCCAACACAATTCTAAATTGTATTAATAGAGGTATACAGTCTAGATCAAGGGCGGTACTAATACCATTCTATAAAGCCTTAGTTAGACCACACCTGGAGTACTGAATCAAATTTTGGTCACCACACTATAAAAAAGATATTGAGACTCTAGAAAGAGTGCAGAGAAGAGCAAACAGGATGATCAGTGCACTGAAGACTAAAACATATGATGAATGATTGCAGAAACTGGGCCTGGCTAGTCTAGTGAAAGGAAAGACCATGATAGCAGTCTTCCAATATTTGAGGGGCTGCCACAGAGAGGAGGGGGGACATGATAGCAGTCCACAGGCATAGTTCCCTCTAAGCTGAGCAGTGAGCAATTGCTCACTTAAAAATCATCATCAACTCAGAGTTTTCCAAACCTGCCCAGAAGCCGAGAGGGAAATTTTATTATTATTTCTGTGTCGCCCAGTCCCGAAGGGACTGTCGCTCAGACACTATACTTTTCCGCCCACCCCAAAAATTTTTTAGAGAGAACACTGTCTACAGGTACTTGAGGGGTTGTCACAGAGAGGAGGGGGTCACACTGTTTTCCAGGACACCAGAGGGCCAGACAAGGAACAACGTCTGGAAGCTGACCAAGGAGAGATTCAACCTGGAAGTAAGGAAGAACTTCCTGACGGTCAGAGCGAACAACCAGTGGAACGGCCTGCCAGCGTAGGTTGTGAACTCCCCAACTTTGGACATTTTCAAGAGGAGATTGGACTGTCATTTAGCTGGGGTGCTATAGGATTTCCTGTTTAAGCAGGGGGGTGGACTTGATGACCTGCAAGGTTCCCTTCAACTCAAATAGATAGATAGATAGATAGATAGATAGATAGATAGATAGATAGATAGATAGATAGATAATAAATAGTGTAGGGTCTTCTGCTTGAACAAGGGGTTGTACTAGACAATCTACAACGTCCCTTCCAACTCTGTTAAAGCTTTAATTTTTTTAAAAAGCTTTTAATATAATGCAAATCAAAATTAAACCAGGATCATGCTGGCAATATGGCTAATCCATATTGCATACTGTTGGTAAAATGTTTACAGAGGTTCTGTAAGAACATTTACAATGAAAACCAACATTTCCATTTAAATGGTGGTGTCACTTACTGGAGAGGAAGTTGAAAACTGAAAGGGAATTCGTATTTCCCAGCTTCTAAAAGGATGAAGCCCTCATTACCTATAGAGGAAAGATAAAATATTATTTAAAATCATGCTTATTAATCATAGTCATTAATAAGGAGCTTACGAAAGGCTAGGAGGGTGGGGGCAACTCTGATATCTGGGGGGAGTTGGTTGCAAAGGGTCGGGGCCGCCAGAGAAGGCTCTTCCCCTGGGTCCCGCCAAACGACATAGTTTAGTTGACGGGACCCGGAGAAGGCCAACTCTGTGGGACCTAACTGGTCACTGGGATTCGTGCGGCAGAAGGCGGTCCCAGAGATATTCTGGTCCAGTGCCATGAAGGGCTTTATAGGTCATAACCAACACTTTGAATTGTGGCCGGAAACTGATCGGCAACCAATGCAGACTGTGGAGTGTTGGTGTGACATGGGCATATTTAGGAAAGCACATGATAGCTCTCGCAGCTGCATTCTGCACGATCTGAAGTTTCCGAACACTTTTCAAAGGTAGCCCCATGTAGAGAGCATTACAGTAGTCGAGCCTCGAGGTGATGAGGGCATGAGTGACCAAATAGGGCCGCAACTGGTGCACCAGGCGAACCTGGGCAAACACCCCCCTTGCTACAGCTGAAAGATGTTTCTCTAAAGTGAGCTGTGGATCGAGGAGGACGCCCAAGTTGCGGACCCTCTCCGAGGGGGTTAGTGACTCCCCCCCCCAGGGTGATGGACGGACAGATGGAATTGTCCTTGGGAGGCAAAACCCACAGCCACTCCGTCTTATCCGGGTTGAGCTTGAGTCTGTTGACACCCATCCAGACCCCAACAGCCTCCAGGCACCGGCACATCACTTCCACTGCTTCGCTGACTGGACAAGGGGTGGAGATGTAAAGCTGGGTATCATCTGCATACTGATGATACCTCACCCCATGCCCTTGGATGATCTCACCCAGAGGTTTCATGTAGATATTAAATAGTAGGGGGGAGAGGACCGACCCCTGAGGCACCCCACAAGGGAGTAACCTAGAGGTCGACCTCTGACTCCCCACTAACACCGACTGCGACCGACCAGAGAGGTAGGAAGAGAACCACTGAAGGACAGTGCCTCCCACTCCCAACCCCTCCAGCCGGCGCAGAAGGATACCATGGTCGATGGTATCGAAAGCCGCTGAGAGGTCAAGAAGCACCAGGACAGAGGATAAACCCCTGTCCCGGGCCCGCCAGAGATCATCCATCAGCGCGACCAAAGCAGTTTCCGTGCTGTAGCTGGGCCTGAATCCTGACTGTTGAGGACCTAGATAATCGGCTTCTTCCAAGGACCGCTGGAGCTGGAGCGCCACCACCTTCTCAACAACCTTCCCCATAAAGGGAAGGTTGGTGACTGGTCGATAGTTATTGAGAATGGCTGGGTCCAGGGAAGGCTTCTTGAGGAGGGGGCGCACAAGTGCCTCCTTGTAGGGATCCAGGAAGGACCCCCTCCCCAAAGAAGCGTTCACAATCTCCTGGACCCAGGTCCGTGTCACCTCCCTGCTGGCCGAAACCAGCCAGGAGGGACACGGATCCAGTAAACAGGTGGCGGAAGTCACAGCTCCAATTGCCTTGTCTACTTCCTCAGGTGTCACCAGATCAAACTCTTCCCAGACAGGTGGACAATTACGTGCCCCAGTCACCTCAACTGACTCCTTGTCAGTCGACTCTGTATTCCAATTAGAGTCGAGGTCCGCTCGGATCCGAGCGATTTTATCAGCAAAAACGTGTTAAAATCCTCGGCACTACTCTGCAAGGGCTCCCCAACTCCTCCATGATTAAGAAGGGAGCGGGTCACCCTAAACAGAGCGGCCGGGCAGGATTCCGCTGATGCAATCAAGGCGGAATGATACGCGCATCTTGCCGCCTTGAGCGCCACTTTGTAAGTCTTAACATGTGCTCTTACAAGTGTTCGATCGGATTCGGACTTACTCTTCCTCCATCGCTTCTCTAGACGTCTCTTCTGGCGTTTCAACTCCCGGAGCTCCTCGCTGAACCATGGAGCTCTACGGGGTCTAGTGCTGCGGAGAGGTCGCAACGGCGCAATTCGGTCAAGAGCCTCCGCTGCAGCCTTGTTCCAGGCCTCAGCCAGAGACTCTGCCGAACTGTCTATGAGTGTATCTGGAATAACCCCAAGCGCCTTCTGAAAACCCTCTGGATCCATCAGGCATCTGGGGCGGAACAGCTTAATCGGTTCCGCCTCCCTGCGGGGAAGGATTGGAGCCAGGAAGTCAAGCCGCAGTAGAAAATGGTCCGACCATGACAAAGGCAACACTTCTAAACCCCTTAGTCTCAGACCATTACTCAGTTGCTCAGAGAGGAATACCATGTCGGTTGCATGCCCCCCCTCATGAGTCGGACCCTGTACTACTTGGGTCAGGTCCATGGCTGTCATGGTGACCATGAACTCCTGTGCCAGTCCAGAGGTTTCACCAAGCGACGGCAGGTTAAAGTCCCCCAAGACAATAAGTCTGGGGAACCCCACTGCCAACCCGGCTACCTCCTCGAGTAGCACAGGCAGGGCTTGTGACACGCAGCTGGGAGGCAGGTATGTGAGAAACAAGCCCACCTGGACCCCTAAGTCCAACTTCACCAGGAGGGACTCGCAACCCGCAATCTCTGGAGCAACGAGTCTACGCAAGCCAAGGCTCTCCCTGCCTATAATAGCCACTCCCCCCCCTTCCCTGGGGTCGAGGCTGATGCCATATCTGAAACCCGGCTGGGCAAATTTCAGAGAGGGACTCCTCCCTCTGGGCCCAGCCAGGTTTCAGTAACACATGCCAGGTCGGCCTCCTCATCCAGGATCAGATCCCGGATGAGGAGAGCTTTATTTACCACCGACCTGGCATTGAGTAGCAGCAGCTTGAGCCCAGGGCCAGAATTACACTCATCACCAGCACCCAGGATTGGGTTCACAGAGCCGGAACAAGGGATCGTTATTAAGCAATGATCTCTCGTTCCCCTGGAACGGCTAGCTCTGTGGCCCCCGCCATATCTGCCTCTTCCCAGCAGGACCGGAATATTCCGACCCTCTACCACCTCAGATATCAGTGCCCCCTCCCCTCCTGCCTCTCCAGTGTCAGGTAGGCTAATCAAATCATTCATACCATTTCCATTTATTTCATGGATACCAGAGTCCCACCCACCCCACCCATAACAATAATTCATTTCATACATATCATCATACCCACCCCAATAATTCATTAGTTTTAAAAACTCCTTCTAATAAATTAGCTAAAATATTAATTATTAAAAATTCCATATAAATTCAATTAAAAAACAATATAAAGATCAATTACACTAAAATAGGATACCAATTAACACTAAGTTATTCTCAAGATCTTAATAGAATAACATATAATTATTAAAAAACGTTAAAGTTATAAAGTGCTAAAGTTATAGAGTGCAAAAAATATAGGAAATAATTAAGATGATATTCCATCAGGTCAGCAATACAGCACCAGTTCTAAAGAATGAGTTCTGGAGAGAAAAGTTCAATGACCAAGGAGAAGTCCAAGTATATTGTTTTTCAGGATCTTGGGATTTTTGGTGCCAGCCACTGCCACTGGCTGGCACTCTCAGTTCTTTCTCTGGATCCACAATCACTTTTTCTCCTCTGCTCCAAGTCTCCAGTCCCTCTACAGTCTTATATGGTTTTAGTACAGACTCCATGTGGTCTCAGTAAAATGAGTTTCAATCTCTGACTCCGACTCGGTCTCCTCCTTCCTTGTAAGTCCACCTATTCCGATGGCCCCTCTGATACCGGGCGCCCCCACCATCTGGCGCCACGGCTTCTCAGGACCATCAAAGATATTTTTTTAATTGGATTTTTAAAAATTTAAATCAGATTATTTTTATTTTTATCAAATTTATTTTAATAAAATGCTTTTGGAGTAAAAAATGATCTAAAGCTATTTTTCTATTTAAGTTATATTAATAATTTAGTTATGTAGCATGATTCTGCAATATTATCTCTGCAAGCTGAGATAACATAACTGTAAATAGAAAAGTTCACTTGTTTGCAAATAATAATATTAAAGATTCTAACTACCAGTAAGAATGAGTTTAAATAGCACCTGTCATTTCAGATCCATCACGGCAGCGCTTGTTAGCAGACATCCACTCACCTGCTGTGGCCGCCTGCCAGGTCCCTCCCCTTGTTGTGTCCCTAAAGGGAATGGGACTATTGGTGAGCCTACAGCGCGTCAGAGGAGGCGCGGCGGTGGGATAGAGATGACTGTTGCTCTTTAAACATCAAGTCAATTTAAATCAAACCCATCCTGAAGCAATGGATCGAAACTAATTGAAGAGTGAAGCAACCTGGGACTAAGGAGAAACTTTCTAACAGTGAGAACAATTAACCAGTGGAACAGATTGCTGCCAGAAATTGTGGGTGCATTTGCTTAAGGTCTGCTGCAGAAAGTTTGCAAAGTGGATCAGTTGTGTAGGTGATCTGTTTTATGACTGTCATGACCTATGACAATAATGGGCAGGATTCATTATAGTTTGTAAGTCAAGGACTAACTGTACTTTTCTGTTCAGCAATTTTATTTTAGACATGTTAAACCATGGCTTCCTACTGTTATTTGAACAGCCTGAAGTGATGCTTCCGACGTCCAGCTGAACCATGCTGTGGGCAGAAGCAGGCTGGCTTGTAATGTCTATTACTTTATTTTATACTTTATTTGGTCAAGTGTGACTAAACACATTTGTTTTGGGCAGTGGTTTGCTCTCCAAGCTTGTTTCAATTTAATTTCTTAATGTTTCGTTACCAGGCTAGGTAACATCATCAATCCTGTCCTCTTCTCCTTAGCTATAAATGCCTTGTGTGATGCCAGTGTGATCACGCAATTGGTTGTTCATTTGGACCTTTATTTAAATTCCAAACAGCTGAATGTTTGGTTGATTGACATTTGTCTCCGGTGCAGAAGTTCTCAACAGAATGATGCTAACTTGGTAACTGCAGTGATTGGCTTAACAACTGTGCCAAGCAAGGTCATAAAAGGGGGCAAAACTCATTTCATGACTGTCTTGCGTTGCAATGATAATTTTGTGCTCGTTGTGGTCGTAAATTGAGGACTACCTGTACTCAGGGGTGAAATGCTCCCAGCTGTCTCATGGCTGTCTGTCATCGGAGAGCTGGTCGAGAAGGGAGGATGAGGCTCTGCCCACCCGCCACCATTTGGGTCCTTTTATCCTCTGTTCATGCACAGAACGCTTTGTGCATGCACAGAGGATAAAAAAAACCAAATGGAGGCATCTGGGCAGGTGGGCAGAGCCCGGCACTCCCTTCATGACTGGCTCTCCCATGACTGACAGACAAACCGGGAGCATTTCATCCCAGCCTCGACTGCTTTTATTCCTTGCAGGGTTCTCAAAGGGCGTGGCCACTGGAGCAAGAGAAAGCAAGAGTTTAAAAGGGAATTCTGCTTAGTCAGTGAGAAGGGCCAAACTATTGTATACGCAGGAAACCCTTCAGAGGTCCTTCAGAAACCAATTGGGACAGGGTGTGCTGAGGGACACAACCTTCTTTTGTAGTTCTGCAACATCTGGAAGAGCACAGCTTCTCCAAGCCAGACAATGTAAGCAAAGGTTTCAGAACTCAATGAACATTACAGAAGGTTCTGCTTCGCGGGGTTTGCATTTTCTATTATCAACACCAAAATACCTGGGTGGAAGAGACCAGCTCCTGAACCACAGATGGAGGAGAGATAGGCAGAAATAGAGCTAAGCCTGTTTGTCTTTGTGTTTTCTATTTTCAAAAGGGGGAAAACATTTGTGGTGTCACTCTATGCACAGAGAATGTTTTTAAAAAAGCAATGAACTTGACTGAAGTTAAATTGGAGAGCATGAATGACAGGGAATTTATTAGATTTTAATGTTGTGAGCTACCCCAAGGGCAGCGTATGCCTTACAACGGTATCTGTGAATGGAAGCACACCAGAAATTTGCACAACTGCAGTAACTTCCTGCCAATGTAAAGAAGCCCAATAGGTGAAAGACTGTCTAAAAAAAGGGGGGGGGGTACAAGCCAGAAAACCTGGCTTGCCTGTGACATTTTCTTCTTTAGAAGGTTTGCTTTCCAATCTGTTCAAACTGAAGGGTAAAGCCAAAGGCTCTTGGGACTCTTCACTCACATTACGGATAATCCTCGACATATAACAGTTCATTCAGCCACTGCACAAAGGGACTCATGACCATTTTTTACACTTACAGCTGTTGAGGATCCCCCTGGTCATGTGACCCAGATTCAGCTGCTTGATGGTTGCAGTATCCCAGGTTCATGTGACCACCTTTCCTGACCCACTGACAAGCAAAGCCAGCGAAAGGGCTAGACTCATTTCACAACTGGGTCACTCACTGCACCGATTCACTTCATGGCTGTGGCAAGAAAGGTCACAAAATGAGGCAAAATGGAGTTAACTGTCTCACTTTGGGTATCATTGTGGTGACAAAGTCACCTTTGTTTGTGGATTAAAGGGCAAATAAGGGAGCTCCATCGAGTGAAGGCAATATTAAAATAATTTCATTCCTCCTGTGTAGAGAAAAGTCTACAGAAGGAAGGGAGCAAGGAGCGAAACTGGCACCGTGCACCAAATCTTGTGCTTTGCTTGAAGTAGAGGCACACTGCCATTGATTTGCTCTGCTGTTTTAAAAAATGGGCTGAAACTGGTTTTTGGATAGCCACCTGGCATGGAATGATAAGCCAGCTTCATGCACTATAATACCTTCTTTTTAAATGGGTCGATAGTATTGTTTTTAATTTTATTTTCTTCAGAGGAAAAAAAACACTTCCATTTTTTTCTATTTTCTAGGCACAGGCAAATCTCGTAGTCACTTAACAGCAAACCTCTAAGGAAGGCAAGGATATGTTAAATATGATGCAACTGCTGGGGATGCAAATAGGCCTAGTAGATTCACCAGATATTGCTGCCAGTGAGAACACAACCTTAAAATAGAAGCTGCTCAGAATCAAAGCCCCTGGAGAACTCTGTTTACCCCTTTTCCCACATAGCTGCCAGTAAATCCTGGAAAATTCATGAGGGAGTCATATTAACATGTGAAAGGAAATTCAGCAAAACTCGATAGTAGGGGCCTCCAATTTTGGGAACTTTTAAGACTTTGTGGACTTCAACTCTCAAAATCTGGCTAAGGAATTCTAGGAGTTGAAGTCCACAAGTATTAAAGTTGCCAAGGTTGGAGACCTCTGCTCTATAGGACCCTAAAAGACCAATAATGTTATTTTTTGGGGGAACTCCCAAATGATAAAGCTTTTAGTCATGCTTTTAATAGTTGTGTAGAAGACCCTCTGAGAGAGGCGGCATATAAATCCAATTAAATAAATGCTTTAGCACCCACTGGAATAACTTGTGGATGGGAAATAATTTCATTCATTACAGCAATAAAATAAGAAGGAATAAGATATTATCACTTTTGTACTGCTGCCAAGAAAACTAGGTAGAGATGTGTATGAAGTTATCAGGGATCAGATTCAACACATGGAAATCATTACAGGTAGTCCTCGACTTACAACAGTTATTTAATAACTAATCAAAGTTTTAACAGCATTGAACCGTTTTTTCCACTTACGGCCACTGCAGCATCCCCATAATTACATGATCAAAATTCAGATGTTCGGCCACTGCCTCATATTTATGACCATTGAAGAGTCCCAGGGTGATATGAGCAACCTTTGCAACCTTCTGACAAGCAAAGTGAATGGGGAAGCTGGATTCACTTAACAATCATAGAAACATAGAAGATTGACGGCAGAAAAAGACCTCCTGGTCCATCTAGTCTGCCCTTATACTATTTCCTGTATTTTATCTTAGGATGGATCTATGTTTATCCCAGGCATGTTTCAATTCAGTTCCTATGGATTTACCAACCACATCTGCTGGAAGTTTGTTCCAAGCATCTGCTACTTTCAGTAAAATAATATTTCCTCACGTTGCTTCTGATCTTTCCCCCAACTAACCAGATTGTGCCCCCTTGTTCTTGTGTTCACTTTCCTATTAAAAACACTTCCCTCCTGAATCTTATTGAACCATTTAAAATATTTAAATGTTTCAATCATGTCCCCCCCTTTCCCTTCTGTCCTCCACACGATACAGATTGAGTTCATGAAGTCTTTCTTGATAAAACTAGCTTAACAACTGCGGTGATTCACTTAACAACCATGACAGAAATGTTGGGCTCAATTGTGGTTATACACTGATGACTACCACCCCCCCCCCATGATCTAATTCTGACAACTATTCCTCCAATTCAGATGTCATAAAACTTTTAAATTCCTTGGCACATGCCCTTCTCCCATTTATCAGGGATCCTCTCATCAAGCATTTTTTTCCAGTGATGGCGAACCTATGGCACGGGTGGCGCAGGTGGCACGCAGAGCCATATCTGCTGGCATGCAAGCTATTGCCCTAGCTTCACTCCAACATGCATGTGTGTGCTGGCCAGCTGATTTTGGGATGGTTTTTCTGGTTTCCAGGGAGCCTCCAGGGGATGGGGAGCGTGTTTTTACCCTCCCCTGGCTCCAGGGAAGCCTTTGGAGCTGCGAAGGGTGAAAGACGCGCATATTGGGCCCACCAGAAGTTGGGAAAGAGGCCGTTCCCAGCCTCCAGAGGGTCTCTGTGGAGCGGGGAAACCTGTTTTCCCAGTCAATTAATTATGATTGTGGGCACTTGTGCATGTGTGATAGCATGTGCCCACACTCTTTTGGCACCCGAGGAAGAACAGGTTTGCCATCACTGCCCTAATACTTCTTTTCACTAGACATACCCAATTCCTACAACTGAGTCTTTTAGCCTCCAAGTATCTTTGTTGCTCTTCTCTGCAGTCTTTCCAAAGTCCCAACATCTTTTTTATATTCCAAGTGTGGTTTTATTAAGACTTTATACACTAACACTTCATGTGATAAGAATAATAAAAAAGACAATATATTGCAATCAATGATGGGTTTTCCTTGTCAAATCTTGCTGACAGTATAATGACACTGGGTACATTCGAAGAGATCTCTCCAATCTTCCTAGTGTCACTTTAGCATGCCTTCTTCCTTCAAAAGAAAATGACAGACTTTATCCCCAGCTGAAGCTCGGCTTCAGTCAGTTTTCCATGGAAGTAAATGAGCCTGCCTTGCAGAACTGCAAATTCCTCATCTTGAAGAAGGTGTGCACTTGTGAATGACTCTTCATTTCCTTCCTGGATCAGCTGCCACCACCTGTATTCTAATCTAGAGCACCTCTGGGGAAAAAAAGGCAGTGGCTGATTGTTTCTCTGGTACTGCATGACTGTTATTTTGGAAGCTTTCTGATAGAAAGACAGCTATTGATTTTGCCTGTTTCTCTCCCATCTTGACTCATCCAAGCTATCCCAATGGTTCTCAAACTTTCTAATGCTGCGACCCCTTTAATACAGTTCCTCATGTTGTGGTGACCCCCAACCATAAGTCGAGCGCCAATTCTCCCAAGAGAGCTTTAAGCTGATCGGAAGGATACCCCCACTATAAATGCCTGATTGGCTGGATTGTAAAAATATCTTCCAAGGCACCAGAATAGAAGCTTTAGTTCCTAACACCGTGGGAAGTTTGTCTTTCTCCCCCAGGGTCTTAGGCCAGTGATTTTCAACCTTTTTTGAGCCGCGGCACATTTTTTACATTTACAAAATCCTGGGGCACACCACCAACCAAAATGACACAAATTAAATAAATAAATAAATACATACATACATACATACATACATACATACATACATACATAACCCCCTCGTATATACAATCCCATGTAACATCCCCTTATAAATACAGTCAATCATCAATCATCCCTACTCAACTTTATATCTCATTTCTGGGTACTTCTCCTGTCTTTCCCCCTTTTCTCTCTCATGTTTGTCATTTCTCTCTCTTCCTCCCTTTTTCCCTCATTCCTTTTCCCTCTCACATCTCCTCTTTTTCCATCCCTGTCTCTCTCCCCCCCTTATGTGTGTGTGTGTGTATACACACTGGAACCATTTCCAAAACCAGTTGAGGGCTGGGTTTTTTTTCTCTTTTATTCTTTTCAAAAAGAGGTGTGGGCTGGGGGGCATTTCTTATTATTTGGGTGCTTTTTACCATATGCTTCAAGAATCACCCCTCTCTCTCTCTTTTGTTTCTCTCTCCTCTCATTCTCTGCCTCAATCATTTCTCCTTTTTTCTCCCCTTTTTGTTCTCATTTCTCTCTCCTTTCCTCTCCCTATCTGTCTCTCTTGCTTTCTCTCTCTCTTGCTATCTCTTGTTCTCTCTTATTTTCTTTCTCTCTCTCTTGTTCTTTCTCTCTCTCTTTCTCTCTCCCTCCCTCTTTCTCTCTTTTTCTCACTTTCTCTCATTTTCTCTCTCTCTCTTGCTTTCTCTCTCTCTTGTTTTCTTTCTCACACTCTTTCTCTCTCTTGTTCTCTCTCTTGCTATCTCTTTCTCTCCCCCCTTTCTCTCTCTCTCTTTCTCACTTTCTCTCTATCTTGCTGTCTGTTGCTGTCACTCACTCTCGTTCTCTCTCCGTTCTTCTCAGCGGAGGCCAGCGAAGGTGATATTCAATGTCGGGAGCGCGCGAGCGGTTGCGCGTGCTCCCTACCCCCCTGCTAGCCGCTCGGAATATTCAAAATAAGAAAAGCCTTCACCGGCGAAGGTTTTTCTTATTTTCAATATTCCGAGCGGCTAGCAGGGGGGTAGGGAGCGCGCGCAACCGCCCGCGCGCTCCCGACATTGAATATTACCTTCGCTGGCCTCCGCTGAGAACGGAGAGAGAACGAGAGTTGGGCCATTTTTTGTCTCCTGCGTTCCGGGTGCGGGAGGAGCCACGCCGAAAGGCAGGAGACAGCGGAGGAGGAGAGGGGGCGGGCAGGGGGCAGCGCCAAAAGGCCGAGGGGGGCCGGAGGCACCGTGGGGAGGCAGGGGCGGCCGCGGCTCCCTTCCCTTCTGCTGCCGGCGCCTCCCCGCCCCCCCGCGGGCTGGCAGGGAGATGAGGAGCGCGCTTTCGGGGAAGCGACGGTGCTTTGGGGAAGCGACGAGAAGCCATGGGCGCGAGGGGGCCGACTTTCAAAGCAACCTTTGCCGGCCTCCCGTGGGAGGGTGCCAATAGCGGCGGCGGGGGGGGCAATAGCGGGGGGGGCAAACCGCCTCGCGGCACACCCGACCATGTCTCGCGGCACACTAGTGTGCCGCGGCACACCGGTTGAAAAACACTGTCTTAGGCGACCCCTGTGAAACGGTTGTTTGATTCCCAAAGGGGTCCCAGCACCCAGGTTGAGAGCCCCGGGTCTATCCCCAGCCGGACGCTCTCCTTTCTCTTATCCTCCTCTCCACTTCACATCTGATCAACTGACTTGTTGTGAAGCCATTCCCATTCATCCCATTCCCGTTCTGCCTAATTCCCCAACCGGCTTGATCTTAGCCACCTGATCTCTAAACGGCTGTAAACCGCCGCTGTTGGGGCTCTCCCCAACCTGGACTAGACCGGCTCCAGCTTCACCAACCAGAGTTTGCCCACCAGCCTGTCAATCCTCCCAGGGAGATTGATTGCTTTCTCGGCTCCTATAAATAAGCCTGGTGTGCTGGGAGAACAGAATGTTTCCATTTTGATCCTCTTTTTGGACACGGAGGGGCTCCAAAATGGCCTTTGGGAGCCTCTAAGGGCCCTCCGCTCTTACTGGTGATACACACATGCACACTCATGAGCAGCTTTCCTTCTCCATCATCCACAGCCCCCAGCACCGTGGGAAGGGAAGTCAGGCGCAGCCTCCCAGAGGATGCTTGAAAAAGATGGGGCACCAGGCGGCCTTATTTAGCCCAGAGGTCCTCAGACTTAGCAACTTGAAGACTTGTGGACTTCAACTCCCAGAATTCTCCAGCCAGCATAGTTGCCAAGTTTGAGGACCCCTGATTTTAGCCCTATTCTCTCCAACGAATTTACTGGACACATTTAGGAGAGATCAGCTTGTCATCCGGCAGTCTCTTGGGACTCCAAGACCCATCATCCCCCAAATAAGTGCAGAGTCAGCGGGGAGGCAAATGCAGGACTCTGAGCCCCGGCCAAGCCCTTTTCCCCACTCCCATCCTGAATACGACCTGCTGGGGATGATGGGACCCCCGAGGTCTCGGGGTGGGAGCAGAGCTGCCAGAGGAGAACTGAGGAGGGGCTCGATCCAGCGGGCTTACTTCGGGAAGCGGGGCGGCCGCGGACGATGGGGAGAGGGGGGGCACTTTTACCGAGAAGCGCCAGTGCCACACGCCGCCCGCGCCTCCCTCCTCCCCTTCCTCGGCTCGCCTGCCGTCAGCAGCTCCCGCCGGGCGTCCAGGTAAGGCACCTCAGCTTCCAGATGGGTCCCAGGCGCCGGCGGCGGCTGCATGGGCGGCGCTTCGGTCCAAGCCGCCCGGGCGCCCCCGCAGGCTTCGAGGCAGAGGGCGCGGAGCCTCAGCGGCGCCGCCAGCTCCAGCAACACCTGCCCGGAGACCTCCTGTCCGCCGCGGTAGCCCTGAGCGCCGCCGGACGCCTCGCCCAGCACCACCGACAGCGCCTTCACCAGCGGCAGCCAACCCCGGCCCGCCATGGCCGCAGCCTCAGACCGACTCGTGGCTGCCGCTGCGCAGGCACCCCGCCTCTAGCCCACGCGCTTCGCCCTCCCCCGCGCGAGCGCCCGGCCCAGCCAATTCCCGGATCGGGGCCGCGCCGCTATTGGCCGCATGCGCGATAACTCGGACCGCCGGAGCCAATTGGAGGCGGCCGTGAGCCATGTGCACGGGCTGGTAAACAGGGTGGGGCGGGAGTGGGTAGGGCCCTAAGCAGTAGGTGGGAGAAAATACAGTGTTCCTTCTACTTCAGAACTTGATTCGTTCGGTGATCAGGTTCTTAAGTAGAAGCCATTTTTCCCATAGGGATCAATGTAAAAGTAAATAATGCGCGCAAACCCATTAGGAAAAAAAATAAAAGCTCGGAATTTGGGTGGGAGGAGGAGGAAGAAGAGGAGGAGAGTCGCTGCTGAAGGAAGAAGGTGAGGGGACGGGAATGAAAAAATTCAAAACTTTAAGGCTTAAAAGAAAAAAAAAGAGGGACTCTGAGGCTGCGAGAAGGAGCACGTCTCTCCCACACTGCGCCAGAGGGAGAAATAGCAGGAAGCTGTCCACTCTCAAATTTCCTGAGAAATTTTTCTGGGCTCCGGTTCTTAATAATAATAAATAATTTATTAGATTTGTAGGCCGCCCCTCTCGGAAGACTGGGAGCGGCATTCGACTTTTTAAAAGTAGAAAATGGTTCTTGAGTAGAGGCAAAAAATCTTGGCACCCAGTGCTTATCTAGAAAAGTTCTTAGGCAGAAGTCTGCCTGTATCCAGCGGCCTCTTGGGCCGAGCTTCCCCAACCGGGTGCCCTCCGGGGGTTCAGTGCTGCGACGCAAAGCAAGCTCCCCCTCCCTTCCAGCGCCCGTTGGGCATAGGGGTGAGCAAGAGTTGGAGGGGAGCCATTGGATCTGGACCCCCCCCCCTGCCAATAAAGGTGATGTGTGGTTGTGGTTGACTCGAAATGAAGTTTGAGACCCTGTAAAAAAAATTTCCTGCATATCTGAAACTTGAAATTCCATGACTTTTTCTCATCTGAGGGTTTCTTTCTAAGGATGGTTGGTTTTTTTGGGGGGAGGGGTGTATAGTTTTTGCTGAGCAAAAAAAATTACCAATGTTACCCTCCGGGTCCTTTTAGACCCAGAGTATAAAAGGGTTGGTTCTAGTTACTGGAATGGTCTTTTTGAATACTTTTTTCACTAGTGTACTAATTTGAACATTTCTGAACACAATGATATGAAAATTGAAAGGAAAAAATTAATGCTTATTTGTTTATTTTGCTCATCAAACCCCGCTCCATTTTTGGGAAATTTTGTTCATTTTCATCTAGATTAGGCTGCAAAATCTGACTTTTTTGACCATCATTGGCATTGAAATACTAAGTTGAACATTTCTGAACAAAAAGAAATGAAAAAATTGGTGCTTGTTTGTTTACTTTGCTCAGAAAATGGCCTCCCCCCACATCTGTGTGCACTTTTTTCAATTTATATATATAGAATAGCATAGTTCCCTGTAAGCTGAGTTGCGCGCTGGAGCGCAGGAGATTTAAATGCTCAGCCCTGAAGATTGCAATTCTAGTGCACAGGACCGACCTCTGCGCTAGAATTGGCAAACTGTGGCTGCGATTTTAAATCTCCCGCGCTACAGTGCACAGTAAAGGGGGAAAGGCGGGAAAGAAAGGGGCTTTCCTTCCAGCCCCTTTAACCCTTCCTCCTTCTGGCTAGGATGGGTAAGTCCCTTACCATGGGGGAGGGGTTGCGGAGCCGCCAGACTGCCGCTTGCCCTATGTCCATCCGTGGGGTGGGTGGGCTGGTGGGGTGGATCCGCCGCCAGTCCGATGTCCGTCCATGGGGGGGGCTGGCGGGGTGGATCCGCCACCAGCCCTATGTCCATCCGTGGGTGGGGGGCTGGCGGGATGGATCTGCCGCCAGCCCGATGTCTATCTGCGGGGGGGGGGCACCGACCAGGGGCTGCCAATGGGGCGCCGATGCCGAACGTGGTCCGTCCGGGCAGGGCAGGCACAGGCCTTCCAGGAGAGAAAGAGGGAGGGAGAGAAACGAGAGAGTGAAAAGGAGGGAGAGAAAGAGGGAATGAAGGAGGAAGAGAAACAGAAAGAGTGAGATATAATGGATAGAGAGAAAGAGGGAGGGAAAGAAAGGGAGGGAGGGAGGGAAAGAGAAAGAGGGAATGAAGGAGGAAAAGAAAAATTAAGAGAGAGATATTATGGATAGAGAGAAAGGGAGGGAGGGAAAGAGAAAGAGGGATTGAAGGAGGGAGAGAAAGAAAGAGAGATATAAAGGAGAGAGAGAAAGGGAGGGAGAGAGGAAAGAAAAAAGGAGGGAAAGAGGGAATGAAGGGCGAAGAGAAACAAAGAAAGAGAGATATATAATGGATAGAGAGAAAGAGGGAGGGAGGGAAAGAGAAAGAGGGAATGAAGGAGGGAGAGAAAGAAAGAGTTATAAAGGAGGGAGAGAAAGGAAAGAGAGAAAAGGAGGGAGAGAAAGAGGGAATGATGGAGGGAGAAAGAAAGAGTGAGAGATAGAAAGGATAGATAGAGGTAGGGAGAGAAAGGAAAGAGAAAGAGAGGAAGGAGGAGAGAGAAAGGAGTGGGAGCGAATTATGGATGTCAGAGCTCGCGTACGCGTGATAGTGTGCGCCCACATTTTATTTATTTATTTATTTAGCTATTTATTTATTTAGACTTCTATGCCGCCCAGTCCCGAAGGGACTCCCGCTCAGACACTATACTTTTCCGCCCACACCGGAAAAAAATTAGAGGGAACACTGTAGAATAGCCTGCCAAATCAGAATTTTTTGACCATCTTTGGCATTGGCATACTAATTTGAACATTTCTGAACATAATGAAATGTTGGGGCCTGGATGGGTGTCAACAGACTCAAACTCAACCCGGATAAGACGGAGTGGCTGTGGGTTTTGCCTCCCAAGGACAATCCCACCTGTCCGTCCATTACCCTGGGGGGGGAACTATTGACCCCCTCAGAGAGGGTCCGCAACTTGGGCGTCCTCCTCGATCCACAGCTCACATTAGAAAACCATCTCTCAGCTGTGGCGAGGGGGGCGTTTGCCCAGGTTCGCCTGGTGCACCAGTTACGGCCCTATCTGGACCGGGACTCATTGCTCACAGTCACTCATGCCCTCATCACCTCGAGGTTCGACTACTGTAATGCTCTCTACATGGGGCTACCTCTGAAAAGTGTTCGGAAACTTCAGATCGTGCAGAATGCAGCTGCGAGAGCAGTCATGGGCTTACCTAGGTATGCCCATATTTCACCATCACTCCGCAATCTGCATTGGCTGCCGATCAGTTTCCGGTCACAATTCAAAGTGTTGGTTATGACCTTTAAAGCCCTTCATGGCATTGGACCAGAATATCTCCGAGACCGCCTCCTGCCGCACGAATCCCAGCGACTGATTAGGTCCCACAGAGTGGGCCTTCTCCGGGTCCTGTCAACTAAACAATGTCGGTTGGCGGGCCCCAGGGGAAGAGCCTTCTCTGTGGCGGCACCGGCCCTCTGGAACCAGCTCCCCCCGGAGATTAGAACTGCCCCTACTCTTCCTGCCTTCCGTAAACTCCTTAAAACCCACCTTTGCCGTCAGGCATGGGGGAACTGAAACATCTCCCCCTAGGCATGTTTAATTTATACATGGTATGCTTGTGTGCGTGTCTGTTTTTTTTAAAATCTTCAAATATTTTAAATTTAGTCGGATTATTTATGATTTGTTCCACTTGTTGTGAGCCGCCCCGAGTCTTCGGAGAGGGGCGGCATACAAATCCAAATAATTAAAAAAAAAAAATGTTTTGAATGCTGGTAGTCCTCTGGATCATATGTGACCCGGAGTAAAAAAAGTTGGTTCTAGCTACTGGAATGGTTTTTTTGAATACATTTTTTGCTAGTATACTAATTTGAACATTTCTGAACACAATTAAATGAAAATTGAAATGAAAAAAATAATGCTTAGTTGTTTATTTTGCTGAGAAAAGCCTGCCCCCCTGGCTGTGTGCAATTATTTCAATTTATAGATAGAATAGCCTTCAAAATCCTTTTTATTTTCATTTCATTTTTCATTAGTTTGTGATCAGGGATGTTCAAATTAGTGTACTAGTGAAAAAAGTATTCAAAAAACCCATTCCAGTAGTTAGAACCAACCTTTTTATACTTCGGGTCTAAAAGGACCCAGAGGAGCACAAGTGTATAATCTTTGCGAACATCATTTTTTTTTCATTTCAATTTTCATTTCATTATGTTCAGAATGTTCAAATTAGTATGCTAATGCCAAAGATGGTCAAAAAGTCATATTTTGCAGCCTAATCTAGATGAAAATGAACAAAATTTCACAAAAATGGGGCAGGGCGGGGTTTGATGAGCAAAATAAACAAATAGGCATTAATTTTTTCACTTCAATTTTCATTTCACTGTGTTCAGAAATGTTCAAATTAGTATACTAGTGAAAAAAGTATTCAAAAAGACCATTCCAGTAGCTTGAACCAACCTTTTTATACTTTGGGTCTAAAAGGACCCAGAGTATAACAAGTGTACAGTAAATGCGAGGAGGCTACCCGGATTAATATACTGGGTTTTTAGCTTGTAGTTTTTAACTAATTAGGTTTGTTTTGCACGCACTGTTTCATATTGTATCCTGTGAGGCGCCCCAAGTCTTTGGAGAAGGGTGGCATACAAATGTCATAAATAAAAATAAAATAAATAATAATAATAGTCCAGCACCCTGCTGCTGTAATGTCTGCACGAACACGGGTCTCTCTGACCTTGGCAGCTTTAGCACTGGTGCAGTTTGAACTCCCAGAATTGATCAACTGCCTCAGGCCTACCCTGAGCCAGGCCGTGATGGGCTGCCAAAATTTTTACTGCCACACTGTGGCCGTGGCTTATTTTGTGGGTGTGGCTTGATGGTCATGTGACTGGGTAGGAGTGGCTTGCCAGGCGTGTGACCAGGTGGGAATGACTTGACAATCCTTTAACCAGGCTAGTGACGGGCCACCATTCCTGGCGCCACCCGAATGGAGCTGGGAGCGCACACGCATGGTGCAGGATTGAGCTGCGCATGCGCAGAATCTCACGCAACAACATGCGATTTCTGGCTTTTTGCTTCCGCGAATGCGCAGAAGCAAAATAATCAGAAAACAGTGAAAAGCAGGTAAGTCATCCCCCCTGCCCTGCCTGTTTGCCTACCGGCCACCTCCCCTGCGGCTCTCGGTGGGTCTGCCACTCACGGCCCGAGCACTCCTCCCCTGCCCGAGCACTTCCCCGCCCACCTCCTGCCTTTCCTTTCTCTCTGGTGGTTGCATGCGGCGCGGGGAGGAAGGTGGCATGCGACCCCGAGCTCTAGTCACACGGCTGGTTCTTTTCTCTCCGTGCTGCAGGCGTGAGCAGAAAGCAAGCCATGTGCCTGGAGCTCGGGCAGGTTGCTGTTGCCACTGGCCCCAGCTGCCAGTCTAGGCACTGTAGTGAGATTCGAAATCTGAAATTTCGTGCGGACATCCTTTTGGCAGCAAGATTTGGGCAAAAATTGCCCCTTTTTTTGCTTCTGCACATGCACGGATGCAAAAAAAGCCAATAATTTTTATTGGGATCGTGCCGGTTGCATGTGGACGATGTGTGCACGCCGGGCAGAAATGGAGTGAAGCTACGTTCCCCCTGCTTTGGCTCGTGGCCCCACAGTAGGGGGGGGCACAGTATGAATTTCTGGTTCCAGAGAGCCAGTGCCACCACAGAGTAGTCCCTCCCCTGCAGCCCCGCCAATAAACACTGCTTAGCCGATAGGACCAGAGAAGACCATACCTGTGGGGCCTTATCAGTCTCTGGGAGCTGTGCAGCAAAAGGAGGTCACGGAGATAGTTGATGCCCAAGCGCTGTAGGGCTTTGATGTGGTAACCCATACCTTGAATCGCACCCAGAGACTGATTGGAAGCCAGTGCAGCTCGCGGAGAGTTGGTGTGATGTGGGTGTACCTAGATGCATCCACAACAGCTCATGCGGCTGCATTCTGGACTAGTTGTAGATTCTGAATGCTTTTCAAGGGTAGCCCCATATAGAGCACGTTGCGACAGTAGAGCTGGCTGAGGAACTCTGGGAGTTGAAGTCAACAAGTTGCCAAGGTTGGAGAACTCTGTGCAAGGAAACAATCCAGGGCTAAACATCCCTGCTTGGACAGTGTGGGAAGAAAGATCCATCTGGCTCAGTGTCAAGTGGGGAGACAAAATGGAAGCTGATTAGAAAGATGGTTTGATGATGAAGCAGAACCTCACTTCTGGGCAGCTGACCACATGTTGAGAGTGATGGGGGTTTTTCACACCACCTTTAAGCTTTCCACTTGAGCTTCCTGTGCCTGTGCAAGAACATGTCTTCTATTGGCTGTGGCCAGATTTACATGGGGCCATGGAGGGCAGCAGAGGGTTTCACTTACCTTGGGGTTCGAAGCTGTCAAAGCGCTTGCTTGCTTTGCTCATGCATGTCGCTTCTGCGTCTGCATAGAACCTTCTACACATGCACAGATAGTCTGTGATGATGGATAAGCAGAGCCTTCTGCTGCTGTCACTCCCGGTTCATCCGATACGGGGTGAACAGGTAGTAATATGCTGTAAGCAGCCCCGAGTCCTCAGAAAGTGGCAGCATAAGTCAAACAAACAAACAAATAAAATGTAGGAAGGTAGCATCCAGCCCTCTCCTAGAGAAATAAAATATCCTAGGAAATATTAAGAAGGCAGAATATTGTATAGAATATCCCTAGAATATCCCTTTTAGACCAGTGGTTCTCAACCTGGGTATAGGGACCCCTTTGGGGGTCAAGCAATCGTTTCACAGGGGTCACCTAAGACCTTGGAAAAAGACAAATTTTCCATGGTGTTAAGGAACTAAAGCTTCTATTCTGGCACCTTGGAACATATTTTTACCATCCAACCAATCAGGCATTTACAGTGGGGGTGTCCCTCTGATCTTCCTGCCGATCAGCTTAAAGATCTGTTGGGAGAATTGGTGCTAGACTTATGTTTGGAGGTCACCACAACAGGAGGAACTGTATTAAGGGGGTCATGGCATTAGAAAGCTATTTTAGACAGAAAAAGAATTAGTAGCCCCCACCTTTGTCAATGTGCCATCAGGGAATGGCCCAGCTCACTCATCGCCCCACCTATGTTAATAGCCTGGACCACTCTATACTACATAACAAATATCTATCTCCTTCAGACAGAGCTGTATTAGCAATTGCCCAAAGCCCGTTTATTACACTAGCACCCAGAAAGGGTCAGTCAAACTTGAACTCAAAAACACCCTACAGAGTAGTCCCTGCATGGACCTTGGGAGTCTGACCACCAATCAGAATGCATTTCTTATACAGTGGTACCTCTACTTATGAACTAATTTGTTCCATGATCAGGTTCTTAAGTAGAAAAGTTTGTAAGAAGCAGCATTTTTTCCCATAGGAATCAATGTAAAAGCAAATAATGTGTGCGATTGGGGAAACCACAGGGAGGGTGGAGGCCCTGTTTCCTCCCAGGAGATTCCTAGAAAGGCCCCACAGAAGCTTCTTCCCACCTTTTCCGGCCCTGTTTCCTCCCAGGAGATTCCTAGCCTGGGAGGCCCTAAAAAACACAATCTTTTTTTAAAAATCTTTTTATTAATTTTTCATAAAATAGACAAACAGACATACGTACATTTAACATAAAAAGGTGGGGATGTATATTCCCCGCTTATCTCGAAAGTATAAATTTAAATACAGAAAAAAGAATACATAATTGAATATATAATTGAATATTAGAAAAAATGATTTGTTAAACTTTTCATTTAAAAAAGAATTTTTCTCATAATAATTCTTAATATATAACCTAATTCTACTATATTTCTAAACCAAACTTAGTTTATCTAACACTACTATAACCTAAAAAAAGATCTTATCCTTACCAAAACAATTACACATTTGTATCTTAATTTTCTATTATTTTTTCTTATTTATCCATATATAAACTTTGTTCCACGTTTCATAAAATTTCGTGTCTTGATCATTTAAGCGTCTTGTCATCATATCCATCTCGGCGCAATCTAATATTTTTGTGATGACTTCTTCTTCTTTGGGGATATTCTCCCCTTTCCAATTTTGCGCATATATAATCCTAGCCGCAGTTAAAATATGTATAATTAAATATAAAATTTCTTTCTTATAACTCTGGTTTGTAATTCCTAATAAATAGAACTCCGGGGTAATTTCTACATCTTGCTTTACTATTTCATTATTTTCTCTATCATCTTCCAATACATTCTGGCTTTGCTACATGTCCACCATTGGTGATAATAAGACCCTATCTCTTTCTTACATTTCCAACACATCGGGGAGGTTTTGGGAAACATTTTTGCTATCCTATTTGGTGGGAGGTGCCATCTATAAAACATTTTAATTTGATTTTCTTTTAGGGACACTGATTTTGTCATTTTCCAGTTAAAAGTCTAGACTTTCTCCCATGTATCTATATCTATTTCTTTTCCAATATTTCTGCACCAGCTTATCATATTGTCTTTTAAGGTCAGCTCTATGTTTTTATGTGCTATCAAATATTTGTAGGTTTTCCCTATTGTTTTAGTTTGATTAGTAGTAATTAAATTACTTAATAAATTTTTATTCTTGTTAAAAATATAGAGCCTGCTATCTTTCTGATATCTAGATCGAATCTGTGCGTAATGCAAAGCTTTCGATAAAGTTGACCACAATCTCCTAATCCACAAATTAGAAAAAAACGGGGTAGACTACAACACATGCAGATGGATAAACAGTTGGCTGTCCAACCGCACCCAACGAATTGTCCTCAATGGCTCCAAATCCACATGGAAGGAGGTAGGCAGTGGGGTGCCACAGGGTTCTGTCCTGGGCCCTGTGCTCTTCAACATTTTCATCAATGACCTAGACGAGGGAATAGCCAACACCCTAGAGGATAGGCTCAAAATACAGAAAGACCTAGATAGAATAACGCTGTGGGCCCACACTAACAAAATGACATTCAACGTTGAGAAGAGTAAAGTCCTTCACCTAGGTAAAAAAATACCTAGGCACACATACAGTCTGGGAGAAACCCCACTTAGCAGTAGCGACTGTAAAAGGGATCTTGGAGTCTTGGTGGATAATATACTAAACATGAGTCAGCAATGTGCAGCAGCAGCTAAAAAGGCCAACACAATCCTAAGCTGCATCAACAGGGGAATGCACTTCAAGACCAAGGAGGTATTAATACCACTCTACTACGCCCTGGCCAGACCACATCTGGAGTATTGCATTCAGTTCTGGTCACCACACTTCAAAAGAGACATTGAAACTCTGGAGAAGGTGCAGAAAAGAGCAACCAAAATGATTAGGGGACTAGAAACCAAGACTTATGAAAAGAGATTGTGAGAACTGGGCATGGATAGCCTAGTGAAAAGGAGAGCCAGAGGGGACATGATAGCAGCATGCAGGTATACAAGGGGTTGCCACAGTGAGAAGGGGGTCACTATTCTCCAAGGCTCCAGAGGGCCAGACAAGGAACAACGGCTGGAAGCTGACCAAGGAGAGATTCAATCTGGAAATAAGGAAGAACTTCCTGATGGTCAGAGTGATCAACCAGTGGAACAGCCTGCCAGCGGAGGTTGTAAACTCCCCAACTTTGAACATTTTCAAGAGGAAATTGGACTGTCATTTGGCTGGGGTGCTGTAGGATTTCCTGCTTAAGCAGGGGGTTGGACTTGATGACCTGCAAGATCCCTTTCAACATACATACATACATACACAAACAAACAAACAAACAGTCCTTTTTTCCTTCAGTCAACATCTGGAAGCATGTGATCCACCTTTTCTGTTCAGGAGCTCATGCCATGTGCTCCCGTCCACCATTAAACCTCTTTTCCAAGTGACTTCCATGAATCCATTGTCTTTTTCCCCACTTGGAACTGAACCCAGATATTCCTTCCAACAATACAACAAGGGGCACGATTCACTTCTATTTAGTTCCAATGTTTGTACTCCTTTTCGGTGAACAATTCTGAAAAAGTTTGCAACCCAAACATAAAGAAATCTGTGCTATATATTGAACAGAGCTAATGATTTATTGCTTGATTTATTTATTGTCCACTTTTCCTAGAAGCAACAATCGGGCATGAGATCAGAAACAAAATGGCTACAAAACAAAACAAAACACAAGACAAGAGATGAAAAACTCCAGAGAGTAAGAAAACAAATACCAGAGGAAGATAACAAAGTATTCTTAACCAACAGGCTGCAGCAGAACATTGTTTGATAGACTCTCCACACACCCCCAGCATTGTTCCTATTCAGGCTGTCAATGGGAAAAGAATAGAGGGCAAAACTGCAGTAATGAATGGATTGATCTGAACTGTTTTCCCCACCCTCTCTCCTCAAGCCCTGTGGATTTTAGTGGTCTCCTTAAAAGGAATTGTAGAACGGCTGGTTCTTATCTCGGGCTGGGGAAACAGAGGTTTATCCACTGCTCAAAAAATAAAGGGAACACTTAAACAACAGAATATCACTCCAAGTAAATCAAACTTCTGTGAAATCAAATTGTCCACTTAGGAAGCAACACTGATTGACAATCAATTTCACAGTTTGTTGTGCACATTCAACTTTGTACAGAACAAAGTGTTGTGGTTGGCTCTGGCCCAGCTCCTGCCCCAAGGAATGTGGAGGTGGATGCAGGGGAAACATCAACATGTCATAGGCCTGTTTTATTGCTGACAGAGGCAGGTAGTGCAGTTTCCTCAGACAAAGAAGAAGGTGGGGGTGACTTGGAAGAGGGGGGCTTGGCACACAGCCCAGGAAGCCAATCTCCATTATCTTCGGTTGATTCGGATGAGGAAGTATTAGACCCACACATGCGTAGAATTATGCATAGAAGAGACCAATTGCAGAAATATTATAGGAGATAAGAGAGGCCACCTGTGTTTGGGTGGGGCTCCAGTAATTAGAGCTGCTGATATAAATAGCGTGTTGGTTTGGCCGTTGTGGAAGATTATCTGATCGTTGTTCTTCAGGACTGTGCCTTGCTGTTTCCGGACTTTGTTTGTTGATTCTTCACGACTTTGAAACCAAAGCAGAGCAAAGTGTGTGTGTGTTTCACTTCGTGGAAGAAGAAGGGCTGTGACGGTTCTTCACAGCTGCTAGCTAAGTACTTAAAGACTGATTAAGGGGATTGTACAGACTACCAGGTTGTTTTGGGATGAGTGCTCTTTGCAATACAAAAAGGGTGCTTTGTTTCTTTTGAATTTTTGTGATAAGGAACATTATTTTTGAACTTTCAAGTGTGTGTGTCTGAAATTTGTACCCTTGAATTTTCAGGAGACTCTTACCATAGAGCCAGGCAGAAGAACAAAGTATTCAATGAGAATATTTCATTCATTCAGGTCTAGGATGTGTTCTTTGAGTGTGCCCTTGATTTCTTTGAGCAGTGTATTTAAGAGAGATATATGGGAAGAAAGACAGTGTGGAGTTTCCTATGTACTCTCTCATTTTCTGCTCAAACTGTTTCTGCTATCAGGATTTGGGGGGCGGGATTGTAATTAGCTCTTCCAGCTATAAAATTAGGAGTAGTCAGGTGGCAACCTGGATGCTAACACCACTCTATAATACCACTGTATAAAGCCTAAGTAAGACCAGACCTAGAGTATGGCGTCTAGTTTTGGTCAGCACACTATAAAAAATATGTTGAGACTCTAGAAAGAGTGCAGAGGAGAGCAACCAGGTGGACTGGCGGCTAAAACATACGATAAATGGTTGCAGGAACTGGGCCTGGCTAGTCTAGTGAAGAGAAGGACCAGGGGAGATACGATAGCAGTCTTCCAATATTTGAGGGGCTACTACAGAGAGGAGGGGGCCTGTCAATCTTTGCTGTGCTGCTGCAATCTTTCGCTTGGTTGTCATAGAGTTACGGGGCGGGTTAGAGAAGAAGGGGGGTTGGGAAGAGCACAGGAGGAGAGTTAAGTTTTGTTTTCCTAAATACCAGGAGGAGACCGTTAGAGGGAAAATTCCTGAAGAGTGACGTGAGGGCCAACATGTTCCACCTGATGAATATGGACAATGAGGATTGAGTATAATCCCAAAAGGGGGTGGAAAAGGGGTTCTCCCCTGCACTGGGAAGGAGAGTCCAACATGGGTAAAATACCAATCCTATTGGTAGAGACTGAGTTAATTTAAATATTTAAATACGAGGTCGTTACCGCCCCTTAGCAGCCCCCAATACCTCAGTTTTAAAAACTCAGTCCAAGAGTAGAGACTGTTTAGTGTATCTTCTGTGAAGTATTATTAATGTTTGTTAATAAATGACTTGTTTAATTTCTTTTTCCCTTTTTTGTCTTGTTGCAGAATGAAGAGGAATTCCTGGGAAGGGGTTTCTGCCCTCCATGGGTGCAGCCCCCAACGTTTTCTTCCCGGGAATCCTTTTCCCTCAGCGGGGATATTCTGAGCGGGAAGCAACTCAGCCTGGGGTCACTGGCCTCAGCGGCCATACCCGGCTGAGAGCCGAAGGTGAGGGGGTCCGCCCCCCTCACTGGGAGGCTCGGGGATCGCCTTTCCCCCTTTGAATCAGTACCTGGCACAGGGCCAGCGCCTGTCAGCTGTTCGGTGCTGTCAGGAAAAGCCGCGGCGCCGGCGCCGGCGCCGTTGCCGCCGCAATCACCGCAGCAAAAAGCATATTGCCTAAGCCTCTGAGCGGCAGGGAAGGCTATTTGGGCGGCAAAATAAGCTCCTTCCAGGTGGGGAGGCCGGTCCCCGAGAAGTAGAACAGCCGCGTAGTCCGGGGAAGTCACCATTTTTTTGGCCAATTCTTCCTGCGCCCGCCATTTTGGGGCGCGAAGAGGTTGCTCTCCGCCCAATTAGTGGGCGCGAACAACAGCGGCAATGCGCAGGCGTCAATTCCTGAGGGGATTAAAACGCCATTTTGCTGACAGCTCTGGTGTAGAGCAGTATTCTTTGACATTTAACGACAGTTAATTGTGAGTAGCCATGGAGGAGAAGGCTTCTGACAAGGCATCCTCCCCCAGCATAGTGCCTAAGGATAAAGGCAAGTCAAAGCCCAAAGAGAAATCCAAGGCTCAGGCCTCCTCCTCCTCTCTCAAAGAGGCAGAGAGGCGAATTAAGGCATTGGAGCAGAGGCTGGAGGCAGCCATTCTGACACCTAGAATCGCCTCGCCTCTCCCTGCGCAGTTGGTGTTTCAGGCCAGGGATCCACAAGCTCCATATTCTGGGTTGAGACCAGCAGAGACTTTATCAGAAAGGGATTGGTCCCCAGAAAGGCAAAGCCCATTTCTGCCTTCAGCGGTTCAATCTGCATCAGGCCTTAGTCAAGCTAGGCCTAGTTCAGCTAATCATTCCTTCAAGTGTGGGCCTTCAGCAACTTTTATACCCACTGCAGCTGGGCTTAGAGTGCAGCCTGATACTTGGCAACAGATGTCTCCAGCATTACAGGAGCTTATTACTGATGCATATTCCCAGGGGATGGCAGCGAGGGTGCAGAACACACAACACCCCCGCCCAACAAGGAATCCTTGGTCAGTACCGCCCCTCTCGGGTGTGGGGTCCTGGGTGGAAGAACCTTCCCAGCTAGATGACACCGAAAAAGACTATGATTTTTCGGATGATGAGACCGCTCCTGAACAACCAGTGGTAGCTGGTCTCTTCAAGACTTCCTTTTTCAAAGTATTACTGCATAAGGCAAAACAAACGGTGGATTTGCCAGGTCCTACCAAGGCAGCAGATTCCACTGATGATCCTAAACCATCTACGGTGTTGTTTAAAGAACCCCAGCCCGAGACTGATCATGTGCCATCCTCGGAGATCTTTCGACAGAGTATTAAGCGCCCCTGGCAGACTCCGGCAGCAGCTCAAGGACCTTCTGTCATGGAAAGGAAATTTTACACTCTGGATGATGATATGGAGAAGCTGCTGGAGTAATGACTCTGATCTCAAAGGCTTTGGTTCCCTCTGAGACTGGCGATAGCTTGAAGCCAGAGGATAGAAAGGCAGAGATATTGTTGCGCAAATCGCACCAAATGGCCAGCTGGGGGTTTCGGGCAGCCGCTGCGGCTTCTTTTTTCAATCGGGCTTCCATAATATGGCTGCAAGAGGTGCAGGCCCGGTTAGGTCCAGACGATGGCCGATTGCGTCAGGACCTCAGTAAATTATTAGCGGCTGCGGAATTTTCAGCAGATGCCACCCTCCACGCAGCAAAATTTTCGGCTCGGGGGATGGCGACGTCACTGGCTTCCAGGAGACTCCTTTGGCTGAGGAGCTGGCCAGCTGACTTGAAGTCCAAGTGGAACCTGGCTTCCTCCCCATACCAAGGGGAAAAACTGTTTGGGGAAGCGTTGGATCCTGTCCTCATTGAGGACAAGGACAAACGGAAGTCCCTCCCCAGAGCGTACAGGCGACAAGAACGCCGGGCCAACCCCTATAATCGTCGTCAGCCATTTCGTTGGGACTCCTCTTCGTCGGTGGGACAAAATACCAGGCCATTTCAACAAGGCCAGTATAATCAATCAGCCTTTAGAAGTGACCGTGCGGTCTTTCAAGACCGTCCAAGGGGTTATCAACAGGCAAGACGACCTTTCAGGGGAAACCAACGGGGCTTCAAACGCTCCAAATGACTTGGCTCCGCTACCGCCCATAGGAGGCAAACTCCAACGTTTCAATGTCTCCTGGAGGAATACCTCCACCAACAAATGGGCGATAGCTACAATATCTCAAGGACTGCGTCTGGAGTTCCTTCAGCCCCCACCAAACCGGTTTGTCCAATGTCCATCAACTCGAGACCCGCTGAAGAGACATCATCTACAGCAGGAAATAGACCATCTTTTGAATATAGAGGCGATAGAGAGGGTGCCCGAGCATGCCAAATGCACGGGGTTCTATTCCATCGTGTTTCTCGTGCCAAAGGCATCAGGAGGGTTCAGGATGATTTTAAACCTAAAATTCCTGAATACCTTCATCCAGTATCGGAGATTTCGGATGCACTCGCTCCAATCGATTCTCGCCTCTATTCGTCATCACGATTTCCTTACGTCGCTAGACCTAAAGGACGCTTACCTTCATGTTCCAGTTTGGCCGGCCCATCGTCGCTTTCTCAGGTTTTGCCTCAACGGTGTCCACTACCAGTACCGGGCCATGCCGTTTGGCCTGTCCTCAGCGCCTCGGACATTTACGAAGCTGATGGACATCCTGACGGCCCATATCAGGGCCCAGTCCGTGCGTGTGATGGCATACTTGGACGACATCATCGTTATGTCCAAGTCACTGCCCCAGGCGCAACAAGATCTGGCTCTCACACGGCGTACCCTGGAGCGGCATGGCTGTAAGGTCAATGAGGAAAAGAGTCATCTTCATCCTTCTACATGCATCCAACATCTGGGGTCTATTATAGATACCACCCAGGACACGGTATCATTGACACCAGACAGGCTAATCAACATTCGGCGACTGGTCAGCAAACTTTGTCAGCAACGTCAGGTATCTCTGGCCATGTTGTCCAAGGTGCTTGGGACTCTAGTATCGTCCATAGGAATTGTGCCATGGGCTCGGCACCACATCAGGGGACTCCAATGGTTCCTCCTTCCATACCAAAAGAGCAGGGTAAGCCATTCATACCGGAAGGTAAGAATTCCAACGTCCGTCAGACAATCACTGAGATGGTGGTTGACCCCGGCGTTGTTCCAAGGTTCCCCTCTTCACAGCCACGAACGCTTGATTCTTACAACAGATGCGAGTCTGTCTGGTTGGGGGGCTCACATGGGTCCTCATATGGCTCAGGGCCTATGGTCTCAGGAGGAACTGAGTCCGATCAATATCAATTTCCTGGAGCTCAGGGCAGTTTTTCTGGCACTTCAAGCCTTTGCTTACTGGGTCCAGGGCAGACACATACTGGTCCTAACAGACAGTGTGGCGACCAGGACCCACCTAAATCATCAAGGGGGCACGAAGTCACAGCGTCTCATGATCGAGACTACAGCCCTCTTCGATTGGGCCGAAATTCATCTGGCTTCATTAATGGCGGAACACATTGCTGGGACCAGCAATGTGCAAGCGGACTGGTTGAGCAGGGCGACCCTGGATCCTTCAGAATGGCGACTTGCCCCAACTCTTTTCAATGGCATAGTTCTTTGATTCGGTTCCCCATCGGTGGATCTTTTTGCAACCCCGGGCAACACCCAATTGACCAGGTTCTATTCCTGGTTTCCAACGCCAGGGGCGGAAGGGGTCAATGCCCTATTGTCTCCCTGGCCCAAGGATCTGCTTTACGCATTTCCACCAACGTGCCTCATTCAAAGAACATTGGACAAGATGGTTCGGGAAAGAGCAGAGGTGATATTGGTGGCCCCCCATTGGCCGAGACGCCCTTGGTTTGCCGACCTGATAGCCTTTTCTGTGTCTCCCCCGTGGAGAATTCCAGATCACGAAATATCGTTGAGCCAGGGGTCAGTGTGTCATCCGAACCCTCAATGGTTCCAGCTGACCGCCTGGCACTTGAGAGGGTCAGGTTGAGGTACCAACGTATACCAGACAATGTTATATCTACCATGCAGGCAGCTCGTCGTTCGTCTACGGTGAGGATTTACCAAGCTACATGGGCGGCCTTTTGCAGATTTTGTTCAAATCAGCATTCTGATCCTCAACAAGCCTAGGTTATATTGGTGTTGCAATTCCTGCAAGCAGGAGTTGATAGAGGTCTGGCACCGAATACCTTGAAAAGGCAGATAGCGGCTCTCGCAACCATTGTTCAGGTGCCTCAATCTCGTTCTCTTGCTCAACACCCTTGGGTACGGGATTTTATTAAAGGAGCAATCAACTCCCACTCTCCTCCGATACGTAGGTTCCCAACGTGGGACTTGTCTCTCGTGTTAAAAGCTCTTACTGCACCTCCTTTCGAGCCGCTACGATCTATTCCGATTCGATTACTAACCTTTAAGACTGCATTTCTGGTAGCGATCACATCAGCACGCCGGGTGTCCGAATTGTCGGCCCTGTCTACTCGATCGGATTTGTGTGTGTTCCACCCGGACAGAGTTGTATTGAGACTAGAACCGTCATTTATACCAAAGGTCAATTCTGGATTTCACAGGACACAGGAATTAGTACTTCCTGACTTTTGTACACATGGCCATCATCCTTCAGACTGCGGGTTACTCACGAATCCAATGTAAGAGAAAAAACCTCGGACAAGAAACTTAAAAACAACTTTTTCTCTTTGGTGAGGCAACCTGGATTTTCTCTCTGGTGAAGCAACCTAGATTAAATCCAGGATGACCCTTTTATTGAAAGCAAACAAAGAAAGGCAGGCTTCTGTGATGCTACATTTCACATGGGTCTGTTACACCAATTCAAACTTATAACGTATTAAGCGTACAAAATATAACCAATAAAAATCACACAACTTGTGCTACATTTCAAGGTGCTGATTCATGAGAAAAAGAAAGCAAGAGCGAGAGAAGGGCCCCATCAGCCCACCTCATGATATATAATGTTGCACTTTTCTTAGGCTAGCAGCAAGGAAAGCAAGATAAGAGTGCAGGGAAAGAGAATGTTGCTAGAGAAAATGGGTCATCATACGTGTCATGCTCAAGGTCTATGCTTTTCGCACGCACATTCCAAGACACTAGTTCCCGCGTTCCCACATCTCCCCTGTTTTTATTTTTTTAAAGGTAGACTCTTTCTCCTCGCTGGGCAGAGAGAAAGGTTGCTTCTTTGATATAGCTTCCAGCTGATGCAAGTGGGCCTCTAAGTCCAGAAGGGGTTTAATTTCCCTAGTGAGAATGACCTTCCTATTAGAGGGCAGAAGACGTTTAAAGATTTGTAGTAATGATGGAATGCATTGAATACAGCAGCAAAGTGTTACAAGAACTATTACCACAACAATCACAGCAGTTAGGATAATATGTAGCCAGGAGCCATCCGGAAGCCAGGACCAAAGGGCATCCCACCAGGCAGGTAACACATCCTCTCGAATGTGAGATGCAAAATCCTTTAAGTTGTCCAATTGCTTTTTTATCAAATGTGAGTTGTCTGAGATGTTAAAGCAACACATGTTTTTTACAGACTCACATCCTAGATGATGTAACAATAACAAAAAGTCTATAGCAGCTCTATTCTCCAAAATTGCATGTCGGAGCTCTATTTGTTCTTGTGTTAAGACAGCAACGGCTATTGATGTAGCGTTAATGGTTTTTGCTAAAGAACAGGCAATGCGATGCGCTGTTCGTTGGTTGCCTGCGGCCAAACCAGGTACCCCCACTAGGGATACCGAAAGTGAAACATACTCAGCTTTGCTCAAAAGTTTTATCTCATCATTGCATGAAGCGTCAAGGGGTGGCAAAATAGCAAAACTAACAAACAATTCAATAAGCACACAAGGATAAAAAAAGAGTGATGATTAGGTGTTTTTTGATGAAGCAATGAATATCCCCTGGGAGATTCTTCACGTTCTTCGTAAGGCAGTGGTTGTGGGTGCCCCTGTCCAGTCTCCAGGTCAGGCAGGGGGTCAGCCAGTTGTTGGAGTGCTGTCATCTCTGGAGGTTCCCGCAGGAAGGGTAGGTGTGTGTGAATGTCCATGTCCCCCTTTTGTGTCTGCATGTTTAGGAAGATATGGTCTTACGTGTCTTCCTGGTACCCACAGCACCCGATCATCAAGCTGCACTGCAGCGTAGCCTCGCCCCCAGGTGATAAGATCTGCTGGGCCTCTCCAAGTGAGATCCAGTAGCTGACGATAGTAGACCAAAGACCTGGGGGAGGAGACTGGAACTGTGGAAAAATGACGAGTCGCAGTAGAGGATGAAGGAGTGCCAGTCAGATTAAGAAAATTTAAAGTATATAAACAAAGATTAAGAGTGTTTTGCACCGCTGGGAGGTTAGGGGCAGTTTTCCCCTTCATCTGATCGTATCTGTCCAGGGCACGTTTTAGCATTAAATGAGCCCTCTCTGCGAGAGATTGGCCCTGGCTGTTGTAAGGAATCCCAAATTTATGCACAATGTCCCACTGGTTACAGAAGGCAGCAAAGGCAGCACTTGTGTAAGCAGGTGCATTATCAGTTTTCAGTTCTTTTGGACGTCCCAACGATGCAAAGGTGCAAATACAGTGGTTTATAACATATCTTGTGGCTTCACCTCTTTGTGGAGTGGCCATAATGTAGCCTGAGTATGTATCAATGGAAACATGAAGATATTTCCAAGAAGCAAAGGGAGGATGTTGCGTTACATCCATTTGCCAAATCTGGCAGCATTCCGTATCTCTAGGGTTGACCCCCCATAGGTATGGAGTTCGCTTGTTGGCTACAGGTGGGACATTGCTGAATAATAGCAGATGCTTCATTTGCTGTTATGCCAAATTGTTTCATGAGTGCCTTTTTATTCTGGTGAAAATAAGAATGACTTTTCCAAGGAGTCGGGGCTGAAACAATAGCCATGAGGGAGACGGAGGCAGTTGCTGCTGAAGCTGCAGCGTCTGCTACATTGTTTCCTTCTTGCAAAAATCCAGGAAAGGGTTGATGACTCCTAATATGGGAAACAAAAAATAAACACTTTCGTGCCATGATTAATTTTTGCAAGGACAAAAACAAAGACAAAAGGTTTGCAACCAATGATGGTGACAGATAGGAATCAAAAATGGAAGAAACAATTTGAGTGACATACAAACTGTCAAGAATCAAATTAAAAGGTTCCTTAGAAAAAATTGTAAATGCCAAAATAGATGCAGCCAATTCAGCCCTCTGAGCAGAGGTCTGAGGGGGAGTAATTTTTGTTGACCACTTACCCTCGTGCAGCCAGGCACATGCCCCATAAGTCTTGCTACCATCTGCAAATACAGTGACAGCGTCAGAAATGGGAGCAGGGGACAGTGGGGAGCACCATTGAAAAGGGACTGTCCTTACAAGTGACAGTCTTGGGTCAGGGGGCGCATGACAAGAAACCTCCCCGGGCCAATCAGCTAGTGCGAACTGAAGATGATCAGAGTTCACAAACAAAGGATCCCATACTGATAAAGAAAAGGGTATATACAACACAGAAGGTTCAATTCCAGCCAACAATTTTGCTCTGTGCCGGCATTTGACAATGAGTGTAGCAAAAAGATGAAGTTTCTGAGAGACAGTGGTGCGTGGGGTATGAGAAAGATGAATCCATTCCAGAATTAATAATTTTGAGGACTTTTGTGCAAGAACTGCAGTGGGGAGACCCACAGTGTTTAATAAAATCATGACAAGGAAGATTGGCTTCCATCCTGTCCACCCACATGTGCTGTAAAGCAGCATTGACTTGTTGCAAGGCTTCTAAATGAATGGCAGTTAATTGAATGAGATCATGGGGTGCTGAACCCAAAGTGAGTGCAGAAAATAAAGGAGCCAATTGAGAGGTGGTAAGTCCCACATAGGGACGCGCCCAATTTATGGATCCCAAATATTGTTGCAATTTAACCAAAGTACTGGGTGAAGTTAATTTCAAACCCAGGTAACTCAGGAGAAGCATGAGAAGCAAGCAATTTGTGACTCAAATAAGAAAAAGGTTCAGATTTTTGGATTTTTTCTGGAGCTATGTGCAAACCATGTTGATGTAATATGGCTGTTAATTCTTTTAAGGTTTGCTGTATTAGGACAATCAACAAACACAAATAACAAAAATGCCTTTTTAAATGCAGGATTAGTGCAAAATCTCACCCCCACATGTTAACATGAAAAGGCAAAACAACAGGTTTAATGTAAACATGTAATGACAAAGCAGGAGGGGAAAAAAACAGCTTCTACAATCTTGCTAGCTACAAACAGAACATAGACCAAAGAAGGCTCATATGACATAACAAAAACAATCTTTGGAGCGGGGCTGGCTGCATGCCACCCCCCTCTAGTTTCCCAACTGAGGGAAAAAATTCACAAGACACAAGCCCAATGAAAACCCTTTTTGCACCGGGGACATACAGTTTTTGGCTTGCTGGTTTTTAAAGTGCCTTTAGCAGCACCTCCCCCGGGGGCTCTGCATTGAGATTTCCCCACATTTTGCAGAAAACGGCTCAATGTTAGTAATTCTCTAAAACACAGAAAAACAATAACTATATTCATCCACCAGCAGCTCCCCCCTTTCTTTTGCCTGTTGGAAACCTTGTCTCACTTGTTTTTCCCTTTGGAACAGAGGCTATCAGGCAGCTTTCAGCAGCAGGGGGCAATTTTTAATCAAATTTAAAGTCAGATTGATAAGGTGGCAGAGTGTCCGAAACCCTGTTCAGTGCACTGTCGTGAGACCGAAGACAGTCCATGACCACCCTCCAAGTGAACAATACCTCATGAAGGTATGTTCCCAATTTAGCCCAAACAAAGGATTTAAGAGAGCCTTTCTCAGGATAAGCAGGACAGTTTTTATAAATATATTTGAGAAGGCTTTTGAGGTCAGTTTTAGAGGGACTATACGAATTTTTCCCATTAGGTTTTAAAATTATTGAAGCCTTGACTAATAGTCTAAGTTCTTGAAGGTGCGCAACCTGGGGCTTAGAGAATGGTGCCCCCATACTCACGTAAGGGTTCTTCGTGCTCTGACGACTGGCCCTGGGTGCAGGAGCTTACCTGCTCGGATGAGTATGGAGGTGTCAAGGAACGCAGTCAGTTGATGGGGTAGACCACAATGCAATTCATCACATCGTAGGTCACCAGTTATGGAAGCTCGCAGCTGGCAACTGACTGCGGGTTACTCACGAATCCAATGTAAGAGAAAAAACCTCGGACAAGAAACTTAAAAACAACTTTTTCTCTTTGGTGAGGCAACCTGGATTTTCTCTCTGGTGAAGCAACCTAGATTAAATCCAGGATGACCCTTTTATTGAAAGCAAACAAAGAAAGGCAGGCTTCTGTGATGCTACATTTCACATGGGTCTGTTACACCAATTCAAACTTATAACGTATTAAGCGTACAAAATATAACCAATAAAATCACACAACTTGTGCTACATTTCAAGGTGCTGATTCATGAGAAAAAGAAAGCAAGAGCGAGAGAGGGGCCCCATCAGCCCACCTCATGATATATAATGTTGCACTTTTCTTAGGCTAGCAGCAAGGAAAGCAAGATAAGAGTGCAGGGAAAGAGAATGTTGCTAGAGAAACTGGGTCATCATACGTGTCATGCTCAAGGTCTATGCTTTTCGCACGCACATTCCAAGACACTAGTTCCCGCGTTCCCACAGATGTTAGGAGGGCCTTAAAAATTTATATCAGAAGGACCGCTCAGTTTAGGAAAACTGAGAGGTTGTTTGTGTCATTTGCTCAAAGATCTATGGGACTTGGGGTCTCCTCGAAATCTATCAGTCGCTGGCTTAGAGATTGCATTGCGGAAGTGTACAATGCTAGGTCTCAATCTCCCCCGGCTGGGGTGACTGCGCATTCCACTAGAAGTGCGGCCACATCAGCGGCATGGACTACCCAAGCGTCTATTGAGGACATTTGTAAGGCAGTGACTTGGGCTTCTCCTACAACCTTCATCCGTCATTATAAACTTGACTCTGTAGCTTCGGCTGAAGCTTCCTTTGGGAGGCGCGTGTTGCAGAGAGTGTGTTCCTCTCCGTCGACCGTGGCACAGCCTTTTCCCTCCCAGGGGATGTGAACTTTGGTATATCCCATGTTGGACTCTCCTTCCCAGTGCAGTGGAGAAGGACCGTTGTACATACCTGAACGGTCTTCTCGATGCACTGGAAGGAGAGTCCAAACCCACCCGGCGTAGTTGCCAGGTCGCCGGAGTATTTGGGTTTGCGAGGTTTCAACTTGATTGTTATATGGTTAAAGTTCAATAAATTGTGTTAATTTTATACTGTCTTTGCTTTTAAAACTGAGGTATTGGGGGCTGCTAAGGGGCGGTAACTACCTCGTATTTAAATATTTAAATTAACTCAGTCTCTACCAATAGGATTGGTATTTTACCCATGTTGGACTCTCCTTCCAGTGCATCGAGAAGACCGTTCAGGTATGTACAACGGTCCTTTTTATATATGTTTGTATCGCACCATTTTCTCAGACTTTTCTTTCAATGCTTCTAGTTCTGATTTTGATAAATTCACTTTTGAACTTTTATAAAAAGGATTCTGAGTTTTAATTGTCTGAATTCTGACTGGCAGCTTGACAGGGCCAAACTATTTTCCAAAGCACTGGGTGAAACCAGGCTTAATAGCAGTAACTATGAGCAGGATCTAGGAGTCTTAGTGGACAAATTGCTAAATATGAGCCAGCAGCTGCAGCCAAAAAAGCCAATGCAATCCTAAATTGTGCTAACAGAGAGATACAATCAAGATCAAGCACGATACTAATTCCACTCTATAAAACCTTAGTAAGACCACACCTAGAATACTGCATTCAGTCTTGATTACCACACTATAAAAAAGATGTTAAGACTCTAGAACAGTGATGGTTAACCTTTTCTGCACTGAGTGTCAAAACTGAAGTGCGCATGAATGCACATGTGCGAGTCCGCTGGAATCCAGAAGAGCAGCTGATGACAGTGCATGTGTCCACAGAGAGGGCTCTGCATGCCACCTCTGGCACATGTGCCATAGGTTTGCCATCACAGCTCTAGAAATAGTACAGAGAAGAGCAAGCTTTCAAGAAGAATCAATCCCTACTCAGTCAAGGACCGACCTCGGAGTACTAATAACTAAAGACTTAAGTGCCAAAGCGCATTGCAACAACATCGGCAAGAAGGCTTTAAGAGTTGTAAATCTAATCCTAAGTAGCTTCCGTTCTGGCAATCTCACACTACTTACCAGAGCTTATAAAACTTTCACCAGACCCATCCTAGAATATAGCTCATCTGTTTGGAACCCATACCGCATTTCTGACATTAATACCCTCGAAAATGTCCAGAAATACTTCACCAGCCCTTCACTCCTCTACCCGTAACAGAACACCCTACAAAACTAGACTTACAATCCTGGGTCTAGAAAGCTTAGAACTAAGACACCTCAAACATGATCTAAGCATTGTCCACAAGATCATATGCTGCAACGTCCTGCCTGTCAAAGACTACTTCAGCTTCAACCACAACAACACAAGAGCCCACAACAGATACAAGCTCCAAACTTGACTGTAAAAAATACGACTTTAGTAATTGAGTTTTCGAAGCATGGAATTCACTACCGGACTCTGTAGTATCACCCCCTAACCCTCAACACTTTACCCTTAGACTATCCATGGTTGACCTCACCAAGTTCCTAAGAGGTCAGTGAGGGGCATAGTTCCCTCTAAGCTGAGCAGTGAGCAATCGCTCACTTAAAAATCATCATCAACTCAGAGTTTTCCAAACCTGCCCAGAAGCCGAGAGGGAAAGAGTGAGAGGGAAAGAGAGAGAGAGGAAGAGAGAAAAACAGATAGAAAAAAGAGAGGAAGGAAAAGAGAAAGGAAAAGAATAGGAGTAAGGAAGAGAGAAAGAAAATCAAAATCTAGTTTGAAACTAGCTCAACTATTTAAGTGGCATTTTGATATTGATAGAGTTGCCCTATTATGAGGTCACTGTTATAAACACACAGTACAGTATTTTATTTTGAAATTCTCTGAGGCAAAACAGGGTGGGTTTTTAATTTGTTTGTTTGTTTGTTTGTTTATTTTTTCTGTGCCGCCCAGTCCCAAAGGGACTGCCACTCAGACACTATACTTTTCTGCCCACCCCCCCCAAAAATTAGAGGGAACACTGGTGAGGGGCGTACATAAGTGCACCAGAGTGCCTACTGTCCCCTGTCCTATTGTCTCTCCTATATCTCATATATCTTCTCTTCTATACCTATATCTTTTTCTGCTATTCTCTCATAGTTATACTTCACTCCTTTATTTTCTCCTCTATTCCCTGTTTAATACATTCTACTTGATTATATCCTCTATAACCCTCATTGTGTATTGGACAAAACAAACAAACAAACAAACAAATAAATAAAATAAAGAGACTGGACTGCCATGCCATCTGTCAAAAGCGCTGTAGGATCTGCTTGGGTCGCAGTTTGGACTAAATGACCTACGAAATGTTCTGATTTCTGGTACTTTAGCAATTACAAATAACTCTTACTAAATGCATCATTTCATAAACAAAGAGATTCCATTTTATTCTCTTCTCTTGTGTATCCAAATACATTTCATGCTAGCACATTTCTCTCAGCCCGTTATCTTTCTTAATCGCATTCCTCGCATTCCTTCTAACCTTCTCCAGTTAACAAGATTTATGTCCACACAGCATGATTCTAAAACAGCAGAACTGACTGTTAATCAACAGAGAATACTTTTGCTTACTTGAGAGCGGAATGGAAACCTTCCATATTTCTCTTCCGCAACGTTGAAACTCCACCCTTCTTCCCCACTGATCCCCTGACGTATCAAATACATCACTACAGTATTTAACCCATTCCTCCCCTTAATATCTTCTTCCCAACACCTGTTCTTTACGTTTTTGGACCCTTCTGAATTTAGGATTGACCCATCGAACATCTGATTCTTCCTCGCTAGATTCTGGACTCATAGCCACATCCTGTGGCTGGCCTCCCACCTGTTCTACTACCTGTAACCCCGGGCCCACCACTAATTCATAAACACTATCTGTATCAGAGTCCTCAATTTCTTCATCATCCTCCAACTGACCAGGAGTATGTACAACACGAAGTGCCTTCCAACTCTGTAAATCTATCTTCTCTTTGTTAGACTAGACATACCCAGTTCCTGAAATTGTTCATCAATCAGTTCAACTTTGGTGTTCTTCTCTGCACTCTTTCTAGGGTCTCAACCAGTGTTCCCTCTAACGTGAGTTGTGCGCTATAGCGCAGGAGATTTGAGATGTCTGCCCACGAGTTTCCAATTCCAGCGCGGAGGCCTGACCTCTGTGCTGAAATTGGCAATTAGAATAAGGTGACCAGACCTTGATCATTTGTCCCGACTCCAAAATGCGGCATGGCTTTAAAACTGACTGGATTGGATTTCCACCCTCGAGAGAAAGAGAAAAGCCCAGCCGGCTAATTTCCCCCCTCCCCCAACTCCAAAATGCGGCGTGATTTTAAAAACTGACTGGATTGGATTTCCACCATGGGGAAGGAGCGGGGAAGAAAGAAGGAGAGAAAAGTATGGCTTTTTCTAATTGGATATTGTATTTTTTAAATTCTCATTGAAGGCATTTGTAATTGCTTCTAAATGATGTTGGTTTTGCTTTTGCAAAGAAAAAAAAAATCAAAACAACCTCCTTAGGTGCAAGTCAGCTGAAAGTCCTAGAGAGACTGAAGGTAGATAATTCATTAACAATCAAGGCATGTCAAACTGATCTGTGTTTCCTTTATGGTTATTCCCAGTTTCTGGAAGTATTGTCTACAAGGTGGGAAGATGTTCCTCTAAAGAGATGTCTCTTGTGGCTTGTATAGATATTTTAAAATGTGAAACATTTTCTAACAACCAAGATGGAAGGGACCTTGGAGGTCTTCTAGTTCAACCCCCTGCTTAGGCAGAAAACCCTACAGACAAGTGGGTATCCAACGTCTTCTTTAAAACTTCCAGTGTTTGAGCATTCACAACTTCTAGAGGCAAGTAGTTCCATGGATTAATTGTTCTCACATTCACTCCTTGCTTCTAAGTTGCTTCTCTCCTTGATTAGTTTCCACCCACTTCTTCTTGTCCTACAGGTGCTCTGGAGAATAACTTGACTCCCCCTTCTTTGTGGCAGCCTCTTATTTACATTGTAAAAAAGCTGTCTCAGACAGTTCTCTTAAAACAGAACTCTTATAAAATTGAACATTAAGTAATATCCTAATATACATTTTGAAACTTTGAACTAGAGGAATCAGCAAATGTATGATACTTTAGTGACTGGACAGATATTTAGCAAGATATTTAATAAATTCCACTGCTGGTTGGCATTTATAGCCAAAGAAACATGCAAACAATTGTAGCCTTCTGTTAAAATGAAGCCTTCTGTGAACATAATATACTAGTTGGGAGCAAATATACCTTTGTATTTCCACTCATAAATTAGTTTGATTAACAAAGAAGATAAAAACAAGGTTTTATCATGGTTAACATGATTTCTTGATGGTAAAAGATATATTTAGGCAGGGGTCCCCAAACCTTTTACACAGGGGCCAGTTCACTGTCCCTCAGACTGCTGGAGGGCTGGACTATTAAAAAAAATGAACAAATCCCTATGCACACTGCACATACCTTATTTTAAAGTAAAAAACAAAATGGGAATGTACTATTTAGAGGGGGAGGGGAAGAAGTCTGAAATTCATATATGTTTATGTTTTGTTTTTAATTTAATTTTGTTGTTTAATATTAGGATGTATTAATTTGTAAAATTGGATTAGAATTTTAGAACTATATAGAATTACATAAGTAAAATTAATGGAAGATACATAGGATAAATAAGGGGTTTATGATATGTACTGTATGGTATTATGAGTTTGCATTATGAATTTTAAATATACTTGGAAATGTAGAGGATTGATGAAAGTTAATAATAGTAAATGCTAAGTGGCTGAAAAGTAATTGAGCTTGGAAATATTGAATGAAATTATAGAAAAGTATGGAAATATATTAATTGATGCATTGGTGTTGAGATAGATTTTCATAGTATTATTAGATTATGATAATACTATGATAAATATTTAATAAATGAAGATTTTAAAGCATGGATTTATTAATAGTTGTGTTTTTGGTTTTTCTGGTTGTTTTAGTTTTAATAGTAATAGATTTTAGTTTTGTTTTATTATTAATTTCTTTTAATAAAAAATAAGGGAAAATTTTTTCCTAATTAGGAAAAAGTTGTATAAGGGTTTTTTGTTTCTTCTAAGAAGAATGTATAAAAAGGAGGAGTAGGCATGCTGGCCTATCTGGATTTATAAGAGGATAATGATATTAATTGAAATATAAAATAACAGAATAACATAGTGGGAATGGACCTTATTGTGCCCCAGGACTGAGCCCCAAATTATTATGCAATAAGGTGTCTTGGGTGACATCTGTGAAAAAAAATCAGGCGCTCAGGCATGAAAATTTATTTATTTATTTATTTATTTATTTATTTATTTATTTATACATACATACATACATACATACATACATACATACATACATACTTCTATGCTGCTCAGTCCCAAAGGGACTGCCGCTCAGACACTATACTTTTCTGCCCACACCAAAAAAAAATTAGAGGGAACATTGGTCTCAACATCTCTTTTGTATCCTGATTGTGCAATTTTTTTCTTATCTTTGATTTATTTAGTGAGACTGAGAAAACCAGCAGGCTGTTATTCAGAAAAGCAAGGTGACATTTGAATTCAGGAGCCAAGAAAGGCTGTTTTTCAAAGCTGCAGCAAACACATCCTGCCCTCCAACTCTGATCCCTACCCCATCAACAACATGCTAAAAGCAAGAGATTGTGCTGGTGAGTGGTTCGCACCCTTTTTTGAAAGACAAATATTAGGTAACTGGCTGGAGAGTTGATTTGAATGTATTTTAATCTTGGCCAGTGTTTGTTCTTGCGGCAAAAGTAAAGCTGATTTTAGAACGCAAAAAATCAAGAGCTTATCTCCTAGCCTGCCCTCAATTTATCTCAAAGTTAATGAAAAGGTTATAAAATGGATTGCAAACATCCCAATGCTCAAAGAGAAAGACCTACTTGGAAGGCATATTTTAAAAATCTTTCTTTCTTTCTTTCTTTCTTTCTTTCTTTCTTTCTTTCTTTCTTTCTTTCTTCTCTCTCTCTCTCTCTCTCTTTCTCTCTCTCTTTGATGAACTGCAAAATTAAACTCTGCTATATACCCAGTAGGTTGCCTTATAGATGCCTAGCTACTGAGCCAAGGCCAGTGAAACCACTCCGGTGTCAATATTGTTGAGTTAAGTTGTGATGGGCAGAATTAAGGAATATTAGGAAGCATAACCCATCAACATTTAAAGAGACAGAGTTTAACTACCCTGATAGACTTGAACCATGGGTCTCCTTATATTAGATCACTGAATATCACTTAATATTAATATCAAGACATTTTAGTATAGTGGCTAAGGTATCAGGTTAGAAAGGGGGAGACTGTGAGTTTTAGTCCTGCTTTACATACAAAGCCAACTGGGTGAGTTTGGGCCAGCCACTCTCTCTCAGCCCTAGGAAGGAGGCAATGGCAAATCCCTTCTGAAAAAACTTGCCAAGAAACAACAGAGACTTGTCCATGCAGTTACCAGGAGTTAAAACACTGGCTTGAAAGTTCACACATACTCACTGAACCCTTAATATTATCAGTGTGAAGGAGTGGGGAGCACAAATTGCTTGCTAGAATATTCAGACTTGTTTGTTCTATACAACAATTTACTCTTTCTCTTCCATTCTTTTTATCAGTTCTTGGTATTGGAAATTACCTGTTATGTGCTTGAAGGGTGACAACCTACATTTCTTCATCTTTAAGTTTTGAAAATATCCTATCATGCACACATATTTCAGTTTTTTTAAAGTAATCTTTCCTATCTATTGCTTTGGCATAACCTCTTTGTGACAATTTGTGTAATATGCATTTGTGGACAAACTTTCCCAGAAAACCAATCTCTTCAAGAAAAACAGGTCAAACAAGAAAGGAGGTGGAGTTGCACTATACATAAAAGACCACTACACTGCCACAGAACTATATCCAACCAAAGAAGATAACCTCCTAGAAATCATATGGGTTAGTATAAAAGAAAAGAAGTGCAACACTACAATTGGAGTATACTACAGACCACCAAACCAAACAGGTACAATGGACAACCTCTTTACAAGCCAACTAACAGAAATGTGCAATACGTACAGCACAACAATAATGGGAGACTTTAACTACCCCAACATTAACTGGAAAACAAACTCAGCACCAAGTGGAAAGTCTGATAGATTTTTCACCAGTTTCGCTGATAGCTTTCTAACCCAAAAAGTGGAAACAGGAGCGAGAGGGACTGCAATACTCGACCTAATATTAACAAACAGGGAAGAAACACTGGGTGAGAGTGACCTTGTCATCCTCAAATTCAACATATTACAATCACCAAGTGCTGTATCCAACACCACTAAAGTCCCAGACTTCAGAAAAGCGGACTTTAACAAGCTCAGAACGAACCTGGAAAAAAAAACCTGGAAGGAACTTCTAAAGGGTAAAACCACACAGGAAGCCTGGGAGGCCCTAAAAAACAGTACCATAGATGTCCAAAACAATACAATCCCCATGAAAAAGAAAAACAGGAAAACCAAAATGAAACCAGCTTGGCTAGACAAAGAATTTACAGACAACATAAAAGAAAAAAAAGCCAAATACAAAAAATGGAAAGAAGGACTCATAACCAAAGCGGAATATCAGCAAACAGCTGAAACCTGCAAACAAAAAATAAAAACAGCAAAGGCCCAACACGAACAATACCTTGCAACGAAAGTCAAAGACAACAAAAAAAGTTTCTTCCAGCATATAAACAATAAGAAGAAAATCAAGGAAACAGTCACCACACTAAAAAACGAAGACAGTAATGAAATCACAGACAACAGAGACAAAGCACAGCTGCTCAACACCTACTTTGCATCAGTGTTCACACAAAATGAGACCACCTACCAACCAACCTGCAAGTCTGCAACAAATAGCCCCGGAATCAAACTCAACATAGACAAAAACACAATAAGGGACTACTTGGGGGAGCTCAACGAGTACAAATCAACAGGGCCAGACGGACTTCACCCCAGAGTCCTAAAAGAACTGGCAGACACCATTGCGGAACCACTTCTCCTCATCTATCAAAAATCCTGGACTACTGGAGACCTTCTGGAAGGCTGGAAATGAGCTGACATAGTCCCCATCCACAAAAAAGGTAAAAAGACTGACCCAGGTAACTACATACCAATCAGTCTGACTTCTATACCTGGAAAAATACTGGAGAAAATAATTAAAAAACAACTTTGCCACTACCTAGAAACAAACAACATTATATCCAACAGCCAGCATGGGTTTGTCAGAAACAAATCATGCCAAACCAACCTCATATCATTTTTCAACACCGTAACCAAATCAGTGGACCAACACAACGTAGTAGACCTCATATACTTGGACTTCAGCAAAGCTTTTGATAAAGTTGACCACAACCTCCTAATCCACAAATTAGAAAAAAACGGGGTAGGTTACAACACATGCAGATGGATAAACAGTTGGCTGTCCAACCGCACGCAACAAGTTGTCCTCAACGGTTCCAAATCCACATGGAAGAAGGTAGGCAGTGGGGTACCACAGGGTGCTGTCCTGGGCCCTGTACTCTTCAATATTTTCATCAATGACCTGGACGAGGGAATAGAAGGGAAACTAATCAAATTCGCAGACAAAACCAAGCTGGCAGGGGTAGCCAATACCCTAGAGGACAGGCTCAAAATACAGAAAGATCTAGACAGATTAACACTATGGGCCCACACTAAGAACATGATGTTCAACGTCGACAAGAGCAAAGTCCTTCACCTTGGTAAAAAAAAAAGCCTAGACACACATACAGCCTGGGAGAAACCCCACTTAGCAGTAGTGACTGCGAAAGAGATCTTGGAGTTTTGGTGGATAATCAACTAAACATGAGCCAGCAATGTGCAGCAGCGACCAAAAAAGCCAACACTCTCCTAAGCTGCATCAACAGGGGGATTCACTCCAGGACCAGGGAAGTATTAATACCACTCTACTATGCCCTGTTCAGACCACATCTGGAGTATTGTATCCAGTTCTGGTCACCACACTTCAAAAGAGACATTGAAACTCTGGAGAAGGTGCAGAAAAGAGCAACCAAAATGATTAGGGGACTTGAAACCAAGGCTTACAAAGAGAGATTGCGGGAACTGGGCATGGATAGCCTAGAAAAAAGGAGGGGCAGAGGGGACATGATAGCTGTATACAGGTATATGAGGGGTTGCCACAGAGAGGAGGGGGCCACTCTATTCTCCAGAGCACTAGAGGGCTGGACGAGGAACAATGGCTGGAAGCTGACCAAGGAGAGATTCAACCTAGAAGTAAGGAAGAACTTCCTGACGGTCAGAGCGATCAATCAGTGGAACAACCTGCCTGCGGAGGTTGTGAACTCCCCAACTCTGGACACTTTCAAGAGGAGATTGGACTGCCACTTGGCTGGGGTGCTTTAGGATTCCTGCTCAGGCAGGGGGTTGGACTTGATGACCTCCATGGTCCCTTTCAACTCTAACAAAATAAACAAACAAACACACAAACACACACACACACATACATACCCTCTGGACATCCCGTATTGGGGAGGGCAGTCATAATATTGACTTCTGTGCACTTTTGGGGAGAATAGGAACTCGTAATGCCCAGTGAGCATTTACGGAACTGGAGGTGCAATACAAATGTTTGTTGTATTTGAATTTCTGTTTTTTTTAATAGTGATTGGACACCAACATTTAGGAGGCAGAAGTTTTGTTTATTGTTTTTAATTAACTTTTGACTTGGTTGAAATAAATACTGGTAATTTTTTATCTATATATTTATTATTTGGACTTATATGCCAGCCAATTCCCAGAGGACTCAATCAAGAATGTGTTTCTTCTTCTTCTTCTTCTTCTTCTTCTTCTTCTTCTTCTTCTTCTTCTTCTTCTTCTTCTTCTTCTTCTTCTTCTTCTTCTTCTTCTGTTTCTGCTTCTGCTGCTTCTGCTTCGCCTTTGTCTTCTTCCTTCTTCCTTCTTCTTCTTCTCCTTCTCCTTCCCCTCCCTCCTCTTCCTCCCCCTCCCCTTCCTCCTCCTCCATCCCCTTTCCCTGATCTCCTCTGAAAATGCTGGGTTCTGATCTTGAGAAAGAGGAAGAAGTAGTGAAAAAAGAATGTTATGTTGGAAAAATTTCTTCTGCGTCAGAAGGGATACTGGGAGGGAGATGATGGTGACTCCTCCCAAAAATTCTCATATTCCTCACATTGAACAGATCATCCCCAAGTGAAAGCAATTTCTCAAAGAAGAAAAACTAGCTAGCTCAGTTTATTTTGCCTGTTTTTATTTATTTATTTTGTACAAAATCATTCTCTCATCTTTTCTCTTTCTCTCTCTCTCATTCACCCAAACCCTCTTATATTGTTGCACCCATATTTTTATAGTCAGTAGTTTGAGTAAACTGCTGTAGTTCTCACTTAGCAATCCCGAGTCTACGGAGAGGGGCAGCATACAAATCTAATAAATAATAAAATAATAACTCATTAAATCATCTTAAATACAACGTTTTAATGATAATTTCATGCTACCAACTATGTTATGGTAGATTAAAAAAAAGGCTTTCCCCCCCCATCCTTGACAATGTAACTGTGATTTTAAACGTACAAAGTTGCTTGTGCAGCTGTTAGCATCTGCAAGTGTTTCAATTTCTCAGCCTTGGATGCTAAGCTGTTGTTTATGCAGCTCTTGGTAAAACAGAAGGGGAAGTGTGCCACATGTGGCATCAGTTGGGTGGTGAGCCATTTCTAAAACGAGTATGAGAGGCTTTGCACCACAATACCATCACCACAGTCTCCTCTGCTGCCCCAGGCTCTGGGGATTCTCAGTTCAAACCAATATTTAGGGCAATCATTAGTCAAAGGTAAATGTTTCTCTATTCATTTGTGTCCCGCTGCAGGGCTCCCCTATCTCATCTAGGAGCCAGGGTGGCGCAGCAGGTAGAGTACTGTACTGCAGGCCACTGAAGCTGACTGTAGATCTATAGGTCAGCGGTTCAAACCTCATCACTATTGTGTATACTCCTGTTCAGTTTGGGGATTTTTCAGATTCTGATTCAGAAAGTGGTTATGAATTAGTGGTAGGGCCTGATTTAGTGGCAGAAAAAGTAAGAGACCAACCACAGGATGTTTCTATGGGTTCAGATTCAAGTGAAGGAGAAGCAGATGCTAGATGGGTAAATCCTTATTTCAGACGCTTGCAGAGGTGAAGAGAGCAAGTGTCAGGGAAGAAATGTTAAGGAGAGGAATGGGTTAATTAATTAAGTAATTATTTCATCACGTCCGGGTGTCAGAGAAAGAGAAGAGTTGAGTCGTCAATCTGCGTTAAGAAATATGGAGGTTTTTTCTTTCTTTTTAAAAATGTTTATTGACTATATACATTAAAATAATAATAATAATAATAATAATAATAATAATAATAATAATAATAATAATTTATTAGATTTGTATGCTGCCCCCCTCCGAAGACTCGGGGCGCTAAAAACAGGGTACAGAAAAGTAAAGGGAACATATATAATATACATTCTAGCAATTATAGTTTACTTATTTAGTACACATAAGTGGGTAAGGAGAGAAGAAGAAGGGGGGTGGGTTGGGGAAGAAGGGGAAGAGATACAAGGGGAAGAGGGATAGGAAATTAGAGCAAAAAAGAGTAGTAAGAGGAGTGTAGAGGGCCAGCGTTAGAGCTGGGGCTTCAATGTTTAGCGGCTTGTGGTTTGAACATATAGGTGATGTAGATTTCCCTAAAGTTTTATCCATATGTGTTTGACGTAGTTGCTAGTGCCAACACGTATCAGTGATTTAAGGGTTTGTTCATTCAGTTTCTTTGTAATTCGAACTTTGTGCTGATCGATGTTTACAGTTTGTTGTTTCAATTTGATATTATGATTCGTGTCGTAGATTGCTGGTTTTATATGTTGTTTTTGTGGGATATTTTTCTTGATGAATAATTTTTAAGTAATTTCTTTTTTTTAACCAATGGTACCATTTGTCCCAGGCCTTGTAGAAATCTGTCTCATCCGGGACTTCTGGTTGCAACATCACGTTGGTGCTGAGCGATTCCCGGTTCTCCGGGTTTCTTTTGGCCTTTCAAGATCGACAATAGCCCGAACGGGCGGCCGCGAACCCGTAGAATCCAAGGTTTTTGAGAGGGAACTCCAGCGCACCTGGGGGTGGTTGGCGAACCCCCTGGGGAGCGGGGAACCCCTCCCAATCATTGTCTGAAGAGATTGGCTTTTCCGCTGATCCGGAAACGTGACGTTTCTGTTCTATTCTAGGAAGCCATGGAAACGACAGAGCATATTTGGGATTGTATTTAGAAGGACTCTGGAAGGTTTTTGGAATTTGTGAATTACGAAGTAACACACTTTGTGAGAATTGTTTTGTCCTCCTCTTTTAAGATCTTAAATGTTTAGGAGGCGGCGACTTCGATTTGGATCCTATTGACACCAACATGACGGAGATGAGTTTGCAGTAATTAGCCGATACGGACTAAAACATCACACTCTCCGTATGACCCCGGCATTGCTTTCTTCTCACCTTTGTGGATTTTGTGTGTGGATCGCAAGGGAGAAAGACTATAGAATGTGTCAGAAGGTAGGAGAAGACTAATTTGGAGGGAATAAGCAGTCCACAGCAATAAAACAGCCGGAACACCCTGTACTTTTACTCCATTTTTTACTTCCCCCCTTTTTTTCCTTTCTGTCTTTGCATTTATCTGCTACCATTTGCCATCGCCTATCTAAATATTTTGAATAATTTTGAATAATAGATACATATTATATATACTCTTAAATATTTAGCAAAGCATTGTAATATTGACTAATTGACTGTCTTAATTGTAACTATTTTTAACTAATAGATGATTCATTATATTTACATTATATTGTTATAAAATAGATTAACAACTTTGATTATGATTAGTTGATATCTAATGAATTAGTAATATGGTGATTTAAGTTCTTTAAATTCTTATATTCTTATATTAACAACTCTTCATATTACTACTTTATACATCTTTATATTCCATATATTTTGTATATTTCATATATTTGACTTATAACTGACATTTAAATTTTAGATGAGTTTCTACTACTGATTTTTTCAGTTAACCCTAACACTATCTAACTATATCTTTATTCCTTACACCTACATCTTTTCCTATTTCTGACTATCCATATATAATTTAAATATGCCATACTTTTACACCAGATTTTACTTGAAATACCATCAAGATGTCTACGCCAAATCAGTCGACTTTAATAAAATCATGGAAGAAAAATACTAATCAGCCAACAACTCCTGCTCAACAACGTCCTACAGAGACCATCGCATCTGAAAAAACAACCACCACACAATTTTCTCAGCCAACCCCGATAATTACATTAAATTCCCTCTTTGAGATGATGATTAAAATGCAAGACTCAATAGACAGAAACTTTGAATCCTTGAGAGGAACGATGGGAGCAATGAAGGAAGACATTAAAAAAATTCAAGACCATGCGGGTTATCTCGATGAACACATGGGAAAGTTAGACGACCAGATGGAAGGCATTCAAGGAACCATAACACAAAATTCCCAAAGAATAACAAATGTGGAAGAAATTACCGACAGAATGGACACTCAACTACAATTTTCCGAAGGGAGAGCTGAGTACATTAACAAAACCTTAGAAGAATCGGTGATAAATCTTGAATTAGAAAACTCAGCTTTCTTTCTCCGCTTCCAGAATATCACTGAATCAGAACACCAGGATCTTCCCAATACAATGGCTGAGATACTAGCAAGTATCACCGGTAAAACCGCACAAGAAATGATTAGACAGATAGACGAAGTATACCAAATTTCTACTTCTTATGCAAGACAACACAGGCTTCCGAGAGAAGTACATATTAGATTTCTCAAAAAAACAATTAGGGATGAAGTTTACAACATGTCCAAAGAAAACTCAACAATGTACAAAGGTAGAAACATTGTGGTCTTACGCCAAATCCCAAGACGAGTGAGAGAAAAACAGAAGCCATATCAAACATTAGCAAATAAATTGAATAAAAACAATATACAATTTAGATGGCTCATACCCGAAGGCATGATGGTCTCCCTTATTGACAAGAAATATAAAATCATCTCACCAGATGAAGCCAAAGAATTTTATGATCATATTCTAAAAACATCTGAACAGACCAAACCGAAGGAAATTGATAGCAGAGAGATACACTCAACAGAAGAATTAAGCTCTGATGACAACCTGCTGGATAAAGACAGAGAAACCAAAAAATTAGATGATGAATATTTTGGACAAGGACCAATTACCCAAGCAAAGACTGAAGCTCGAAGAGAGAAATCAAAGGAACCTATACTCCAACAATAGACAAAATAAAATCATATTATTTTCTACTAACATAAATGGTTTAAATTTGCATAAAAAGAGAGCAAAAATCTTTCACAAACTGTCCAATTTTAATTATGATATAATATCCCTACAAGAAACTCACATCAAAAAAGATGACATTACTTTATTACATTTTCCAAAATTTGAATTCTTCTGTTCATCCGCATCTGAAAAAAAAGAGGTATAGCTGTATATGTTAAAAAAAATTATTCCCCTAAATTAATACATGCCGATGGAAACGGCCAGTTACTGATAGTTCAACTAAAACTAGGAAATAAAAAATAACTATAATAACAATATATGCTCCATTTACCAAACAATCCATCTTCTTTAACAACCTACATAAAAAAATATTAGAATTGAATTTGACTATTTTTTTAATAATTGGAGGCTTTAATGCCATAGTCGATAAAATTAAAGATCATAAGGGCAATGCTAAACATTACTCGCGCAATACTTTACCCTCCACATTTAATCAAATAATATACGAATTCGCCTTAAAGGACATATGGAGGTATTATTATCCAGATACTATACAATATACTTTTTTCTCTCCTCCCCATAAAACCTGTTCTCGCATTGACATGGCTTGGTCTAATCTTGAAATTATAAATGAAATCACAGATATACAAATATTAAATGCAACTTGGTCAGATCATAATCCCTTATTGTTAACATTTAAAGATACTAATGATAAAACTTTCCAAAGATGGTCCATGCACCAAACTGTCAACCAAAAAGAATTTCAAGATAAAATATAAAATTATCTCCCCCTATTTCTTAAAATTAATTTAAATGGCAAGACAACTAATCAAACAGTATGGGATACTGCTAAAGCTTTCATTCACGGCATCTACATCTCCTATTCAGCAAAAAAGAAAAAGAAAAAGAAAAATATGCTCAACTACAAAAATTAAATGCATCCCTACAACTTGCTAAAAAAACATTACATAATGATCCAAAAAACAATGCAATCTTAGTTGAAATAAAAACAATTAAGCATGAAATAAATTTAATAACACAACAACAAATTACACAAAAAATTAAAGCCGCAAAACAAATTGATTTCAAATCTGCCAACAAACCATGCCGATGGTTAACTCTCAAATTGGCTCATCAAAAGCTTGATAGGAATATTGATGCTCTAATTGATAGTTCTGGACATTTGAAAACAACCAATGTTGATAAAAAACAAATAATTCAAGATTTCTATCAACATCTTTACAAAACTTCAACAATAGACGGTGATCTATTGTTGAAATATCTAGAACAAAATGAAAAAAAAACATTAATAAATGATGAACAAAGATCAACCCAATTACTATTATAGAAATTGCAATTGCAATAGCAAAACAAAAAAATAACAAAACGCCAGGTCCTGACCGAATTCCATCTGAATTTTATAAACAACATTTAGACATAATTTCACCCATACTGTTAGATATTTACAATGATGCACTTACTTATGCAAAACTTCCTACTTCTTGGTCCGAAGCATATATAACACTCATTCCAAAAGACAATCAAAGTAGACACCATCTAGAAAACTACAGACCCATAGCACTCCTTAATGCAGATTATAAAATATTCACGTCAATAATTGCAGACCTATCAAAATGGATTCATTCCATTAAGAAACATAGCAACAAACACAAGAATAATTCTAAAATATTAAATACTATGACAAACATTACGACAAACCAGTCACACTAATATTTATGGACTTAAAAAAGGCATTCGATAGTTTTCAGTGGCAATATTTCATAAATCAAATTGAATATATGAACTTTGATCAAAAAATTCTTAATTTAATTAAAGCTATTTACACAAATCAATCTGCTAAAATTCTTTTCAACAATGACATTACAGAAAAAATACCCATAACAAAAGGTGTTTGTCAGGGATGCCCACTAGCTCCTCTTATTTTTATCCTAGCGATAGAAACATTATTGAAAAGTATAAGAAGCAATACTTTAATTCAAGGCATCACTATTAAAACTGAACAATATAAGCTGCAGGCCTTTGCAGACGATGTTGTATTTATAGCACAAGACCCAATACAAACTGCTCCCATTTTACTCAATGAAATAGACAAATTTGGAGAGATATCTGGTCTGAAAATTAACAAGACAAAAGCCCAGATTCTAATTAAAAATATGACATCAAAACAAACCACACTTCTTGAAAATCTGATCAGTATAAAAGTTGCCAAAAAAATTAAATATTTGGGCATATGGATTACCCCAAATTATAGCATCATAAAAAAGGACAATTATGACCAGTTGCTCAAATATGTTCAAAAAGATTTGTCTAGATGGTCTAAATTGAAATTATCTCTTATGGGGAAAATATTTGCCATTAAATTTAATATTTTGCCAAGATTTCTATATCTTTTCCAAGTAGCCGCAACAAATTTAAACAAATCATTTTTTGAATCACTACACAAAGAAATAAGGAAATTCATATGGGCAAAGAAGAAGGACAGAATAAAACTGAAAAATCTTCAGGATCACAGAATTAGAGGTGGCCTTGGACTCCCAAACGCTTACACAGACTATCATAAAATACCTAAATACTTTAAAAAACATTACTTCCGAAAAACTTTAATAACAACCTGGCACTCTATAAAGAAGAATTATTACACCTCAGTACCTAAATGGTTATCCCCAAATGAATTAATTACCTATCCTAACCTTTTTTCCCCTACCAAACTACTAAGATACCATCAACTATTAGATAAAAGTAATGTTTTACTACCCAAACAACAATTACAAGATGTAGGGATAAATATAGATTGGCTATCATATCTACAAATCAAATCAAAATACTGTACAATGAACATAAAAAACAACTCGGATTTCAAAATGATAATGTAATAGATACAATCTTCTTGGGCCCATTAGCAAAAATGATTTCCAAATTATATAATTATCTATTAATGCAGGACAATTGTGAAGAACAAGTTAAAGAATGCATGATAGCCTGGTCCCAAAATTTCGCCCACACGATCAACTTTAATAGAGTGGGAAAAAACATGGACAATAAATTATAAGATGACCACAGCAATGTCCTACAAAGAAAATCAATTTAAAATGTTTTACCGATGGCATCTGCCCCCAGCAAGATTATCTAAAATCTTCTCCAATTTCCCCCCTAATTGCTGGAAATGCAAAATAAAACCAGGAACATACTATCATGCATGGTGGACCTGCAAATATGCTAAAAAATATTGGACAAACATCAAAAAACTAATAGACCAAGTCATGTCAATTAACTTACTTCTTAAACCTGAAATATATCTTTTGGGTATATTCAGGCAAAACCTTACTCAAACACAAAAATATCTCATTTTACAAATTTTAACCGCAGTAAGAATTTCATATGCCCTCTTTTGGAAACAAGAAAAATCCCCATCAATATTAGTAGTCATCACCAAAATTATGGAGTGTGCGGAGATGTCCAAAATAACAATGGAGATGCAAAATAAAAAAGACTCAGAGTACTATAAAATGTGGGACAATTGGTACAAATGGACCACAGCAAAAAAAATATCAATCTTTTATGTCATAAAAGTAATAAGCCTATCTCATCTTCGACCGTTCTAAATGGAAATAAAACCAACTAATATGAAACTCAATTTGAAAACGATTTTATATCATATCTCTCTTTATTCGTCTTTAAACCAAATAGAAATTTATACACACCACATAACATATTAATGCAACTATTTATTAATTCCTATATCAACTTTCATACTTTTTTTTACATAAGAATAAATTTATTATACCTTACATATACACCCCCTATCTTCTTACTATACCATGTCGTATCACCTAAAAACATCTGCGCCACACGCAGATTTACGCCCCTCACTACTCCTCATTCTTTTTTTCTTTAAATAAATCTCAATTTTCTCTAACTACTTTAGTTGAATATCAAAACATTATCTTTCCTTAATTATATCCTTATTTACTGGTTTTCCTTTTCCACAAATCACTTTCCACTAACTAATATTTATATATGCATTTGAAACTAAATGTACGAATTATAAACAGAACATAAGATATATACGGTAATGACAAGGATATCTTCTATCTACATAGTTTAAGAAATAGAATATTGAGATATAAACTTTTATGTATTACTATGTAACAATTCTACTATCTCCCTAAACCATTTGATTCTGTATCTTTTCCTCCCTTCTCCCTTCCTTTTTTTGGGTGTATATTCCCCTCTTTTTTATTAACTTAATAAATAAATTATTTTTCAAAGAAATCTGTCTTATCCTTATTTTGCAGTTCCATTGTTAACTTGGACATTTCTGCACATTCCATTATTTTAATCAAAAGAGATAAAACAGTTGGGTTTTTTCCTGTTTTCAGTATTGTGCATATAGAATCCTCGCAGCTGTAATAATGTGAATTATAATATATCTGTTTTCTTTATTAATATTTTGTCTTATGATTCCTAATAAAAATAGTTCGGGTTTTACTTGGATGGTCTGGGAGGTGATCTGTTCTAGTATAGTTTTAATTTAATACCAATATTTTTGGGTGATTTCACATGTCCACCAGATGTGCCTGGTTCTTCCCTGCACATCCAACATAGTGGTGATAAATTTGGATACATTTTTGCAAGTCTAGCCAGTGGCAGGTGCCATCTGTAAAACATTTTGTAATGATTTTCCTTATATGAAATTGCCATTGTTAGTTTGTAGTTGACAGTCCAAATTTTTCCCCATTCATTTAAAAAATTAAGTTAATTGTATATCCAAAATTTTGTGACCAAGCTATCATAGGTCCTTTAACTATTTCTTCTACCGTGTCATGTTGAAGGAGGAGACTTATATGTTTGATATTTGGTTTTTTTGTGGGCCAAAAATGATCTTATCAAGGAGATTGTTTTTTTGAAAGCCTAATTTGTTCTTATCTTCATTATATTTTGATTTAATTTGTAGGTAGTGTAGCCAATCCACTTTAATACCTTTTTCCACAAGTTTTTTTTTAGGGATTAGATCATTATTTTCATTTAACAGTTGATCATATGTTATGATTTGGTCAGGGGTTAATGCGTTCGGGTATATTGTTGGGGATATCCATTTCGGAATGCAGAAATAATGGGGTTTTTTTAATGAAGTGCCAGGTGTTAATTAAAGTTTTTCGTATGTAGTGCGACCTAAAGTATGTTGGTATTTTACCTATGTCTGGCCTTTTTTTTTGTCCATATAAATTGGCAATTTTTTTTGTGTAGGTAGGTTATTGAAAAAGGTCCTGTTTAATTTAATGGGTGCAGTTTGAAAAAGGTATAGAAATCTGGGGAGTATATTACTTTTTATTATGGCAATTACCCCATTATAGAAAGTGGGAGCTTTGACCACCTGGAGAAATCTTTGTCCATTTCATTGATTAATTTGTCATAGTTGTCTTTCTTAATAGTGCTACAATTAGCGGTAATCCATAGTCCATAGTATTTAATCCATAGTATTTAACTTTTTTGGCGGTTTTGATTTTAATAGATTCTTCTAGTTTCGATATCTGCTGTTTTGTCATATTTTTTGTTATCATCTTAGTTTTTTCCCTATTAATTTTTAGTCCGGCGATTTTTCCAAATTTATTTATTGTATTAATCAGAATAGGTGCAGATTCTAATGGGTCTTGTACAATGAACACCATGTCATCAGCAAATGCTTGCAGTTTATAGTGTTCACTTTTAATTTTTAGTCCTTGGATTTCCTTGTTGTGCCTTATTTTATTAAGTAAAACTTCTAGTGCGAAAATAAAAATCAGGGGGGCTAAGGGGCAGCCCTGTCTCACTCGTTTATTGTTTCTGTCATATCGTTGTTTATCAGTATCTTGGCTGTTTGTATTGAACAAATAGTTTTAATGAGTTCTGTAAATTTAATACCAAGTTGCATTGATGCCATTTGGGTTGTGAAGAATTGCCAGTATAAACTATCAAAGGTTTCTGTAAGTCTACGAATAGGAATGCTACTGGTTTGTCTATTTTTTATTATAATATTCTAGAACGTCCAAAATAATCCTTGTATTTGTTGCTATATTTCTTTCTGGAAGGAAGCCATTTTGATCTGTTTGTATTCTAACAGTAAGTATTTTTAAAAATCTTTCAGCTATGATTGATGCAAAGATTTTATAGTCTGAATTAAGAAGGGATATTGGGCGATAATTTTGGATGTAGGCTCTATTTTGAGTGTCTTTAGGTATTAATGTTATATAGGCCTCATTCCAAGAGGAAGGAAGTTTTGAACCTTCAAAAATTTCATTAAAGAGAGGTAGCATTATAGGCTTCAATATTTCTTGAAATTGTTTGTAGAATTCAGTGGGTATAACGTCTGTGCCCGGGGTTTTATTGTTTTTTTTTTGGTTTCATAATTGCATTAATTAATTCTATTGATGTTATTTTGTCATTTAACATATCCTGATCTTCCTTATTTATTTTTTTATATTTTCTAAGCTCTCGAAAAGTTTATTTATTAATGGTTCATTTATGTCATTTGTTTTACACAATTCCTCAAAGAAGGATTTATTTGTTTTTTATCACTAATTGTTGTTTTTAAGACATCTGTGTGATCATATATTGCCTTTATGGTTTTGTTTGCTTTTTGATGAGCAAATTTTGAGGCTAACCATCGCCAGGGTTTGTTTGCAAATTTGAAATGCTTTTGTTTGGCATTCCTTAATTTGTGGGAAATTTCTTCTTGGGTTTGTAAGTTTATGTAATGTTTTGTAATATTCAGTTCTCCTAGAGTTTCAGTGTTGTTTGGATTGGTTTGTAAGGTTTTTTTCAAAGTTCTGAAGTTTTATTTTTAATGTACATAGGCTGTTTTGTTTCTGTTTTTTCTTTTTACTTTGGTATGCAGTATAAATTCCTCGCACATAGACTTTCATTGTGTCCCATAAGTTTTGTGTTGAAGTATTACCATCATTGTTAATTTGGAGAAATTCACACATCTCTTGTTTTAAAGTTTTTTGAAAGTTTTCTTCTTTAAATATTGTTGGTTCATAATCCATCGCCTTGCATAATTATTGGTTGAATCTCTCCATTTCAACAATGTGGGGTTATGGTCTGCCCAGGAATTCGGAAGTATTTGTATGTCTGTTACTTCATTGATAAATTCTAAGTCAGCCCAGGCCATATCAATGCGGGACCATGACTTGTGAGGAAAGGAGAAAAAAGTATATTGTCTATTGTTTGGATTGAAGTGACGCCATATGTCTTTTAGAACTAATTCGGTTGCAAGTTGTTTGAAGGTTGTCGGTAGTTGTTTTCTCTTTTTCATTTGTTTGGTGCTTTTATGATCAATTTTCCTATCTAACATTGCATTGAAATTGCCAACTATTATCATATTTGTCAAGTTTAGTTCTGTAATTTTTTGATGTAGTTTTGCATAGAAAATAGATTGATGTATTGTGGGAGCATAGATTGCGATTATGTGTATTTTCTTTAGTCCTGATGGAATTTGTACTATTAATATCTGTCCATTGTCATCTGTATAAATTAGTTTGGGGTTGAATTTGGGTTTAATGTATAGTACTACTCCTCTCTTTTTAGCTTGAGCAAGGGATGAGAAGATTTCTCCAAGCCTGGGATGGTTCAAAATTAGTTGGTCTTGTTTACTTACATGCGTTTCTTGGAGACAAATTCTATCTGCATTTTGTTGTTGAATTTTATGGAATTTTTTTTCCTTTTAATAGGAGAGTTGAGGCCGTTAATATTAATGGAGAATAATCTTATTTCATTGTTCGCTAAGGTTTTTTTTATGATGTAGGTTAATTTGCTGGTTCTCTTCTTTTCTCCTTCCTCGCCTCCACTTTAGATCTTGTTGTTGGACCGTCTCTCTTCCATATTCTTCCATTGATTTAAATCCAATTTCCTTATCTGAGAGAATGTCTTCAGAGCTAAGTTCCTCCAGACTAGGTTTAGCTTTTGATTCTTGTTCCCTAAGACACCCCTCATTCACCTTTTTGATGACTTGGTCATAGAAGTCCCTTGCATCTTCTATCAAAATTATTTTGTATTTTTTATCAATCAGGGAGATGAGCATGCCCTCAGGTATCAACCATCTAAACGGTATCTTATTTCTGTTAAGTTTAGTAGCTAGTGTTTGATAAGGTTTCCGCTTTTCTCGAACTCATCTGGGAACTTGACGTAGGACTCTTTTTCTTTATATGATACAGGGTTTTCCTTTGACATATTATAGATTTCATCTCTTATAGTACGTTTTATAAATCTGATATGTACTTCCCTGGGTAAGCAATTTCTTTTTGCATAGCTTGTAGATAGTCTGTAAATTTCATCTATTTGCTGATACATTTCCTGTGGGGTTTTGTTAGTAATGGATGCTATAATTTCCAACATGATCTGGGGCAGGTCCTCTTTGTTTGATTCACTAATATTCTGGAACCTCAAGAAAAATGCTGATTTTTCAAGTTTGAGGTTTATTATGGCCTCTTCCAGATTTTTATTAATATATTCTGTTCTACTTTCTGCATATTGTAGTCTGGTTTCCATTCTATCATTTAGTTCTTCAATTTTTTTAATTTTTTCATCATTATGTGTGAGGGTTCATCATCTCTATTTTCTCATCAAGATGCCCAACACGGTCGTCAATTTTCTTAATATCTTAATATCTTCCTTGATATGGAGTTTTTTTCAAGCAGCTCCGAATGTAAGCAATGCCTTGTGTGCTTTTAATTGCAGTTTTTATGACTCTGGGCTAACTCTGACTAGCCATAAATCTTAGAATGACTTGAGGAATGTTTTAATGATTTTGATGCTGCCTTGCATATCAAAGTCTAAGATAAGAGTCTCTGGCTGAGGCCTGGAACAAGGCTGCAGCAGAGGCCCTTGACCGAATTGCGCCGCTGCAACCTCTCCGTGGCACTAGACCCCGTAGAGCTCCATGGTTCAACGAGGAGCTCCGGGACTTGAAACGCCAGAAGAGACATCTAGAGAAGCGATGGAGGAAGAGTAAGTCCGAATTCGATCAAACACTTGTAAGAGCTCATATTAAGACTTACAAAGTGGCGCTCAAGGCGGCAAGGTGCGCGTGTCATGCTGCCTTGATTGCATCAGCAGAATCCCGTCCGGCCGCTCTGTTTAGGGTAACCCGCTCCCTTCTTAACCAGGGAGGAGTTGGGGAGCCCTTACAGAGTAGTGCTGAGGACTTTAACACGTTTTTCGCTGATAAAATCGCTTGGATCCGAGCGGACCTCGACTCCAATTGTAAAACAGAGTCGACTGACAACGAGTCAGTCGAGGTGACTGGGGCTAAACGTCTTTGTCCATCTGTCTGGGTGGAGTTTGACTTGGTGATATCTGATGAAGTGGACAAGGCCATTGGAGCTGTAAGTTCCGCCACCTGCTTACTGGATCCGTGTCCCTCTTGGCTGGTTTCGGCCAGTCGGGAGGTGACACGGAGCTGGGTCCAGGAGATTGTCAACGCCTCCTTGGGGAGGGGGTCCTTTCCGGCTCCTTATAAGGAGGCACTTGTGCGCCCCCTCCTCAAGAAGCCTTCCCTGGACCCAGCCGTGCTCAATAACTACCGTCCAGTCTCCAACCTTCCCTTTATGGGGAAGGTTGTTGAGAAGGTGGTGGCACTTCAACTCCAACGGTCCTTGGAAGAAGCTGATTATCTAGGTCCCCAGCAGTCTGGATTCAGGCCCGTTTACAGCACAGAAACTGCTTTGGCCGCGTTGATGGATGATCTCTGGCGGGCCCGGGACAGGGGCTTGTCCTCTGTCCTGGTGCTTCTTGACCTCTCAGCAGCTTTCGATACCATTGACCATGGTATCCTTCTGCGCCGGCTGGAGGGGTTGGGAGTGGCAGGCACTGTTCTTCAGTGGTTCTCCTCCTACCTCTCCGGTCGGTCGCAGTCGGTGTTAGTGGGGGGTCAGAGGTCGACCTCTAGGTCTCTCCCTTCTGGGGTACCTCAGGGGTCGGTCCTCTCCCCCCTGCTATTTAATATCTACATGAAACCGCTGGGTGAGATCATCCAAGGGCATGGGGTGAGGTATGATCAATATGCCGATGATACCCAGTTATACATCTCCACCCCATGTCCAGTCAACGAAGCAGTGGAAGTGATGTGCCAGTGCCTGGAGGCTGTTGGGGCCTGGATGGGTGTCAACCAACTCAAACTCAACCCAGACAAGATGGAGTGGCTGTGGATCTTGCCTCCCAAGGACAATTCCCTCTGTCTGTCCATTACCTTGGGGGGAGAATCATTGACCCCCTCAGAGAGGGTTCGCAACTTGGGCGTCCTCCTCGACCCACAGCTCACATTAGAGAAACACCTTTCAGTTGTGGCGAGGGGGGCGTTTGCCCAGGTTCGCCTGGTGCACCAGTTGCGACCCTATTTGGACCGGGAGTCACTGCTCACAGTCACTCATGCCCTCATCACCTTGAGGCTCAACTATTGTAACGCTCTCTACATGGGGCTACCTTTGAAAAGTGTTCGGAAACTTCAGATCGTGCAGAATGCAGGTGCGAGAGCAATCATGGGCTTTCCCAAATATGCCCATGTCACACCAACACTCCGCAATCTGCATTGGTTGCCCATCAGTTTCTGGTCACAATTCAAAGTGTTGGTTATGACTTATAAAGCCCTTCATGGCACCGGACCAGATTACCTCAGGGACTGCCTTCTGCTGCACGAATCCCAGCGACCAGTTAGGTCCCACAGAGTGGGTCTTCTCCGGGTCCCGTCAACCAAACAATGTCATTTGGCGAGACCCCGGGGAAGAGCCTTCTCTGTGGCGGCCCTGGCCCTCTGGAGCCAACTCCCCCCAGAGATTAGAATTGCCCCCACCCTCCTTGCCTTTTGGAAGCTGCTTAAAACCCACCTCTGCCGCCAGGCATGGGGGAATTGAGATACACTTTTCCCCTAGGCCTTTAAAATTTTATGCATGGTATGTCTGTATGTATGATTGGTTTTTATATAGTGGGTTTAAACTGTTTTTAGTATTGGATTATACTGTTTTGTTACTGTTGTTAGCCGCCCCGAGTCTGCGGAGAGGGGCGGCATACAAATCAAATAAAAAAGTAAGTAAGTAAGTAAGTAAGTAAGTAAGTAAGTAAGTAAGTAAGTAAGTAAGTAAGTAAGTAAGTAAGTAAGTAAATAAATAAATAAATAAATAAATAAATAAATAAAAAGAGATTAGCGCTGCCTGCCGAGATGATTCAGTGTGGAACAAAGGAAAGAAAAATAAAGATGATGTGGTGTTTTACAAATATATGCATTTAGCAATCCTTTATTCCAATTATCAGTGGCCTTAGCCGGAGATCAGAACAATCACCAGCTCAAGGTTGACTCAGCCTTCCATCCTTCTGAGGTGGGTTAAAAAGTGCTATTGCTAACATGTTGTAAGCTGCCCTGTTTAAGGAGAAGGGCGGCATAAAAATAGAATGAATGAATGAATGAATGAATGAATGAATGAATGAATAAATTTTATTTATTTATTTATTTATTAATAGAGTTGAAAGGGACCGTTAGGTCATCGAGTCCAACCCCCTGCCTGAGCAGGAAACCCTACAGCACCCCAGCCAAATGGAAGTCCAATCTCCTCTTGAAGGTGTCCAGAGTTGGGGAGTTCACCACCTCCCCTGGCAGGCAGTTCCATTGGTTGATCGCTCTGTCAGGAAGTTCTTCCTTATTTCCAGGTTGAATCTCTCCTTGGTCAGCTTCCAACCATTGTTCCTCGTCCGGCCCTCTGGTGCCCTGGGGAATAAAGAGACCCCCTCCTCACCATGGCAACCCCTCAAGTATCTGTAAACTGCTATCATGTCCCCCATGGATAATACTAAGCTGGCAGGAATAGCCAACACCATAGAAGATAGGCTCAAGATCCAGATGGATCTTGACAGACTTGAGAACTGGGCCCCATCTAACAAAATGAAATTCAATGTGCAGAAAAGTGAAGTCTTACAATTTAATTTAATTTAATTTAATTTAATTTAATTTAATTTAATTTAATTTAATTTAATTTAATTTAATTTAATTTAATTTAATTTAATTTAATTTAATTTAATTTAATTTAATTTAATTTAATTTAATTTAATTTAATTTAATTTAATTTAATTTAATTTAATTTAATTTAATTTAATTTAATTTAATTTAATTTAATTTAATTTAATTTAATTTAATTTAATTTAATTTAATTTAATTTAATTTTTTAATTTAATTTATCCCAATGGGACTCAGGGTGGTTTACAATGAAAATATTACATACAATAAACAAATCAATTAGTAATAAGAACATTAAAAAACCCATAATAAACAAAAAAACCTAACCAATCAAATCCACAATTACTGTATATTGAACAATTGCAGTCGGATGTGATAAAATGTTAGAATTCATGGCCCCCAGGCCTGACCACAAAGCCAGGTCTTCACAGCCTTTCAGAAGGATAGTAGGGTGGGAGCAGTGTGGACATTGGTGGGTAGTTGGTTCCACAACACAACAAAGTCAGGGCAGTCACAGAACATGTTCTTCCTCGCGGCCCATCAACTTGCATTGTTTAATCGACGGGATCTGGAGGAGGCCAACTCCCTGTGATCTGAATGTTGTCTGGGAGGAGATGGTCTCGTAGATAGGCTGGTATCCATAAAGACTGGGTGAAAGCAGGCTTAATAGCAGTAACTGTGGGAGGGATCTTGGAGTCTTAGTGGATAACCAGCTAAATATGATGAGCCAGCAGTGTGCGGCAGCAGCCAAAAAAGCCAATGCAATCCTAAATTGCATTAACAGACGGATACAATCAAGATTAATTTTTTTTTAAATTTATTCTTTGTCCAATATACAATACATATGGAAGAGAATAGACATTAAGTAATATATATGACGATAGAAAGTAAAAAGAAGAGAAGTAGATGGGAGGGAGAGAATATATATGATATAAGAGATAAGGAGAGAATATATATGATATATATATATATGTATGTGTGTGTGTGTGTGTATATATATATATATATTTCGTAAATTTTCACGGGTATATGTATGTAGATTGTTCTGAGTTCGGGTTTTGCCCTGTGTAATGTTTTGCATGTCTATGCGACGTTTCGGCGAAATCACATTCACCATCTTCAGGCTGTAGTTCCAATCTTTGTGTTGTTTTAAATGGAATTTAAAACAACACAAAGATTGGAACTACAGCCTGAAGATGGTGAATGTGATTTCGCCGAAACGTCGCATAGACATGCAAAACATTACACAGGGCAAAACCCGAACTCAGAACAATCTACATATATATATATATATATATGTATGTATGTATGTATGTATGTATGTATGTATGTATGTATGTACAGTGATCCCTCGGTTAGCGCGGGGGTTACGTTCCAAGACCTCCCGCGCTAACCGATTTCCGCGTTATACTGGATGCGGAAGTAAAAACACCATCTGCGCATGCGCGCCCTTTGTTCCATGGCCGCACATGCGCAGAAGGTGGAGCGACGCAAGTTCGGAGGCTGGCAATGCAATGGTGATTTTTCCGGGCTCCTCGCCGCTACCCACAGGGCAGCGCTGGCGGCAATGGCAATGGCAACCCTCCCTCCTTCGTTGATCCCATACTGCCGACCAACATCTGCATAAGAGCGTCCCCCTTTCAGCATGTCCAAAATGTCAATTTTCTCTTTAATTGTGAGTATCCTCCTGGTCTTTTTAGCGTCGCCGCCTCCACTCCGTGTGCAACGTTTAGGAGGCATCTTCCAACAAGTCTGAACAAGTTCCAACAGTTGCAAAGCTTTTTTTTGCGTTTGCAACGATTGGTCGAGATTTTGGCCAATCAGCAATCAGTATGACGTCATCGGGCGGGAAAAACCGTGGTGTAGGAAAAAAAACGCGGACTTATTTTTTAATTAATATTTTTTGAAAAACCGCGTTGCAGCGTTTCGCGCTAATCGAGAACGCGCAAATCGAGGGATCACTGTATATACACACACTGCATATATATATATACACTGCATATATATATATATACACTGCATATATAGCCGCCCCGAGTCTTCAGAGCGGGGCGGCATACAAATCCAAATAATAAAATAAATAAATAATTATATATATATATATATATATATATATATATATATGTAGATTGTTCTGAGTTCGGGTTTTGCCCTGTGTAATGTTTTGCATGTCTATGCGACGTTTCGGTGAAATCACATTCACCATCATCAGGCTGGAGTTCCAATCTTTGTGTTTTTGCAAATGAATATTAGCAACTGACATTTCTTCTTAGCATGTAGTGTGGGGGTGGAGATTTGCTTTGAATGTAGCAAATAGATTGGGTGACTATGCTTCCGTGATCTGATTGGTTGGTGTAATCATGGTTATAGAAGGAATGGCATGAAGATTATGAAGTGTTTTGTTTAAGTCTGATTTCCAAATATAAAATTCTAAAATCATAATAATTAAAGGATTGACATATTGATTATAATGAAGTGTTTATTTTGTTTAAGGCTGGTTTCCAAATCTCTGGCAGGCGCGAGGTATCATCCCTTTTATTTAAACAAAAGGACCTCTTTTCAATTTCAATAGCTTCTAGAGAGATTCTTTTATATAAATTCTCTGTTTTGTGGAGTAATTTAGTTTTTTCAAAGTCAATTTCGTGCCCTGTTTTTTTAATGTGCTGGACAAGGGAGGAGGTCTTCTCCTGTTTCTTGACTGCATTCATATGTTCTGCCATGCGCTGGCTCACTCTTCGGTTAGTTTGTCCAATGTATGTGGCTGCACATGTTTTGCAAGGGATTTCATAGATACCTTGGTATTCTAATTGGATTTTATCTTTGGGGCTCCTTAGGATATTAGATATTTTTTGGTTAGTGCAAAATGAGGTTTTGATGTTATGTTTTTGTAGAATTTTACTAATTTTATCCGTGGTGCCTTTGATGTAAGGAAGGATGGTGGTGCCATTGTCCTGTTCTTGATCTTGTTTTTTGGGGGGTGTCTCTTTATTGATTAGGTTTGTTATTGTTTTCTCTTTGAATCCATTAGAAATTAGTACATCTTTGAGTTTGTTCAATTCAGTTTTTAAGTGCTCATGGTCAGCTAAGCGTTTGGTTCTGGTGATGAGAGTTTTGGCCACTGAGGTGATTTGTGCGGGGTGGTGGTGTGAGTGTGCATTTAGATAACGGTTGGTATGGGTTTTCTTTTGGTAGATAGTATGTCCTAGGCTGCCATTGGGTTTTTTATAGACCAGTACATCTAGAAAGGGAAGTTGATCATTGATTTCTGTTTCCATAGTAAACTGTATTTTGGGGTGTAGGCTGTTGAGATGAGTGAGGAAATTGTCTAGTTTTTCTTTACCATGTGGCCAAATTACAAAGGTATCATCAACATATCTCAGCCAAAGTTTGGGTTTGTATTTGGCTTGCTCTAAAGCATTATTTTCGAAATATTCCATATAGAGGTTGGCTATGACAGGTGATAGAGGTGATCCCATGGGGGCTCCCTCTATTTGTTTATATCTTTGTTCATTATAGATGAAGTATGTATTGGTCAGGCAGTGGTTGGTAAGGTCTAGGATATATTTGGGGGGTTTGTGTTTGTCTTGGATAGCTGTCAAGGCTTCTGTAATAGGTATTTGTGTGAACAGGGACACGACATCGAAACTTACAAGTAGGTCATCGGGTTGTAGGTTTTGTTTTTTAATTATTTGTATAAAGTGGGATGAATTTTGAACATATGAGGTAATAGTTTCTGTATATGGTTGAAGGTATTTGGCTAAAAATTTGGCAAGGTTTTGTAGAGGGGAGCCTATAGAACTGACTATTGGCCTGAGAGGTATTCCTTCTTTGTGTATTTTTGGAAGGCCATAGAGTTTTGGACATATGGAAGATTTTTCTCTGGGGATGATTTTTTGCTGGATTTCTTCGCTGATGGGAGAGGCCTTGATTTTAGATTTGGTGGTTTTTTCTAGGTAGGTGGTAGGATCTGTGCTTAGGAGTTTGTAGGCTGGGTTTTTTAGTAGATTTGTCATTTTTTCCTTGTATTCTGCTGTGTTCATTACTATAGTGGAGTTTCCTTTATCAGCTGGGAGAATTATTATATCCTGGTTTTTCTTTAGATTGATAAGTGCCTCTCTTTCTTCCTGCTGTATGTTGCTTTTTGGAGGTTTACTAGAGCACAGAATATTAGTGACTTGGAGTCTGATTTTGTTAGCAGTATCTGGGTTGATTTTATGTAAAGTTGTTTCAATTCCACATATGATATTTTCAGTTGGTATTCGTCTTGGAGTTATTGCAAAATTAAATCCTTTTGAAAGAATATTGGTTTCTGTAGTGGTGAGTATCTTGTCTGATATGTTATGTACTGTTTTGGTCATAAGTTGTTGTGGAGGGCTGGGTTTTTGCTGTACCTCTAGTATTTGGAGTTTCTTATTATGTGTGTCTGTTTTGTATTGGGTTTCTGTTTCTGCCCTCCAGATTGATATTTGTTTGAATTTATCCCAGAGTAAAGGGTGTATTTGGTTACTGATTTTAAGGTGAAGAGAGAGTAGACTTTTGTTGATTTCATCAAGTATGAATCTTTTTTTGTGGAGTTCATTTCTGATTAGGGCTAATTCAGTTCTTTTTAGGATCCTCTCTATGGTTGGGGTTTTTGGGTGGAATTTTAGTTGGAAGTATTTGGGAATTATTTTTTTGTCCCTGCAGTTGCGTAGGAATGTGAGATCACATAAGATGGAGGCTTTTCTGACTTCAAGTTTTTCATAGGTCCTAGTCAGTAGGAAAGTGTCCTCCCCGTAGAGGCAAGATATTTGTTTTCGTAAATTTTCACGGGTATATGTATGTAGATTGTTCTGAGTTCGGGTTTTGCCCTGTGTAATGTTTTGCATGTCTATGCGACGTTTCGGTGAAATCACATTCACCATCATCAGGCTGGAGTTCCAATCTTTGTGTTTTTGCAAATGAATATTAGCAACTGACATTTCTTCTTAGCATGTAGTGTGGGGGTGGAGATTTGCTTTGAATGTAGCAAATAGATTGGGTGACTATGCTTCCGTGATCTGATTGGTTGGTGTAATCATGGTTATAGAAGGAATGGCATGAAGATTATGAAGTGTTTTGTTTAAGTCTGATTTCCAAATATAAAATTCTAAAATCATAATAATTAAAGGATTGACATATTGATTATAATGAAGTGTTTATTTTGTTTAAGGCTGGTTTCCAAATCTCTGGCAGGCGCGAGGTATCATCCCTTTTATTTAAACAAAAGGACCTCTTTTCAATTTCAATAGCTTCTAGAGAGATTCTTTTATATAAATTCTCTGTTTTGTGGAGTAATTTAGTTTTTTCAAAGTCAATTTCGTGCTCTGTTTTTTTAATGTGCTGGACAAGGGAGGAGGTCTTCTCCTGTTTCTTGACTGCATTCATATGTTCTGCCATGCGCTGGCTCACTCTTCGGTTAGTTTGTCCAATGTATGTGGCTGCACATGTTTTGCAAGGGATTTCATAGATACCTTGGTATTCTAATTGGATTTTATCTTTGGGGCTCCTTAGGATATTAGATATTTTTTGGTTAGTGCAAAATGAGGTTTTGATGTTATGTTTTTGTAGAATTTTACTAATTTTATCCGTGGTGCCTTTGATGTAAGGAAGGATGGTGGTGCCATTGTCCTGTTCTTGATCTTGTTTTTTGGGGGGTGTCTCTTTATTGATTAGGTTTGTTATTGTTTTCTCTTTGAATCCATTAGAAATTAGTACATCTTTGAGTTTGTTCAATTCAGTTTTTAAGTGCTCATGGTCAGCTAAGCGTTTGGTTCTGGTGATGAGAGTTTTGGCCACTGAGGTGATTTGTGCGGGGTGGTGGTGTGAGTGTGCATTTAGATAACGGTTGGTATGGGTTTTCTTTTGGTAGATAGTATGTCCTAGGCTGCCATTGGGTTTTTTATAGACCAGTACATCTAGAAAGGGAAGTTGATCATTGATTTCTGTTTCCATAGTAAACTGTATTTTGGGGTGTAGGCTGTTGAGATGAGTGAGGAAATTGTCTAGTTTTTCTTTACCATGTGGCCAAATTACAAAGGTATCATCAACATATCTCAGCCAAAGTTTGGGTTTGTATTTGGCTTGCTCTAAAGCATTATTTTCGAAATATTCCATATAGAGGTTGGCTATGACAGGTGATAGAGGTGATCCCATGGGGGCTCCCTCTATTTGTTTATATCTTTGTTCATTATAGATGAAGTATGTATTGGTCAGGCAGTGGTTGGTAAGGTCTAGGATATATTTGGGGGGTTTGTGTTTGTCTTGGATAGCTGTCAAGGCTTCTGTAATAGGTATTTGTGTGAACAGGGACACGACATCGAAACTTACAAGTAGGTCATCGGGTTGTAGGTTTTGTTTTTTAATTATTTGTATAAAGTGGGATGAATTTTGAACATATGAGGTAATAGTTTCTGTATATGGTTGAAGGTATTTGGCTAAAAATTTGGCAAGGTTTTGTAGAGGGGAGCCTATAGAACTGACTATTGGCCTGAGAGGTATTCCTTCTTTGTGTATTTTTGGAAGGCCATAGAGTTTTGGACATATGGAAGATTTTTCTCTGGGGATGATTTTTTGCTGGATTTCTTCGCTGATGGGAGAGGCCTTGATTTTAGATTTGGTGGTTTTTTCTAGGTAGGTGGTAGGATCTGTGCTTAGGAGTTTGTAGGCTGGGTTTTTTAGTAGATTTGTCATTTTTTCCTTGTATTCTGCTGTGTTCATTACTATAGTGGAGTTTCCTTTATCAGCTGGGAGAATTATTATATCCTGGTTTTTCTTTAGATTGATAAGTGCCTCTCTTTCTTCCTGCTGTATGTTGCTTTTTGGAGGTTTACTAGAGCACAGAATATTAGTGACTTGGAGTCTGATTTTGTTAGCAGTATCTGGGTTGATTTTATGTAAAGTTGTTTCAATTCCACATATGATATTTTCAGTTGGTATTCGTCTTGGAGTTATTGCAAAATTAAATCCTTTTGAAAGAATATTGGTTTCTGTAGTGGTGAGTATCTTGTCTGATATGTTATGTACTGTTTTGGTCATAAGTTGTTGTGGAGGGCTGGGTTTTTGCTGTACCTCTAGTATTTGGAGTTTCTTATTATGTGTGTCTGTTTTGTATTGGGTTTCTGTTTCTGCCCTCCAGATTGATATTTGTTTGAATTTATCCCAGAGTAAAGGGTGTATTTGGTTACTGATTTTAAGGTGAAGAGAGAGTAGACTTTTGTTGATTTCATCAAGTATGAATCTTTTTTTGTGGAGTTCATTTCTGATTAGGGCTAATTCAGTTCTTTTTAGGATCCTCTCTATGGTTGGGGTTTTTGGGTGGAATTTTAGTTGGAAGTATTTGGGAATTATTTTTTTGTCCCTGCAGTTGCGTAGGAATGTGAGATCACATAAGATGGAGGCTTTTCTGACTTCAAGTTTTTCATAGGTCCTAGTCAGTAGGAAAGTGTCCTCCCCGTAGAGGCAAGATATTTGTTTTCATAAATTTTCACGGGTATATGTATGTAGATTGTTCTGAGTTCGGGTTTTGCCCTGTGTAATGTTTTGCATGTCTATGCGACGTTTCGGTGAAATCACATTCACCATCATCAGGCTGGAGTTCCAATCTTTGTGTTTTTGCAAATGAATATTAGCAACTGACATTTCTTCTTAGCATGTAGTGTGGGGGTGGAGATTTGCTTTGAATGTAGCAAATAGATTGGGTGACTATGCTTCCGTGATCTGATTGGTTGGTGTAATCATGGTTATAGAAGGAATGGCATGAAGATTATGAAGTGTTTTGTTTAAGTCTGATTTCCAAATATAAAATTCTAAAATCATAATAATTAAAGGATTGACATATTGATTATAATGAAGTGTTTATTTTGTTTAAGGCTGGTTTCCAAATCTCTGGCAGGCGCGAGGTATCATCCCTTTTATTTAAACAAAAGGACCTCTTTTCAATTTCAATAGCTTCTAGAGAGATTCTTTTATATAAATTCTCTGTTTTGTGGAGTAATTTAGTTTTTTCAAAGTCAATTTCGTGCCCTGTTTTTTTTAATGTGCTGGACAAGGGAGGAGGTCTTCTCCTGTTTCTTGACTGCATTCATATGTTCTGCCATGCGCTGGCTCACTCTTCGGTTAGTTTGTCCAATGTATGTGGCTGCACATGTTTTGCAAGGGATTTCATAGATACCTTGGTATTCTAATTGGATTTTATCTTTGGGGCTCCTTAGGATATTAGATATTTTTTGGTTAGTGCAAAATGAGGTTTTGATGTTATGTTTTTGTAGAATTTTACTAATTTTATCCGTGGTGCCTTTGATGTAAGGAAGGATGGTGGTGCCATTGTCCTGTTCTTGATCTTGTTTTTTGGGGGGTGTCTCTTTATTGATTAGGTTTGTTATTGTTTTCTCTTTGAATCCATTAGAAATTAGTACATCTTTGAGTTTGTTCAATTCAGTTTTTAAGTGCTCATGGTCAGCTAAGCGTTTGGTTCTGGTGATGAGAGTTTTGGCCACTGAGGTGATTTGTGCGGGGTGGTGGTGTGAGTGTGCATTTAGATAACGGTTGGTATGGGTTTTCTTTTGGTAGATAGTATGTCCTAGGCTGCCATTGGGTTTTTTATAGACCAGTACATCTAGAAAGGGAAGTTGATCATTGATTTCTGTTTCCATAGTAAACTGTATTTTGGGGTGTAGGCTGTTGAGATGAGTGAGGAAATTGTCTAGTTTTTCTTTACCATGTGGCCAAATTACAAAGGTATCATCAACATATCTCAGCCAAAGTTTGGGTTTGTATTTGGCTTGCTCTAAAGCATTATTTTCGAAATATTCCATATAGAGGTTGGCTATGACAGGTGATAGAGGTGATCCCATGGGGGCTCCCTCTATTTGTTTATATCTTTGTTCATTATAGATGAAGTATGTATTGGTCAGGCAGTGGTTGGTAAGGTCTAGGATATATTTGGGGGGTTTGTGTTTGTCTTGGATAGCTGTCAAGGCTTCTGTAATAGGTATTTGTGTGAACAGGGACACGACATCGAAACTTACAAGTAGGTCATCGGGTTGTAGGTTTTGTTTTTTAATTATTTGTATAAAGTGGGATGAATTTTGAACATATGAGGTAATAGTTTCTGTATATGGTTGAAGGTATTTGGCTAAAAATTTGGCAAGGTTTTGTAGAGGGGAGCCTATAGAACTGACTATTGGCCTGAGAGGTATTCCTTCTTTGTGTATTTTTGGAAGGCCATAGAGTTTTGGACATATGGAAGATTTTTCTCTGGGGATGATTTTTTGCTGGATTTCTTCGCTGATGGGAGAGGCCTTGATTTTAGATTTGGTGGTTTTTTCTAGGTAGGTGGTAGGATCTGTGCTTAGGAGTTTGTAGGCTGGGTTTTTTAGTAGATTTGTCATTTTTTCCTTGTATTCTGCTGTGTTCATTACTATAGTGGAGTTTCCTTTATCAGCTGGGAGAATTATTATATCCTGGTTTTTCTTTAGATTGATAAGTGCCTCTCTTTCTTCCTGCTGTATGTTGCTTTTTGGAGGTTTACTAGAGCACAGAATATTAGTGACTTGGAGTCTGATTTTGTTAGCAGTATCTGGGTTGATTTTATGTAAAGTTGTTTCAATTCCACATATGATATTTTCAGTTGGTATTCGTCTTGGAGTTATTGCAAAATTAAATCCTTTTGAAAGAATATTGGTTTCTGTAGTGGTGAGTATCTTGTCTGATATGTTATGTACTGTTTTGGTCATAAGTTGTTGTGGAGGGCTGGGTTTTTGCTGTACCTCTAGTATTTGGAGTTTCTTATTATGTGTGTCTGTTTTGTATTGGGTTTCTGTTTCTGCCCTCCAGATTGATATTTGTTTGAATTTATCCCAGAGTAAAGGGTGTATTTGGTTACTGATTTTAAGGTGAAGAGAGAGTAGACTTTTGTTGATTTCATCAAGTATGAATCTTTTTTTGTGGAGTTCATTTCTGATTAGGGCTAATTCAGTTCTTTTTAGGATCCTCTCTTTGGTTGGGGTTTTTGGGTGGAATTTTAGTTGGAAGTATTTGGGAATTATTTTTTTGTCCCTGCAGTTGCGTAGGAATGTGAGATCACATAAGATGGAGGCTTTTCTGACTTCAAGTTTTTCATAGGTCCTAGTCAGTAGGAAAGTGTCCTCCCCGTAGAGGCAAGATATTTGTTTTCATAAATTTTCACGGGTATATGTATGTAGATTGTTCTGAGTTCGGGTTTTGCCCTGTGTAATGTTTTGCATGTCTATGCGACGTTTCGGTGAAATCACATTCACCATCATCAGGCTGGAGTTCCAATCTTTGTGTTTTTGCAAATGAATATTAGCAACTGACATTTCTTCTTAGCATGTAGTGTGGGGGTGGAGATTTGCTTTGAATGTAGCAAATAGATTGGGTGACTATGCTTCCGTGATCTGATTGGTTGGTGTAATCATGGTTATAGAAGGAATGGCATGAAGATTATGAAGTGTTTTGTTTAAGTCTGATTTCCAAATATAAAATTCTAAAATCATAATAATTAAAGGATTGACATATTGATTATAATGAAGTGTTTATTTTGTTTAAGGCTGGTTTCCAAATCTCTGGCAGGCGCGAGGTATCATCCCTTTTATTTAAACAAAAGGACCTCTTTTCAATTTCAATAGCTTCTAGAGAGATTCTTTTATATAAATTCTCTGTTTTGTGGAGTAATTTAGTTTTTTCAAAGTCAATTTCGTGCCCTGTTTTTTTTAATGTGCTGGACAAGGGAGGAGGTCTTCTCCTGTTTCTTGACTGCATTCATATGTTCTGCCATGCGCTGGCTCACTCTTCGGTTAGTTTGTCCAATGTATGTGGCTGCACATGTTTTGCAAGGGATTTCATAGATACCTTGGTATTCTAATTGGATTTTATCTTTGGGGCTCCTTAGGATATTAGATATTTTTTGGTTAGTGCAAAATGAGGTTTTGATGTTATGTTTTTGTAGAATTTTACTAATTTTATCCGTGGTGCCTTTGATGTAAGGAAGGATGGTGGTGCCATTGTCCTGTTCTTGATCTTGTTTTTTGGGGGGTGTCTCTTTATTGATTAGGTTTGTTATTGTTTTCTCTTTGAATCCATTAGAAATTAGTACATCTTTGAGTTTGTTCAATTCAGTTTTTAAGTGCTCATGGTCAGCTAAGCGTTTGGTTCTGGTGATGAGAGTTTTGGCCACTGAGGTGATTTGTGCGGGGTGGTGGTGTGAGTGTGCATTTAGATAACGGTTGGTATGGGTTTTCTTTTGGTAGATAGTATGTCCTAGGCTGCCATTGGGTTTTTTATAGACCAGTACATCTAGAAAGGGAAGTTGATCATTGATTTCTGTTTCCATAGTAAACTGTATTTTGGGGTGTAGGCTGTTGAGATGAGTGAGGAAATTGTCTAGTTTTTCTTTACCATGTGGCCAAATTACAAAGGTATCATCAACATATCTCAGCCAAAGTTTGGGTTTGTATTTGGCTTGCTCTAAAGCATTATTTTCGAAATATTCCATATAGAGGTTGGCTATGACAGGTGATAGAGGTGATCCCATGGGGGCTCCCTCTATTTGTTTATATCTTTGTTCATTATAGATGAAGTATGTATTGGTCAGGCAGTGGTTGGTAAGGTCTAGGATATATTTGGGGGGTTTGTGTTTGTCTTGGATAGCTGTCAAGGCTTCTGTAATAGGTATTTGTGTGAACAGGGACACGACATCGAAACTTACAAGTAGGTCATCGGGTTGTAGGTTTTGTTTTTTAATTATTTGTATAAAGTGGGATGAATTTTGAACATATGAGGTAATAGTTTCTGTATATGGTTGAAGGTATTTGGCTAAAAATTTGGCAAGGTTTTGTAGAGGGGAGCCTATAGAACTGACTATTGGCCTGAGAGGTATTCCTTCTTTGTGTATTTTTGGAAGGCCATAGAGTTTTGGACATATGGAAGATTTTTCTCTGGGGATGATTTTTTGCTGGATTTCTTCGCTGATGGGAGAGGCCTTGATTTTAGATTTGGTGGTTTTTTCTAGGTAGGTGGTAGGATCTGTGCTTAGGAGTTTGTAGGCTGGGTTTTTTAGTAGATTTGTCATTTTTTCCTTGTATTCTGCTGTGTTCATTACTATAGTGGAGTTTCCTTTATCAGCTGGGAGAATTATTATATCCTGGTTTTTCTTTAGATTGATAAGTGCCTCTCTTTCTTCCTGCTGTATGTTGCTTTTTGGAGGTTTACTAGAGCACAGAATATTAGTGACTTGGAGTCTGATTTTGTTAGCAGTATCTGGGTTGATTTTATGTAAAGTTGTTTCAATTCCACATATGATATTTTCAGTTGGTATTCGTCTTGGAGTTATTGCAAAATTAAATCCTTTTGAAAGAATATTGGTTTCTGTAGTGGTGAGTATCTTGTCTGATATGTTATGTACTGTTTTGGTCATAAGTTGTTGTGGAGGGCTGGGTTTTTGCTGTACCTCTAGTATTTGGAGTTTCTTATTATGTGTGTCTGTTTTGTATTGGGTTTCTGTTTCTGCCCTCCAGATTGATATTTGTTTGAATTTATCCCAGAGTAAAGGGTGTATTTGGTTACTGATTTTAAGGTGAAGAGAGAGTAGACTTTTGTTGATTTCATCAAGTATGAATCTTTTTTTGTGGAGTTCATTTCTGATTAGGGCTAATTCAGTTCTTTTTAGGATCCTCTCTATGGTTGGGGTTTTTGGGTGGAATTTTAGTTGGAAGTATTTGGGAATTATTTTTTTGTCCCTGCAGTTGCGTAGGAATGTGAGATCACATAAGATGGAGGCTTTTCTGACTTCAAGTTTTTCATAGGTCCTAGTCAGTAGGAAAGTGTCCTCCCCGTAGAGGCAAGATATTTGTTTTCATAAATTTTCACGGGTATATGTATGTAGATTGTTCTGAGTTCGGGTTTTGCCCTGTGTAATGTTTTGCATGTCTATGCGACGTTTCGGTGAAATCACATTCACCATCATCAGGCTGGAGTTCCAATCTTTGTGTTTTTGCAAATGAATATTAGCAACTGACATTTCTTCTTAGCATGTAGTGTGGGGGTGGAGATTTGCTTTGAATGTAGCAAATAGATTGGGTGACTATGCTTCCGTGATCTGATTGGTTGGTGTAATCATGGTTATAGAAGGAATGGCATGAAGATTATGAAGTGTTTTGTTTAAGTCTGATTTCCAAATATAAAATTCTAAAATCATAATAATTAAAGGATTGACATATTGATTATAATGAAGTGTTTATTTTGTTTAAGGCTGGTTTCCAAATCTCTGGCAGGCGCGAGGTATCATCCCTTTTATTTAAACAAAAGGACCTCTTTTCAATTTCAATAGCTTCTAGAGAGATTCTTTTATATAAATTCTCTGTTTTGTGGAGTAATTTAGTTTTTTCAAAGTCAATTTCGTGCCCTGTTTTTTTTAATGTGCTGGACAAGGGAGGAGGTCTTCTCCTGTTTCTTGACTGCATTCATATGTTCTGCCATGCGCTGGCTCACTCTTCGGTTAGTTTGTCCAATGTATGTGGCTGCACATGTTTTGCAAGGGATTTCATAGATACCTTGGTATTCTAATTGGATTTTATCTTTGGGGCTCCTTAGGATATTAGATATTTTTTGGTTAGTGCAAAATGAGGTTTTGATGTTATGTTTTTGTAGAATTTTACTAATTTTATCCGTGGTGCCTTTGATGTAAGGAAGGATGGTGGTGCCATTGTCCTGTTCTTGATCTTGTTTTTTGGGGGGTGTCTCTTTATTGATTAGGTTTGTTATTGTTTTCTCTTTGAATCCATTAGAAATTAGTACATCTTTGAGTTTGTTCAATTCAGTTTTTAAGTGCTCATGGTCAGCTAAGCGTTTGGTTCTGGTGATGAGAGTTTTGGCCACTGAGGTGATTTGTGCGGGGTGGTGGTGTGAGTGTGCATTTAGATAACGGTTGGTATGGGTTTTCTTTTGGTAGATAGTATGTCCTAGGCTGCCATTGGGTTTTTTATAGACCAGTACATCTAGAAAGGGAAGTTGATCATTGATTTCTGTTTCCATAGTAAACTGTATTTTGGGGTGTAGGCTGTTGAGATGAGTGAGGAAATTGTCTAGTTTTTCTTTACCATGTGGCCAAATTACAAAGGTATCATCAACATATCTCAGCCAAAGTTTGGGTTTGTATTTGGCTTGCTCTAAAGCATTATTTTCGAAATATTCCATATAGAGGTTGGCTATGACAGGTGATAGAGGTGATCCCATGGGGGCTCCCTCTATTTGTTTATATCTTTGTTCATTATAGATGAAGTATGTATTGGTCAGGCAGTGGTTGGTAAGGTCTAGGATATATTTGGGGGGTTTGTGTTTGTCTTGGATAGCTGTCAAGGCTTCTGTAATAGGTATTTGTGTGAACAGGGACACGACATCGAAACTTACAAGAGGTATTCCTTCTTTGTGTATTTTTGGAAGGCCATAGAGTTTTGGACATATGGAAGATTTTTCTCTGGGGATGATTTTTTGCTGGATTTCTTCGCTGATGGGAGAGGCCTATATATATATTTGTTTTCGTAAATTTTCACGGGTATATGTATGTAGATTGTTCTGAGTTCGGGTTTTGCCCTGTGTAATATTTTGCATGTCTATGCGACGTTTCGGTGAAATCACATTCACCATCATCAGGCTGAAGTTCCAAGCTTCGTGTTGTTGTAAAATGGAATGTTTGCAACTGTTATTTCTTCCTAGTATATAGTGTGGGGGTGGAGATTTGGTTTGAATGTAGCAAATAGATTGGGTGATTATGTTTTAATGATCTGATTGGTTGGTGTAATCATAATTATTAGAAGGATTGACATGGTGATTTTTATGAAGTGTTTTTTGTTTAAGGCTGGTTTTCAAATTTCAAAATTCCAAAATCATAATTATTAGAAGGATTGACATGGTGATTTTTATGAAGTGTTTTTTTTGTTTAAGGCTGGTTTCCAAATTTCTGGTAGGCGGGACGTGTCATCTCTTTTATTTATGCAAAGGGGGCTCCTCTCAATTTCTATGGCTTCTAGAGCAATTCTATATAAATCCTCTGTTTTGTGAAGTAATTTAGTTTTTTCAAAGTCAATTTCGTGCCCTGTTTTTTTAATGTGCTGGACAAGGGAGGAAGTCTTTTCTTCTTTTTTAACTGCATTCACATGTTCTGCAATGCATTGGCTCACTCTTCGGTTGGTTTGTCCAATGTATGTGGCTGCACATGTTTTGCAAGGGATTTCATAGATTCCTTGGTATTCCAATTGGATTTTATCTTTGGGGCTCCTTAGGATATTATATATTTTTTGGTTAGTGCAAAATGAAGTTTTGATGTTACTAATTTTGTCTGTGGTGCCCTTGATGTAAGGGAGGATGGTGGTACCATTGTCCTGTTCTTGATCTTGTTTTTTGGGGGGTGTCTCTTTTTTGATTAAGTTTGTGATTGTTTTCCCTTCGAATCCATTAGAAATTAATACATTTGATTACACCAACCAATCAGATCATTAAAACATAATCACCCAATCTATTTGCTACATTCAAACCAAATCTCCACCCCCACACAATATACTAGGAAGAAATGACAGTTGCAAACATTCCATTTAACAACAACACGAAGCTTGGAACTTCAGCCTGATGATGGTGAATGTGATTTCACCGAAACGTCGCATAGACATGCAAAATATTACACAGGACAAAACCCGAACTCAGAACAATCTACATATATATATATATATATATACACAGTGATCCCCCGATTATCGCGAGGGTTCCGTTCCAAGGCCCCTTGCAATAATCGATATCTCGCGATGTAGCGGCACGGAAGTAAAAACACCATCTGCGCATGCGCGCCCCTTTTTCCATGGCCACACATGCGCAGATGGTGGAGTTTACGTGTGGGCGGTGGGGAAGACCCCTTCGGCCGCCCAACAGCTGATCTGCTCTGCAGCGCGGCAGCAGCGAGGAGCCGAAGATGGGGTTTCCCCGTTGCCTGGGAAAGGGGAAACTCCAAGATCGCTTGCCGCTTGCCCGTTCGCCCCACCCGCCCGGCTGCTTGCTTGCCGCTCGCTTGCAGCGCGGCAGCAGCGAGGAGCCGAAGATGGGGTTTCCCCGTTGCCCAGGCAAAGGGGAAACCCCAAGATCGCTTGCCGCTTGCCCGTTCGCCCGCCCGCCCGGATGCTCGCTTGCCGCTCGCTTGCCGCTCGCTTGCCGCTCGCTTGCAGCGCGGCAGCAGCGAGGAGCCAAATATGGGGTTTCCCCGTTGCCCAGGCAACGGGGAAACCCCATCTTCGGCTCCTCGCTGCTGCCGCGCTGCAGAGCAGATCAGCTGTTGGGCGCTGCCCAGGCAAAGGGGAAACTCCAAGATCGCTTGCCGCTTGCCCGTTCGCCCACCCGCCCGGCTGCTTGCTTGCCGCTCGCTTGCAGCGCGGCAGCAGCGAGGAGCCGAAGATGGGGTTTCCCCGTTGCCCAGGCAAAGGGGAAACCCCAAGATCGCTTGCCGCTTGCCCGTTCGCCCGCCCGCCCGGATGCTCGCTTGCCGCTCGCTTGCCGCTCGCTTGCCGCTCGCTTGCCGCTCGCTTGCCGCTCGCTTGCCGCTCGCTTGCAGCGCGGCAGCAGCGAGGAGCCGAATATGGGGTTTCCCCATTGCCCAGGCAACGGGGAAACCCCATCTTCGGCTCCTCGCTGCTGCCGCGCTGCCGAGCAGATCAGCTGGTGGGCGGCCGAAGGAACCTTCCCTGGGTGCCGCCCGCCACTCGAGAGCAAGAGGGGGAGAGATAGAGAAAGAGAGAGAAGGAAAGAAAGAGATGAGAGAGGGAGGAAGAGAGTGTGAGAGAGGAAGAAGCAAGATAGAGAAAGAGAGAGAGAAAGAAAGATGAGAAAGGAAGGGAGTGACGTCATCGGGTGGAAAAATCGCGATATAGCGATTCGCAATGCTCGGGATCGCAAAACTCGGGGGATCAATATATATATATATATATATATATATATATATATATATATATATATATTTGTTTTCGTAGATTTTCACGGGTACAGGTATGACAGTTTTGGTATATTCGGGTTTCTTCCCATGTAGGATTTGGAAATTTCTGGCGACGTTTCGACGAGGTCTCACTCGTCATCTTCAGGCTGGTGTTTCTGTCCTTGTCCTAAGGCGAACACTGCGAGACCTGAGCTGCCTTCCTTCTATAAATACTGGTGGCTGGGTGTGGTTTGCTGGCTCAGCAATTGCCTGCTGTGTAGAAACTTCCTGGTGAGTCAGTGGGGTAACATCTGGGGTCGTTGATGTAGCTGAGGTATGCTGATTAGTTAATGGTTGTAGATTAGGCGTGATATCCTGAGTAGTTGGAACTGGCAGGCTACTTGATTGTTTTACAATGTGTGTTCTGAGTCTGGTTTCTATGGCTGGGATACGTTTGAGGGCTGGTTTCCAGATGTCTGGTAAGCGGGAGGTATCATCCCGCTTGTTCATATTTTGGGGATGTTTTTCTATCTCGATGGCTTCCATGATTATTCTTTTGCTGTAGTGTTCTGTTTTGGAAATTAATTTGGTACTGTCAAAATCAATTTCATGTCCTGTAGTTTTGAAGTGTTGGAAAAGGGAGGAGGTTTTTTCTTTTTTCTTTAATGCATTCTTATGTTCTGCAACACGTGCATTTACTCTGCTGTTAGTTTGTCCAATATATGTGGCTGGGCAGATTTTACACGGTATTTGATAAACTCCCTGGTTTTCTAGTTGGATATTGTCTTTCGGGTTTCTTAGGATGTTGGCTATTTTTTTATCTGTACCAAAGGCTGTCTTGATGTTGTGTTTGCGGAGAATTTTACTGATTTTATCTGTGGTGCCTTTGATGTAAGGGAGGAAGGCGGTGCCATTGTCCTGTTCTGTGTCTTGGTTCTTGGGGGGTGTCTCTTTTTGGATTAAGTTGTTGATTGCCTCTCTTTGGAATCCTTTGGAAATTAATACATTTGTGAGACTGTGTAATTCAGGTTCCAGGTGGTCTTTGTCGGCTAGGCGTTTGGTTCTGGAAATGAGGGTCTTGGCTACGGAATTGATCTGTGCAGGGTGGTGGTGGGATTTTGCGTTCAAGTAGCGATTGGTGTGTGTCTTCTTCTGGTAGACGGTATGTCCTAGGGAGCCATCGGGTTTTTTGGAGATTAGGACATCCAGGAAGGGAAGTTTGTTGTTGGTTTCTATTTCCATGGTGAATTGTATTTTGGGGTGTAGGCTGTTGAGATGTGTGAGAAAGCTGTCCAGTTTTTCTTTCCCATGTGGCCAAATTACGAAGGTGTCATCTACATATCTAAGCCAGAGTTTGGGTTTGTATTCAGATTTGTGCAAGGCGTTGGTTTCAAAATATTCCATGTATAAGTTTGCGAATCATTCCCAGAGAAAAATCATCCAGATGCCCCAAGACAGTACCAAATTAATTTCCAAAACAGAACACTACAGCAAAAGAATAATCATGGAAGTCATTGAGATAGAAAAACATCCCCAAAATATGAACAAGCGGGATGATACCTCCCGCTTACCAGACATCTGGAAACCAGCCCTCAAACGTATCCCAGCCATAGAAACCAGACTCAGAACACACATTGTAAAACAATCAAGTAGTCTGCCAGTTCCAACTACTCAGGATATCACGCCTAATCTATCACCATTAACTAATCAGCATACCTCAGCTACATCAACGACCCCAGATGTTACCCCACTGACTCACCAGGAAGTTTCTATACAGCAGGCAATTGCTGAGCCATCAAACCACACCCAGCCACCAGTATTTATAGAAGGAAGGCAGCTCAGGTCTCGCAGTGTTCGCCTTAGAACAAGGATAGAAACACCAGCCTGATGATGACGAGTGACACCTCGTCGAAACGTCGCCAGAAATTTCCAAATCCTACACGGGAAGAAACCTGAATATACCAAAACCGTCATAACAGGAGCTGTGATGTTCCTTCAATATACCAGGGTGATTCGACACAAAATGTAACCCTTCCCTGGTACAGAGCTGAAGGGATTGGATACTGTAGCCTAGATGATAATTCTCTGCCTTACAAGGCAAAGGTTGCAGGTTCAAGTCCCAGTGGGTATGGCTAGCTGATGAGGCCAAAACCCTTCCCTGGTACAGAGCTGAAGGGATTGGATACTGTAGCCTAGAGGATAATTCTCTGCCTTACAAGGCAAAGGTTGCAGGTTCAAGTCCCAGTGGGTATGGCTAGCTGATGAGGCCAAAATAAGGCCGAAATAGATCTATCCTAGTCTCCCTTAATTTTCAAATTCAGCTTAAACATGTGACACATACAGATAGAATTGTCGGCTATCAATAAAATTAACTGGCTTGGAAATGGCCCTGGGTTGGGCCAAGAGGCAAAACAGGAGCTGTGATGTTCCTTCAATATACCAGGGTGATTCGACACAAAATGTAACCCTTCCCTGGTACAGAGCTGAAGGGATTGGATACTGTAGCCTAGAGGATAATTCTCTGCCTTACAAGGCAAAGGTTGCAGGTTCAAGTCCCAGTGGGTATGGCTAGCTGATGAGGCCAAAATAAGGCCGAAATAGATCTATCCTAGTCTCCCTTAATTTTCAAATTCAGCTTAAACATGTGACACACACACACACACACACACACACATATATATATATATATATATATATATATATATATATATATATATATGAAGAGAATATATATGATATATGAGATAAGGAAAGACAATTGGACAGGGGACGATAGGCACATCAGTGCACTTATATACGCCCCTCACTGGCCTCCTAGGAACCTGCAGAGGTCAATCGTGGAGAGTCTAAGGGAGAAGTGTTGGGGGTTGGGAGTTAACACTATTGAGTCCGGTAATGAGTTCCACGCTTCGACAACTCGATTGTTAAAGTCATATTTTTTACAGTCAAGTTTGGAGCGGTTAATATTAAGTTTGAATCTGTTGTGTGCTCCTGTGTTGTTGCGGTTGAAGCTGAAGTAGTCATTGACCGGAAGGATGTTGCAGCATATGATCTTGTGGGCAATACTTAAATCGTGTTTTAGGCGCCGCAGTTCTAAGCTTTCAAGACCCAGGATAGATAGTCTATTTTCGTAGGGTATTCTGTTTCGAGTGGAGGAGTGAAGGGCTCTTCTGGTGAAATATCTTTGGACGTTTTCAACAGTGTTGATGTCTGAGATGTGGTATGGGTTCCAGACAGATGAGCTGTATTCGAGAATGGGTCTGGCATAGGTTTTGTAGGCTTTAGTCAGTAGTGTGAGATTGCCAGAGCAGAAGCTATGTAGGATCAGATTAACAACTCTGGAAGCCTTTTTGGCGATATTGTTGCAGTGGGCTTTAGCACTTAGGTCGTTTGATATTAGTATTCCAATGTCTTTTACTGAGTGTGGGTTGGCTGCAAGAATTTGTTTATTCAGTTCATATGCGAAGTTTGGATTCTTTTTGCCGATGTAGAGGGTAGAGCATTTGTTGGTTGATATTTGAAGTTGCCAGGTGTTAGACCAATCTGAAACAAAGTCAAGGTCTTTTTGGAGAGTGACTGTGTTGTCAGTGGTGTTGAAAAGTTTCACATCGTCGGCAAAAAGCACACAGTTGCTTGCGATATTATCACAGAGGTCTTTGATGTATAGGATATAAACAGTAGGACCTAGTGCGCTGCCTTGGGGAACGCCGCTTTTGACAGGGACGGGGGTGGAAATGGCGCTTCCGATTTTGACAACTTGTTGCCTGTTTGACAGGAATGCAGTAATCCAATTGTGGAGGACTCCTGAGATGCCATAGGATTTGAGTTTTAGGAGAAGTTTGTCGTGAACCACTGAGTCAAAGGCTTTGCAGAAGTCGATATAAATTGCATCGATGGATTTTCCTTGATCAAGGTGGGTAGTCCAGATGTTTTTGCAGTGAAGTAGTTGTAGGTTGTAGGATAGTTTCTTTCTGAATCCAAATTGTTTTTTTGATAGTAGGTTATTAGATTCTAAGTACAGTGTGATTGATCGATTTATCATTGATTCCATGATTTTACAAGGGACGCAGCATAGTGATATTGATCTGTAGTTGTCAACTAGTGATGGGTCTCCTTTTTTGAAAATGGGGATGACTACTGCTTTTGACCACAGCTTGGGGAGAGTGCTGGTCCTGAAGGATTTTTGGAAGATAATGCTTAGGGGTTCAGCTATGGCAGAAGAAAGTTTTCTTAGGAAGTATGCACAAAGACCATCTGGTCCGACAGATAGGGAAGGTTTGAGATCATGGATTGCTTTTTCAACATATCTATAGTGAAGATGATTTGGGTTAGGTTTTTTAATGAGTTTGGAATGCGATTTGCAAAAACAGAGCCAAAAAAGGAGTTGAAGAGGTTAGCTTTGGATGGGTCATCGTGGTATTCTTTGTTGTTGGGTCCTACGAGAGGTGGGATAGGTCTGGAGTCGTTAAGTTTGTTGTTGACGAAGTTGTAGAAGGCACGGTTAGATTTGGTACGTAGGAGGTTTTCCTCTTGTTCACTGTGATAGTTGAGACATTCTACTTTTATTTGTTGGCATATGCTTCTGTAGCAGCTTTTAAAGTTGGTTACTGGGCCTTTTTTATTTCTACGCCAGAGGGATCTTTTTTTTGTTTGTAGTTTCTTTATCGAGACTGGTACGTTATTTTTTCGTTTTCTTCTAGGAGAGTTGAGTGGAACATGCAGATCTATAAGTCTATTAATTTGGTATAAGAACGTGTTGTAGAGGTCATCAATGGTGATGCAGTTAGAGAACAAGGATTGCCAATTAATAAATGAGAAATTGGCGTCTATGAGTTCATAGTTGGCTTTCCTGAAATTGTACTTAGGCGCCGCATAGTTCATGTGAGTGTTTAGATGATGTAGGTTGAGGTTGAAGTTGATCGTGCTGTGGTCACTGTTGGAAAAAAGTTCTTTTGTGTGCAGTCCATAGATAGCACTTTTGCTGTTGCAGAATATGAGATCGAGACAGTTGTTGAGTCTGGTGTTGTTTGATACTAATTGTTCTAGTCCTAGGCTGGTGACGGCTTTATAGATGGCGGTATGTATAGGTTCAGTAGAGCATTCGTTTAGTGACCAGTTGATGTGTGGTAGGTTGAGGTCACCAAGGAAGATAATGGGATGGGGGCAGGAGGTTGCCCAAGTTAGGAGTGAGGTTAGTTTAGTTGCATGGGTAATGTCGTAGTTTGGAGCTCTGTAGCACAGAAGGAAATGGAGTGTAGTGTTGAGGGAAATGTTGCAAACTAGGCTTTCAGGGAGGATGAGATCTTGTGTAACTTGTATGTTTTTTAGGTTGAGTGAGCTTTTGTAGAATATGGCTACACCACCCCCTCTGCGGGAGTCGCGGTCAGACCGGAAGACCAGGTAGTTACTTTGTGTGATGATGGAGTCAGGATATGAAGAGTTCAGCCATGTTTCACAAACAAATATTAAGTCAAATATGTTTGTGTCAAGTAGGATGAGGAATTCAGATAATTTGTTGATTATGCTTCTTGCATTGATTAGTTTACATTTGAGATTGAGTTTGTGGTCAAGGGTGGGATTGGGTTGAGTTGGGTAGAAATTGGATTGGAATGAGGTAGTAAGAGGCGCACTATCCTATTTGTTGCTTGAAGTGCTGCGGGGGGGTGTCCGTTTGAAGATGAGGGATGATGGGTGGAGAAGATGGCTGAGGAGGGACAATGGGTTTGGGGAAGAAGGGAGGATTATGAGATTTGGTCCTGATGCAATTAGAGCGGTAGTCAATGTAGAGGTTAGTTTCACCTTGGTCATAACGTCTCCAGAGTTCGGCCCGTAGTTCACGAGAGCGGATGCGTTGGAGTAGTGTTAGGTCTGGTCTGGATCTGAGTTTGTTGTAATTTGCGTTATTTCTGGCGATGGAGTTCATGGTCCTGATGAACTGTTGTTTGGTAGTTTTGTTTTTGCAGACTATTCTGCACAGCCGGGGAGCCATTGTTCCATCACTGTACTTTAGTACAGGGCCGTTTCTAGAAACCGCTAAGATATCATCAGGGGCGATTGATTGAGGATGATGGTTGTGGATGATACTACGGATATTTGATAGATCGGTTTCCCCGTTTTCTTCTAGGCCAAAAAGTATGGCGTTATGGCGTTTTTGTCCACTTTCCATGGCATCTTGCATCAGGGTGGAGATGTCAGTAGTAGGTTTTGAAGATAGAGGTAGTGGTGGCCTGGGTGGAGTATAAAGTGGTGGTGGTGGGGTGGTGCAGGGTACTTGTTTTGGTGTTTTAGCGTGTCTCAGATCTTGGATGTTTTTTTCTATGGAGGCAAGCCGTAGTTCCATGCTTTCTGAGCATGATAGTTGGGTTTTAGAGACTGCTGATTGGATTACATTGGATAGATTAAGGGAGGTACAGAGAGGGGCATGGCCGGTGCTACGACGAGACGGCATCCCTAGCGCTCCTGCGGGGGAATGCCGAATCCCCATTGTTTGTGAGCGCCGATTCCTGTTTGGATCAGCCCTGAATCCCCCTGAAGGGGGGGGGGGTGAACAAGGGATCTTAGCCGCCCACCATTTTTGGGGACAGCATTCCCCATGGTGGGCTGGCAACCGACCTCAACCGGCAGTGGGCAAAACTGCCTTGGCACCCATAGTCGTGGCAGCTATGTGCTAGAAAGAGATAAACAAAGCATTGGGAGTCCTCTGGAAGGAGAAGAAAACTAAGTTTTTGTGCTGGAGGTGGAAGAGAAAAGAGGATTGTGTGGAAAGCTGAGTTGTTTTTGTTGGAAGAAAACTTTGATACCGATTTTTCTAATGTTTTTCTTTTTAAATTTGTGTTAGAGTGAAGTGTGGAAGCAGCCGGACTATCAAAGGTTTTTTTTTAAATTCAACACTAAATTAGTCATGAATTACATATTTGCTTTACTTTTGAAATTTTGGAATTAAAATTTGATTTTGGAGACTATTGAAATTTAATCTGAAAAAATTCTGAAAGAAGTGAAAGGAATCGAAGGCTGCTCTGAATTTTTGTGTTGGTGACATCTGTTGGTGAGGCTGAAGTTGGCTTTATTTGGAGACACAAGGTTGGATTTGTTATTCTTTCTTCACTGACTATGACCTTCATGAGATGGAGCTGAGCAGATTGTTGCCATAACAGGTGATAAGGAGCTGCTGGGAACTTGTTGAGAAGAAAATATTACTGATTTGAACTTTATTTCAGTTTGGAAGGAGTAAAAGACAGACAGTTGGCTTTATTTGGAGACACATTGGTCTTTTCAAATTTGGACAAGATGGAGGAAATAAGAGATTTATTCAAAGAGATTATGCAAGACATTTCTGACTGTAGAGATCAATATGCAAATGTTATTATTGTTGTTTCAACTGGAAGTTTTAACCAAGACTATATAGAAAATGATAAAGAGGAAGAAGAAGAGAGGAGCTATGAACAGCTGGAAAAAACTCCTCAACAGCAAGATGATGATGCAAATACAAAAACACTGCCAATTGAACTTTATTTTGAGATTGATCAAGGGAGGAAGGGACTCCAAAAGATAAATGATTTAGAAGGCAGTCAGTTTAAAGCGGGGATAGAGGGTCACATGTTTGATGATGATTATATGAAAATAAGCACTATTATTGAGATTAGATGTGACCTGACACCTTGGAATGGGCAAAATAAGAAAGAAATAGGGATGAAAAATGGAAAATCTCTAAAAATTGTTTCTTTTGGCAGAAAGAGAGTGAGGAAGAAAGTATATGATTTTAAAAAGATAAGAAATATTAGATATAAAATAACAGGTTTGGCAAGAGGAATGAAAATTTGAGGATGGTTGATTGATTATTAAAATGAATTGATGTAAGGATACAATTAGATTGAAATAGCATTGTTTTTAGAAAGGATATATAAATTTATAAAATTGTATCAGGATAGAATTATATGGATAATTTACAGCCATATTAACATTTATAATAGTAAAAGACTGATGCGAGTTAATGTTTTTTGGAAATGTTAAGTTTTTTCCTTTTTTAACTTCTTTTTTAATATTAATTAAGCTTGGAAATAACAAAATAGATATAGAAATGTTAAGATGGAAAGGCATAATAAATGTATTGAAGCATTGATTTAATTCTAATAGGTCATATGTTATATGACTACAATATTATAATAAATGTTTAATAAAAATATTGACTTGATTAGATTTTGATCATTTTTTCTTTTTTCTTTTTTAGTTTGATTATTCTTTATTAATATTAGTATTAGTATTAGTAATAGTTTTTCAGTTCTTTTTTCTTTTCTTTTTTACTATTATAGTTTCTTTTTTTCTTAGCTTATGAGAATTTTAATTTCACCTAGGAAGTGGTGGTAAGGGTTTCTAGAATAAATGAGTAGGGGGAGTAAATATAATGGCTTAATTGTGTTTGTAAGAATAAAGTGAAATTATTGTAATAAGGTTAAAGGAAATCAACGTGGAATTTAATTAGATAAAAATTTGGATATCTGGATGACAAAATTAGAGGTCAAGGTTGGGGGGGGGTATGATTGATACTGAAAATAATTTAATATGGAACTATTAAACTTTTGGGGGGACAGTTATCTATGATTTAGGGGAGAGGGGCGGCATACAAATCTAAATAATAAATAAATAAATAAATTTACTAACTAAATACTGTTTTTATTGTAACCCGACTATTTTTGAAATGTGTGGAGAAAAGTTTGTATGGAGGAAAAATTAAAAAATATTACCCCCCCCCCAAAAAAAAGATTAAGGGAGGTACTAATCCCATTCTATAAAGCCTCAATAAGACCACGCCTAGAATACTGCATCCAGTTTTTGTCACCACACAATAAAACAATGTTGAGACTCTAGAAAAAGTGCAGAGAAGAGCAACCAAAATGATTAAGGGACTGGATGCAAAAGCATACGATGAACGGCCTCAGAAACTGAGCCTGTCTGGTCTAGTGAAGAGAAGACCAGGGGAGACACAATAGCAGCCTTCCAATATTTGAGGGCTGCCACAGCCAGCAGGAAGGGGGTCAAGTTATTTTCCAAGGCACCAGAAGGCCAGACAAGGAATAATGGATGGAAACTGAACAAGGAGAGATTCAATCTGGAAATGAGTGTCAGATTGTTTCTGACAGAAGAATCAACCAGTGGAACAGCTTGCCTTTGGAAGTCAGTTATTCTATGTTGTAAGATGGAAACCTGAACTGTGGCACACCCTCCATCCGGTTCGCTGGGGAGATCAGGACTCTAAACAGCTCCTCATGGAGCAGATACATAGGAAAGGTGGAATTATCTGCCAAATTTGAGGGCAAAATTTCTGTTGCTAAGTGAAAAGTGTCTTAAGTGAATTTTGCCCTTATTTATTTATATACCTGCCTGCCCACCTGCCCACCTGCCTCTCCGTCTGTCCATCCATCCATCCATCCCTCCCTCCCTCCCTCCATCCATCCATCCATCCATCCATCCATCCATCCATCCATCCATCCATCCATCCATCCATCCATCCATCCATCTATTTATATGCTGCCCCTCTCCAAGGACTTGGGGCGGCTTTCAACATATTGAGAAATACAATATACAATACAAATGTCTAAAATCCAACTAATTTAACTAATTAAATTAAAACCCCTAATAACATTTAAAAATCACTCATTCCCATTCAGAAGCAAACATACCTACATTCGGCCAGGGGGCTAGAATCTAACAGCTCCAAGCCTGGTGATACAAACGAGTCTTTAGGCTCTTACGGAAGGCAAGGAGGTTGGGGCCAATACAAATTTATGACTTTTTTTGCCACAGTTGTTAAGTGAATCACTGCATCTGTTGAGTTAGTAACACACTTATTATGTGGCTCTGGTTTCCCCGCTGATTTTGCTTGCCCAAAGGTCCCAAAGAGGGACCCTGCAGCTATCATAAAGAAGAACCAGTTGCCAATTGACCACGGGGATCCCCAACCATTGTAAGTGTGAAAAATGGTCATAAGCCACTTTTTTTCAGCGCTGTATATAACTTTGAATGATCACTAAATGAATCGTTGCAAGTCAGGGATAGCCTGTACAAATGAGGCCCATGCTCAATTGCAATGAAGGGACTCCTGGTCAAGGTTCCAAGTAAGAGCCGCCCCGAGTCTGCAGAGAGGGGCGGCATACAAATCTAAATAATAAACAAACAAACAAACAAACAAACAAACAAACAAACAAGACATCTGCAGCCAAGAGGATTCCAAGTCAGGCATCTGCCTCAAGGAACATTTTGTTGGGAGATGTCATATTGGCACAGTCTTGATTTCTAGTAGAAAGCTCTACTTTCCTGCCGGTTTCACACCCAATTAAAAGTAAAAGTTTGTAACATCCTCCCCAGAGTAACCAGTCACATGATCCAATCAACACACAATCTAGTTTTGTGATGATGCACGGCAGAAGTGGCATGCATCGTGATGGGCTGTCAAAAGTTTTACTGCCACACTGTGACCATGGCTTATTTTATGGGTGTGGTTTGATGGTCATGTGACCAGGTAGGTGTGGCCTGCTTAGATCAGTGATTTTCAACCTTTTTTGAGCCGCGGCACACTTTTTACATTTACAAAATCCTGGGGCACACCAACAACCTAAATGACACAAAATGACACTCTAAGACAGTAAATATTATTTATTTATTTATTTATTCAATTTTTATGCCCCCTTCTCCTTAGACTCAGGGCGGCTTACAACATGTTAGCAATAGCAATTTTTAACAGAGCTAGGCTATTGCCCCCAGAATCCAGGTCCTCATTTTACCCACCTCGGAAGGATGGAAGGCTGAGTCAACCTTGAGCCAGTGATGAGATTTTAACAGCTGACCTTCAGATCTACAGTATTTCTACATGAATTTTTACTCAGTGTGAAACTTGGGCCTGTTTTGATGAACACAAAAGGGATATCCTGGCAGGAATGGTAGAAAGACACACACGAAGCTCTTCCTCAACAGTTCTCAGTCTCTCCCTGTTTTTAGTTTTTATAGCAGTCAAGCTTGAGAAGCTCAGCTCACATAGATATGTGGTTGAAAATGGAAGCAATGTCAAAATAGCTTTGTTGGCCAGAATGGGGAACTCCTTGGCAACAGATAACCAAAAACTGTCGAAAGGAAGATCAGCAAACTTTAGCCTTAAACCACGATCTTGTTTCAGTTCAATGAGTTCCTCTTGCTCCTTTAAAGTCATGTCCTTTCCAGCAACAGATACTGAGCTGTATGGGTCCCTAACCCAGTCAAGGCATTCTGTGAAGTCTGAAGAGAAATAAAATGACAACTTCTCCTCAAGAGTTTTCAAATGTCTGCCAATCACCTCGCACATTGCAGCAGTGTTGCCATCATACTGTTTCTCGGTGAGCGGGAACATCTCAAGGTTGCCACGCTGCACATGTTGTTGCCAGAGCTTCACCTTTAAACGGAATCCGTTCATTTTATCAGTGCTTGTAAGCAGGTTTTCATTTCGGCCTTGCATCCGTGTGTTCAGTTCATTCAGATAATGAAATATATCAGCCAGGTATGCCAACTTTGCACACCACTCATCACTTGCAAGCAGCTTTGAATAATCAGACCTCTCGTTTGTCAGAAATACTTTAAGTTCCTCTCGCAACTCATACACACGGGCCAACACTTTGCCGCGGGACAGCCACCGGACCTCTGTGTGGAGCAATAAGATTTTATGTTCCGCTCCCATTTCTTTACACAAAGTCACAAATAAGCCACATCTCAAAGGTCGTGTCTTCACAAAGTTCACTATGTGCACAACATCATCCAACACAGGAGCTAGATCTGCTGGTAAGGTCTTTGCAACAAGGGCCTCACGGTGCAAAAAACAGTGCGTAACAATAACATCTGTGTTTCTTTCTTTGACCCTACTTAAGAAGTCTTTGACGCGCCCGACCATGGCTGCGGCTCCATCAGTGCAGACACCTGTGTAGTTTCCCCATGTAAGCCCGCTTTTATCAAGATATTCCGATGTGACCCGAAATATTTCCTCTCCTGTTGATTTTTCTGGCAGTACCTTGCAAAATAGGAAGTTTTCTCTAATGGCTTCTCCATCCACAAAACGCACGTTGGCCAAGAGTTGACAATGTCCACTAATATCCGTTGACTCATCAAGTTGCAAGGCAAATTTCTTACTGATGTGCACCTTTTCCAAAACAACAGTTTCAATGTCCACAGACATGTCATCAATACGTCTGGCAATTGTATTATCTGAGAGAGGCACTTTAGCTATCTCTTTGGCTGCGTTAGGGCCAAGCATCTCATTTACAATGGTTTACAAGCTGGCAGTATTAATGTTTCTGCCAGAGTGTGGGACTTTTTTGATTTAGCTATGAGTTCAGCAACAAGGTAGCTAGCTTTGAGGGCGCTCTCGTTTACCTTTGTGGTTTTTCTCAAAAAAGTTGCCCCTTTCTCATTGTTTGTACGTAAGCGTACAAAATAATCCATCGGCTTGTTTTGAACAGAAGGGTGTTTCGTTTGGAGATGGCGTTTAAGCTTGCTTGGTACCATGGCACTGTTGGATAGCTTCTCACCACACACCAAGCACAGCGGAATCGGTGTTGTCTCATCCCCGGTGAATGTAAATCCTAATGCAAGATAGCTTTCGCTGTATTGCCTCAAGCTCACTATCTTGTCTCTTTTCTTTTGTCGACCACTCATACTAGGGCCTTCATCTGGGTCAGAATTTTGTCCAGGGCCCTTTGCATTTTCCCTTCTCAAAAACTTCTCCATCACTGTCACTTGCTTGTCTTGCTGAGATCCCAAGCTGTCAGAAGAGTTAAATAAAAAAGGATAACCCCCTCATATATACAATCCCATGTAACATCCCCTTATAAATACAGTCAATCATCAATCATCCCTCCTCAAATTTATACCACTGTCTCATTTCTGTCTCTCCCCCCCCCCTATATGTGTGTGTGTACTCAAACCATTTCCAAAACCAGGTGAGGGCTGGGTTTTTTTTCTCTTTTATTCTTTTCAAAAACAGGTGAGGGCTGGGTTTTTTTTCTTATTATTTGGGTGCTTTTTACCATATGCTTCAAGAATCACCTCTCTCTCTCTCTTGTTTCTCTCTCCTCTCATTCTCTGCCTCAATCATTTTCTCATTTCTCCTTTTTTCTCCCCTTTTTGTTCTCATTTCTCTCTCTCTCTCTCCTTTCCTCTTCCTATCTGTCTCTCTTGCTTTCTTTCTCTCTCTCTCTTGCTTTCTTTCAGTATCTCTTGCTATCTCTCTTTTTCTCTTGCTTTTCCTCTCTCTCGTGCTTTCTCTTTCTTGTTCTTTCTCTCTCTCTGTTGCTCTCTCTCGTTCTCTCTTATTTTCTCTCTCTTGTTCTTTCTCTCTCTTGTTCTTTCTCTCTCTCTGTTGCTCTCTCTCATTCTCTCTTATTTTTTTCTCTCTCTCTTTTTTTCTTTCTCTCTCTCTTAGTCTCTCTCTCTCTTGTTCTCTCTTATTTTCTTTCTCTCTTGTTCTCTCTCTCTCATGCTTTCTCTCTCTTGTTCTTTCTCACTCTCTCTCTCTCTGTTGCTCTCTCTCGTTCTCTCTCTTCCTTTCTTCTCTGTGGAGGCCAGCGAAGTTTTCCCTTAGTTTGAATGTTCCGAGCAAGCTGGCAGGGGGATGGGAAGCAGCCCCTTTACTGACAGCCCGGGACGGGACTGTGAGAGGGGTGGGCGTTCCCACAGCGCTCGGAGCGGCTGCAGCCACCGCTGTGGCGAAGCCGCACCCCAAGAAAGCCAGAGAAAAGGACGGATCGGGCGGGCGGGGACAGCCACAAGTGGAAGCATCAGCCCTGGAGCCCCCTCGCGCCCATGGCTTCTCGTCGATGCCCCTGCCTGCCCGATCCGTGGGAGTGATAATAGCGGCGGCGGCAGGCAATAGCGGGGGGGGGGGCGGCTCCTGCAAGTGGGAGCTCCAGGGCTGAATCTCCCACTTGCAGAAGCCCCCCCTATTGCCTGCCGCTGGCGCTATTAGCACTCCCGCGGATCGGGCAGGCAGGGTCATCGAGAAGCCATGGGCGCGAGGGGGCTCCAGGGCTGAAGCTCCCACTTGCAGAAGCCCCCCCCACTATTGCCTGCCGCCACCGCTGCTATTAGCACTCCCGTGGATCGGGCAGGCAGGGTCATCGACGAGAAGCCATGGGCGCGAGGGGGCTCCAGGGCTGAAGCTCCCACTTGCAGAAGCCCCCCCGCTATTGCCTGCCGCCACCGCTATTAGCACTCCCGCGGATCGGGCAGGCAGGGTCATCGACGAGAAGCCATGGGCGCGAGGGGGCTCCAGGGCTGAAGCTCCCACTTGCAGAAGCCCCCCCGGCTATTGCCTGCCGCCGCCGCTATTAGTACTCCCGCGGCAGCTCACGATGCCACAAGTGGAAGCCTCAGCCGCTGCTATTGCCTTCCCGCCGAGTCCCAAGCTCACCTGCTGCAAAGAAGGAAGGCACGAAGAAGAAAGGCGCGAAAATGAAGGTGTGAAGAAGGAAGCCGGGAAAAAGGACGCTCAACTTCCGGTCTCAGAAGCTGAGCTTTGCGGCACATCTGACCAAGTCTCGCGGCACACTAGTGTGCCGCGGCACACCGGTTGAAAAACACTGGCTTAGATCACACTAAGGATCATACGATGACGTGCAGTACCCTCTCTGTGGGCACGTGAGCCATCACCCCATCTGAGATCTGCCATGCACGCGTGCACGCCTCCTGTCAGTCAGCTTTCAGGTCTCTGCCATGCATTGCACAGGGTTTGGAGCCCATGTGGACCCCCCTCATTCATGCATATTGGAGGCCCACACATGCGCACATTGCATTATGGGGGTCCATGCATGTGTGCATGCGCTTTGGGGACTTGGTCCAGAAAAGATTAGCCATCATTGGTCTAGTTGCTAGGTGACTTCAATCTCTACCTTCTGAACACCTGGAGCAATGTCCTTGATTCCCTCGGGAAATACAAATTCTATTTTGGCCACAGCACCCCCAGCTATCTCTGCACTCCACTCCCTGCCCCTCAGCTCCAGCCTGGGTCAAGCCTGAAGCCATGTGAAAGAACCAGCCCTATAGAAAAGGCTACAAAAAAGAAAATGACCATAGACAGGTCAGCTTCAGGACTGACAGTCCAGTGGTGGGATTCAATTTTTTAAACTGCCAATTCTGTGGGTGTGGCTTGATGGGTGTGGCATGGCTTGGTGGGCGCGGCTTGGTAGGTGTGGCAGGGGAAGGTTATTGCAAAATCCCCATTTCCTCCTAGTCAGTTGGAACTCGGCAGGCAGAGAATAGATGGAGATGGGGCTAGTCAGAGGTGATATTTACTGGTTCCCCAAACTACTCAAAAGTTCTGTTACCGGTTCTCTGAAGTATTTACAATTTCCACTATCGATTCTCTGAGCTGCTCAAAATTTATGCTACCGGTTCTCCAAACTATTCAAAATTTCCACTACTGGTTCTCCGGACTACTCAAAATTTCTGCTACTGGTTCTCCGGACTACTCAAAATTTCCGCTACTGGTTTTCAAAACTACTCAAAATTTCTGCTACTGATTTTCCAAACTACTCAAAATTTCTGCTACTGGTTTTCCAAACTACTCAAAATTTCCCCTGCCAGGTCTCCAGACTATTCAAAATGCCCACTACAGGTTCTCCAAACTGCTCAAAATTTCTGCTACCTGTTCTCTGAACTACTCAAGATTTCTGCTACTGGTCCTCCAAAACTGGTCAGAACCTGCTGAATCCGTCTTCTCTGGCTGACACTCACAACTTGCGAGGTTCACAGTGGCTGGCAGTAGTATCCCAACTAACAAACAGATTAGGAAGAAACAACAATAAAATTGCCCATGGAAGTCCTTGTTGGGAGGAGGTCATGAACGTACCTATGAAAGGTAGATTCACCACTGATTTGCCACAATAAGGAGAGTCAAAGTTATTCTGTTAGAAGATGGTTTATCTCTCAGGATTAAACATCGGCCAGCTATAGGGACCGGGGAAGGGTTTGGGGGACAAGTGGATTCACACATTCAGCTCTTGCCCTTGTAGGTGGTGACTGAGGATGGCGGAGAGGAGGATGTGAACCCTACAATTTGCCATCAGGGGGATTAATGGAAATGGGTGGCTCTTTGCTCTTCCTCTTCTTTTTAATGGGAAAATTGTTCCGCTCTCTTTCCTCACCCACATTTTAATCATCTGCCCTGGATGGTTCAGGAAGAGAAGGAGAGTATTGCTGTTCCATTAACTAAAATGATGGCATCCCACTTTTATTTTTAATAGGACGCGACCCCCCACATTTCCATTGCTTGAGTGGCCTTGCTAACAGGCAACCTTACCAAAAGCAATTTCAGCTTGCTACCATTCTTAGCTTCTGATAGAGCACATTATGGATCATCAAGGCTTTGTTGTCGTTTCCGCCCTGCGTGTTTCCTATAATGAGGTCTTCCTCTTCATTTTTCAATAGCAAATGGCCTTGGGTCAGCAGGATGCTCTGAAAAGATTGAACTCCAGGAAACATTTGTTTCCTCCCCACAGAATGTAGACTCAAAGAGTGGGAAGGGACGTTTGAGGTCTTCTAGTCCAACCCATGTGACACCACATGCCAGCAGGGGCCGGCTGCCTTCGGAACGCCTGGGATTGCCATTCCGGTAGTGGAAACGGGGATGTGTGCACATCTGCACGTCCTTGCCATGTGCGTGCAACCCCCCCATGCCCCCCAAATGAGATTTTGCTTCCACACATGGGCGAAAGCAAAGAAATTGCCAGAAATTGCCGAAATTTCTCACAAGGACACTTGCATGTGTAAGATTCCAATGGCTTTCGACAATTTCTTCTGCACATGCGCAGAAGCAAAATCTCGCATGGGGGTGCACACTCACGCTGCCGCCAACTCGCATGCCCACACCGCCCCCTGGGACCGATGTGGTAGGACAAGGTAAACGCAGCCCTTCACTGTATACCAGGGATGGCAAACCTTTCTTGGTTCGCATGCCAAAAGTGGGGGGAGTGCGGTGGGGTTTCAAGCGCACATGTGTGCACACTCATAATTCCATGTGCTCCCTCATGTATGCATGCATGACCCGCCCTCGCTCCTGGCACATGAAAATATAGTGCAGGTTTTTGCAGTTCCGCTGGTGTTATTGCAGGAAGCTGCAATTTCTTGATGTATTTTCTGAAATTCTTGGACATGGTACCAAGGGCCCAGATGACACTGGGTATCACTGTTACATGTTCTATCCATAGCTGTGTAGTTACAATAGCCAGGTTGTGATATTTGAAATTTTTTCCACTTCTTTTTGTTTGACTCTGTCATCTCCCCAATGACAATATCCACGGTTACATTTATTGATTGATTGATTGATTGATTTGATTGATTGATTGATTGATTGATTTTGTCCAATACACAATGAGGGTTTTAGTGGGTATACACATAGTAAAATACATAATGAAGGTTATAGAGGATATACTCATAGTAAAATATATCTAAGAAAGAATAGAAGAGAAGATATAGGAATAAAACATATCAATGAAAAAATAGAAGAAGAGATAAAGGAATAGAAGAAAGGTATAGGAGATATAGGAGAGCAATAGGACAGGGGACGGAAGGTACTCTAGTGCACTTGTACTCACCCCTTACTGACCTCTTAGGAATCTGGATGGGTCAACCATGGATAATCTAAGGATAAAATGTTGGGGGTTTGGGGATGATACTATGAGTTCCACGCTTCGACAACTCGGTTACTGAAGTCATATTTTTTACAGTCAAGTTTGGAGCGGTTAATATTAAGTTTAAATCTGTTGTGTGCTCTTGTGTTGTTGTGGTTGAAGCTGAAGGAGCCACCGACAGGCAGGACGTTGCAGCATATGATCTTGTGGCCAATACTTAGATCATATTTAAGGCGTCTTAGTTCTAAGCTATCTAGGCCCAGGATTGAAAGTCTAGTCTCGTAGGGTATTCTGTTTCGAGTGGAGGAATGAAGGGCTCTTCTGGTTAAGTATTTTTGGACATTTTCGAGGGTGTTAATGTCTGAGATGCGATATGGGTTCCATACAGACGAGCTGTATTCGAGGATGGGTCTGGTGAAGGTTTTGTAAGCTCTGGTAAGTAGTGAGAGATTGCCAGAGCAAAAGCTACGTAGGATTAGGTTTACAATTCTTGAAGCGTTCTTGTTCTAGAAGCCTTGTTGCAGTGGGCTTTGGCACCTAAGTCTTTTGTTATTAGTATACTGAGGTCTTTAACCGAGTGGGGGTTATCTGTGATAATTTGATTATTCAGTTTGTATTTGGAGTTCAGATTGTTTTTCCCAATGTGTAGGACAGAGCATTTGCTAGATGAGATTTGGAGTTGCCATGTGTTAGACCACTCAGAAACAGAGTTCAGGTCTTTTTGGAGAGTAGTGTTATCGGTGGTGTTGAAGAGTTTTACATCGTCGGCGAAGAGGTCACAGTTGCTTGTGATGTAATTGCAAAGGTCATTGATGTAGAGAATGAAGAGCATTGGTCCCAGTACACTACCTTGGGGAACACTGCTTTTAACTGGGACAGGGGTGGATATGGTGCTTCCTATTTTGACCACTTGTTGTCTGTTTGACAGGAATGCTGTAATCCAGCTGTGGAGGGATCCTGAGATACAATAGGATTTGAGTTTTAGGAATAGTTTGTCGTGGACCATTGAATCAAAGGCTTTGCAGAAGTCGATATAAATTGCATCTATAGATTTCCCTCGATCTAGATGAGTTGTCCATATATTTTTGCAGTGGAGGAGCTGCAGGTTGCAGGATAGTTTTTTTCTGAATCCAAATTGTTTGTTAGGGAGCAAATTATTATTTTCTAGATGGAGAGTAATTGATTTGTTTATAATTGATTCCATGACTTTGCATGGGATGCAGCATAGTGATATTGGTCTGTAATTATCGACAAGAGAGGGGTCTCCTTTTTTGAAGATGGGGATGACCATTGCTTTCGTCCATAGCTTAGGAAGTGTGCTGGTTCTGAAGGATTTTTTGAAAATTATGCTTAGTGGCTCAGCTATTGCAGAAGAGAGCTTTTTTAGGAAGTAAGTACATAGACCGTCTGGTCCGACTGATAGAGAAGGTTTAAGGTCATGTAATGCTTTTTCAACTCGGTCTTCAGTGAAGTCTTACTTGGGTTAGGTCATTGAGGGAGTTTGAAGTGCAATTGATGAAATTGGGTGATGAGCCATTGCTGTTAACAAAGACAGAGCCAAAGAAAGAGTTGAGGAGATTAGCTTTGGATGAATCATTGTGGAATTCTTTGTTATTGGGTCCTTTGAGAGGTGGGATAGGTCTAGAGTCTTTGAGTTTATTGTTGACAAAGTTGTAGAAGGCTCTATTAGATTTGGTACGTAGGAGGTTTTCCTCTTGTTTGCTGTAGTAGTTAAGGCATTCTGCTTTTATTTGATTGCAAATGCTTTTATATTGTCTTTTGAAGCTGGAAACCTGTCCTTTTTTGTTTTTCCTCCAGAGATATTTTTTTCTTGCTTGTAATTTTCTTATTGAGATCAGGAGGGTTTTTTTTTTTTTGTGGTACATGTTAGAGGTACATGAAGTCTGATAATAATTTTCATTTCAAGTAGGAATGTGTTGTAGAGGTCATCAGTGGCGTAGCATTCAGAGAATAGAGTTTTCCAGTTTAATGATGAGAGGTGGGCTTCAATGAGTTCGTAGATCGCTTTTTTGAAATAGAATTTTGGTGTTGTATTATTTTGGTGAATCATAGTGTGGCTTACGTTGAGACTGAAGTTTATCATGCTTTGGTCGCTGTTGGAAAATGGTTCTGTTATTTGTAAGCCATATATTGCACTTTTGCTGTTGCAGAAGATGAGATCCAGACAGTTATCAAGTCTGGTATTGTTAGTTACTAGTTGGTCGTGTCTCAGATAGGTGACAGTATTATATATAGTAGAATGGATGGGTTCCGTGCTGCATTCATTTAGGGACCAGTTAATGTGTGGTAGGTTGAGGTCTATGAGGAAAATAATGGGGTATGGGCAGTGGATTGCCCATGTCAGTAATGTGGATAATTTGTTTGCATGTTCGATATCGTAGTCCTGAGCTCTGTAGCAGAGTAAGAAGCGAATTGTGATATTTAGGGATAAATCACAGACAATAGTTTCAGGTACCGATAAATCCTGTGCAACTTTGAGGATTTTTAGGTTCAGCGATTTTTTGTAGAATATAGCTACTCTGCCTTCTCTGCAGGATTCACGGTCTGAGCGGAAAACATGGTAGTTTTTTGATGTGATAATGGAGTCTGGGTAGGAAGCATTTAGCCATGTTTTGCATGTAAAAAACATGTTTCAGCCATAGCCTTGTATTATTGTTGTTGTTGTTGTTGTTATTTGTTATTGTTGTTATTGTTTTTATTATTGTTTTTTTATTATTGTCATTACTCACAAAAACAGTAATGCAAAGCAAATGAGATGTATATGCTGGATTTCATATCGCAATATCACAAGTCAAAAACTTCTCAAGCGTCTAGGACTGTGTTATATATTTTTGTATGATGCGCGCAGATCCAAGTACGGTAGCGTTTTATAACTGGCATCATGATTTTGTCAATGTTTAATGTTTTCAAATGCCGGCTGAGGTCTTTTGGCACAGCACCCAGTGTGCCGATTACCACTGAGACCACCTGTTGTGGTTTATGCCAGAGTCGTAGTTCGATTTTAAGATCCTGATATCGGCTAATTTTTAATTGTTATTTTTCATCATCATTCACCCAGTGTGCCGATTACCACTGAGACCACCTGTTGTGGTTTATGCCAGAGTCGTAGTTCGATTTTAAGATCCTGATATCGGCTAATTTTTAATTGTTATTTTTCATCATCATTCACCCAGTGTGCCGATTACCACTGAGACCACTTGTTATGGTTTATGCCAGAGTCGTAGTTCGATTTTAAGATCCTGATATCGGCTAATTTTTAATTGTTATTTTTCATCAATTTGGCTGTCACCTGGTATGGTAACATTATTGTTCTTGTTTTGTAATTTTTGTCTTTGTTTTTTGTTCTGTAGGTGTTTTTTGTTCGGTTTTTATTTTATCTTCGAAGTAAATAAAAATTATTATATATATAACAGAAATCTCCCTCTCCAACTCTCCCTCTTTCTCTCTCCTTCTCTCTCTTTCTCTTTATTTCTTTTTGTGATCTTTATGAAAATTCTCCTGGCCAAATTCTGGCCATGATATTGCTTTGAAGATACGGTTCTTGCATTAAAAGTGGCATTAAAAGTCCTGCCTGACAAAGTCCAGTTAATTTCATTTGTACATGAGGAATAAAATCAGGTTGGCTAGTTTTGCATAAATTGGGTCAAACTTCCTTGCAGAGAAGTGCCATCTGGTGTCCATCTAACATCATTGCATACTGCCCATGCCAAATACTGATTTATTTCTTCAAAAGAGAATCCCAGAAAAATATTACATTTCCTTCCTTCTTGCCTTCGCTAAATGTTTATTCCCTTTTCTGGGAAAGTTTGAACCATGATTTGTGATGTAACAGCTGTCTTGTATGTGGCATGACCCAAATTAAATTGTCAGCAATTTTATGAATGGAATGAAAAAAGTAACTTGTAATCACTCTGGATTGGTTTTCTCAATTGTGGTGGCTTTAAGATGTCTGGATTCAACTCCAATGATTGTCCAGCCAGCATAAAGTCTGGGAGTTGAAATCTAGACATCTTAAAGTTGCCAAGGTTGAATAGAATAGAATGAAATAGAATAGAATAGAATTCTTTATTGGCCAAGTGTGATTGGACACACAAGGAATTTGTCTTTGGCACAGATGCTCTCAGTGTACATAAAAGAAAAGAGACATTTGTCAAGAATCCTCAGGTACAACACTTAATTGTCAGCGGGTACAAATAAGCAATGAAGAAACAATCAATATTAATATAAACCATAAGGATACAATCAACAAGTTACAGTCATACAGTCATAAGTGCGTGATAGGAACGATGAGAAGACTAATAGTAATAGTAATGTAGTTACTAGTAAAACAATGGGAAACATTGCTGTAAATAATGTTAGGATCACAGGAACCATGCTTCTAGAAATATTCTAGAAATAGAATCATAGAGTTGGAAGGGATCTTGGAGGCCTCCTGCCCATGTGACTGTCCATATGACTGTCCAGTGTTTTCCTGAAAATCTCCAGTGATGGAGCACCCACACTCCTGGGAGACGAAATGAGACATCTCATTAATTAATAATTGTCACTGTCAGGAAATTCCTCCTTCGTTCTAGGTGTGGTCTTTGAGGAGTTTCAGCCTGTTGCTTGACTCAACGTCTTCCATCCCTTTTGCCTTAAGGGTCAGGCTGACACATCGTGCTGAGTTCATGCAATATCCTCTTTAACTGAACTAATCCATTTTGTGTTATTGGCTTGAACCACAAAGGAGCCATATTATCTCCACACAACTTGCTAAGGCCAGGTTTGGTAAGAGTAAACAAGGTTGCAACTGACTAGGCTTAGATTGAAATGATCATGTAGCTGCTGGTTTTGTATGTTGCATGAATACAACTACTGTGTTACGATGTGCTTGGTTTAGCATGCTTTGCAAACTATCCATTGTGGCTGCAAACTTTCTTTGCATCTTTGGGATGTGGATGTATCATGTAAACCCTGCCAGTTGTTACTTATAAAACGAACATTGCTGTAACAAGCCAGGGCTTTGCACTATCTATAAATTCAGGCCAGGGGCAGGTTCCTGCCCGCATGGTCCACTCTGCTGCTCTGGTAGTGGCCTGCCAATTGTGTAATTTGTGTGTGATGGCTCTGCCAGGCTGTCGTGCACACCATCTTTTTTTCTGAATTACCCCCCCCCCGTTTTTTTGCTTTCTGTGCATGCATGAAAGCAAAATCCTGCGAGGGGAGTCTCTCGCGTGCAAGATTTTGGTAATGTGTTTTTGCTTCCGCGCATATGCAGAAGCAAAAAATCATAGAAATCTCACATGCGTGAGTGTCCCCCTTACAAGATTTTGCTTCCGTGCATGTGCAGGAAGCAAAATGATGCGAGAGGATGCACATGCATGGGGAATCACGGCAATGTGCGCACAATCCACTGGTAGCAAGGTAAGAAGAGCCCGCCCTGGATTCAGATCCTAAATTACTAATCTTGTCTACAAAATGAGAGGAGGACCATTTGAAAGCAAAACATGAATTTCTATATCAGGGCTGCAAAAACCCAAACACACTAGATTGGGGGTCCCCAAACCTTGGCAACGTTAAAGCTGGCTGGGGACTTCTGGGAGTTGAAACCTTCTAGGCTTAAATTTGCTAAGGTTGGAGACCCCTGCACTAGATGGAGCATATGAAAAAATCTAATTCTTTATAGCCATTTCATGGTCATCCAAAATCAACTAGTTCTATTTGATTGATTGATTGATTGATTACATTTATATAGCCACCCATCTCACTGAATATGATTTTGTATATCTACCTGAATGATAATTGCATTATATAACTTTACATAGAATCAGGTATTTACTATTACAGTTGTTTTTTTGTTTGTATTTTATTTTTAAAACACTTGCTATGTGCCTGCTTTCTTTGACAATTTTCATGTTTGCATTTTTCTCATTTTAAAAATTATTTTAAAAGCAACAAAACAATAAATTAATCTCATCTGCCAACTTTGTCTCCCTCTGTCTCTCTGTCTCTCTTTCTGCCCCCTTCTCTCTCTCTCTCATACACACACAATCTGTCTACCTTTCTGTCTCTGTTTCTTATTCTTTCTAATATTTACCAACTGAAACTTCAAGTTAAAGAAGATCTCCCATAGAACCCCATGGATCTGCAATCTTTGCATCTCAAACAAATGGGTCAAAGGTGATTTCTCTGTGCAGTATTGGCTATCTGCTGCTGGACAGGAAAAAACCTTCCTGTATCTGCTGGACCAACGAGTTGCTTAACTATACAGCATATATGTTCCTAGAACATTTCCCAGCACTTTCTCATTCCAATAAATGGCAAGAAACAGCATATGCCTGAAAAGTACATTACGTCCTGGAAGAAGGTGAAGAGTATTTATTACTGTGTTGTCAATGCTGCAACAGTTGGGCAGCTCTCAGTTGTGAAGCCAGAGTGTGAACATGGTTTGCTTAATGAGTTACTACAACCTGTTGTCTTTCAGGGCCACCTGCTGGCTCACAAATGGGAAGCCAGGTTAAAATGAACACAGATGTTCATCTTTCAAGGCAAATAGTATTCCACCTGAGAATCTGCCCATGGTTGGGACTAGCCCCCCCCCCCCTGCAAAAGCTGCCTGCCTCCGAGTCATCAGAGAGGGGCGGCATACAAATCTAATAAATAATAATAATAATAATAATAATAATAATAATTATTATTATTATTATTATTATTATTATTATTATTATTATTATTATTATTTTGGTTTCTCTTTCTTGAATGGATTCTCTTTCTTGATCTTGCTTCTATCCCTCTGTTTATTGCAGCCTCGAACTGTGTTGGCTTTTTGGCAGCTGCCACACACGGCTGGGTCTTATTTAAATGGTTGTGCACTAGGACTCCAAGATCCGAGTCTTCGGAGAGGGGCGGCATACAAATCTAATAATAATAATAATAATAATAATAATAATAATAATAATAATAATAATAATAAATAATAATAATAATTATTATTAATAATAATAATAATCCCTCCCGCAGTTACTACTGTTGAGCAAGTAGTATACTGTATACTGAGTAGACTGTACCTGCACATTTTGTTTTTCTTGCCTAAACGTAGAACCTTTCTATTTTCACCATTGAATTTCATTTTGTTTGATATTGCCCAAAGTTCATCATACTACTTGCTGTAGACATCCCATAATGATTTTGCCAGGCCTCCAAAGAGGAAAAACAACATAATGAGATAAATGTTGGGGTTCCAAGTAACAGCCCCAACCAAGTAAGATTCCGAGGCAAGCAATTCCTCAAAGATCCAATTTATTAGAGATGTCATGTTGGCACATCTGGGATAACCCGAATATGAAGGTCTTTGGTTTGAGAAATAGTGGTAGACCGCGTTGTAGACTGAATCTGTTTATTTAAGATTGGCTGGAACGGATTACAAGGTAATACAAAGTATCAGCAAGTGAAATGATGTAAAAGGTAAAGCGGCTAGCGAGTCCTTTTAAAAAGTTTTTTCTTGGAGGTGTGGCTTTGACAGCTGCTTGAATTTCCTGGCCGTGTTTCAACCAATCCGCAGCCGATATGTAGATCAGGTTCATTTGCATACATCACAGAAAGCTCCCAGGTTCCCCACCCAAAAGAAAGCCGAAGTCCCTTTCCCTGCACCCACATTTCCAATCACTCCACTGTCCCAACTGGAGATGCCTCCCAGTCACGCTACTCCAGGTGCAGGCTAGAGTGGCCTTGACTCTTGGAGAAAAGAACGCTGTTATGGCTAAGTACTTCTACCACCTCTGTGCAACCTCCCCTTTCCCCAAAGCACTAAGCGTGGCAGCCCTGAAGATCCAGCAGGAAAGATGGCCTCCAGGGCTGACAATAAGCCATTGTGGAGACCACGTGACTCAGATGAGCAAGACTGGAGGTGAGGGACGTTGCTGGGCATCAGAAGGCTTGCTTGCAACACAAACTGGCGCATGGGTTTTGCCCTGCATTTTGAATGCTGATCGGGGGCAGCAGCATTGGGTTCCTACATGGACGGGGGGGGGACGGCACACCGTTAGTGGAAATCTATCTGTGTGCATGTTCATCGGAGTGAGATTTAGCTTCTGCATATGCAGAGGAAGCAAAATCTCACAAGATTTTGGCAATTCTCTCACACCCCTGTGTCTTCTCGCAACATTTGCTTCCTACGCATGGGCAGAAGCCAAATCTCGCTCCAACGCACACACACACCCCTTCGGTCACCCAGAGCTGCGCACACATCAGCACTGGTAGCGGCAGTAAGCTGGAAACCCCCCCCCACCTGAGTGGCAGTAATGCCCAGTGGGTGTCAGTGGGAATCTTGTTCTCCCAGGCATTGTTCAATGACAAAACCACAGTCATGTTTCTTCACATGGCAATCACAGCCAAACTCCATTAACAGCTTTTGCTAATTACCAACTTCTAAGAGAATTTTTAGGTTTGGAGGCAACCCCCCCCCCCCACAAAACACCAAAACAAAACTCCAACATTGCTCTCTTTCTAGATGACCCCCCCCCTTTCCAAGGCGACGGTATTGGCTCTGGTGGAGTTCTTTAGAACAGAAATTTACCTCTGAATTTCCAGTGTACCCTTTGGGGCGACAAACATTCTTTTAAAGTTTAATCATAGAAGGAGCTATCTTTGTTTGTTTCCGTTTCCTTAGTTGTTGTATGTTGCCCACAAGGGCCTAATTAGTTAGGTACAGTTGCTTGTATCATATTATCTTTTTGTCTAATTTTTTTTTTTTTTAAAAAATGTAAGTAGGATAACTTGAAGCACAGATTGTGGGCCTGGAGCCATCTGAAGATCAGCAGTTAACTTTTTGGGATCCCATCTCCCTGATGAAACCAGTTTTTCCTTCCAAGAACTCCTAATGAAGGAGCAAGAAGCACCCAGAGAAGGGCTATGGAATACTCTCACTGAATAATAACACCCAGGAAAGAGTGCAGAGAAGCGTAACAAAGAGACGGGTAGGGTAGGGTAGCGTAGCTTAGCATGGATAGGATAGGATACAGGACAGGGCAGAATAGAACAGAATACAACACAACACAGAATACCATAAAATATACAATAAAATATAGAATAGAATGAAATTACAAAATGAATAGAATAAAATGAAATTACAACTGCAATAGAATTACAAAATTGATAAAATAGAATGAAGTTACAAATAGACTAGAATAGACTAGAGTTTTTTTTATTACCCAAGTGTGTTTGAACACACAATTTATCTCTGGTGTATAAGCTCTCATTGTACATATAAATTGCAAGTAAAGAGGTCATAGGTCACCAATCATAAGTTACCAAAGAAAATGATAAGTCATAAGAAACCAGTAGGAGAAGATAATAGGAAAGATGAGAAGATGAGAAAAGATGAGAAATGAGATAGTGCTGTAGGAATTAAGTGTTCACTGGAGACCATTTCACTGATGCTACTATCAGTGGCAGCATCTTTAACGGAATAAATAAATAAGAAGTTAAGGGGCCTGGAGCATATGATGAACGATTGAGAGAACTGAGCATGTCTAGTTTATCAAACCTCCTGTTTAAGCAGGAGACCGAGTGCCATGTCACACAAATGTATCCAAGTGATGGAGCACCCACAACTTCTGGCGGCAAGCTGTCCCAATGGTTAATTGTCCTCACTGTCAGGACATTTCTCCACAGTTCTAGGTTGGATTGCTCCTTGATAAGTTTCCATCAGTTATTTCCTGTTCTATCCTCAGGTGCCCTCGAGAATAGCTTGACTCCCCTCTTCTCTGTGACAGCCCTAAACTCTTGGAAGACTGCTACCATGTCATCCCTAATCTTTCTCTTGGTTAGATTGGACAAATGCCGTTCCCACAACCGTTCATGATGTATTTTGGCTCTAGACAAATTCATGTAAAGTTCCCTTGTGTGGCTAAAACCTGGAAATTCAGGAAGAAAAAACCTAGCAAGGGAAAGTGAATTATTATTGGCATCACTAATATTTTTATATTCACTTTTTTTGGAGGGGGGTGCAAAGTCAATATTAGCAGTGATGGCGAACCTATGGCACGCATTCTGGAAGCGGCATGCATCTTCCGGGTTCTACCAGCTGGTCTTCACGTGCATGGGAGCACTGGAAACCAGAAGAGGAGCCCCCTGGCGCTTTCATGTGCCAGGAAGCTGAGCTTCTGGTTTCTGGTGCACACATGTATGCCAGCCAGTTGCTCTTCACACTCACACGAGCACCAAAAATCAGAAAACCATGTGGCCAGCGTGTATGTACACATGTGCGCCAGGGAACTGCTCTTCCAGTTTCCGGCAATCCCCTGCACATGCGCGCATGCTCCAGTTTCGGCACTCGGTGCCAAAAATGTTCGCCAACACCGATCTATAGCAATGGCAAACAACAATAACCATGAAAAAAGGCGTAAAGCCAATGGAGCTGCTTTTAAAGACCTACTCTTGATTTCCAAACAGCTAATGCGTCAATAGCAGCAGCGCAATGTCATTTAAGAGTCAGGCTGTGAAGACCAGCCTCTAATGTGTCCAGTGAGTACAGGTAATTGGAAGCTCTATAATGGCCATTTCCTTGCCCCCTCGTCTCTGAATCAAGAAATTAACAGTGCCAAAGCAGGCAGACCACATGGCTCGTATACCGTATCTACTTTAGTTCTAAAAAAGTTGGCTATCTCCAGCCATGTTAGTCTCTACCGGTATCTGCAGAATCACTTCACTGCAAAGGACGTGCCAGAGTAGCTGAGGAAGATTGGCTCTGCAGTTCAGCGCAACCAGTGTGCATTTGATTCACAGCGCCTTTCGTACTAAAAGAGGAGCTATGCAATTCTGAGAAAGGATGCAGGGTTTTGTTCAGCAGATACATTCTCATCGTGCCCAGAGAGAGAAAAATAACTGCCTCTACTTAGGATTGAACTCACAGCCTCCTGATTGTGAGGCAAGTGCTCCAACTCTAGGCAACTGCAGCACTTAGGAAAAGCAACGATAATAACTTTCTGAATCTGAAATCACTTATGGAGATTCACCTTCCACCTTGCTGTTTAGTGATGTCCTTTTTCTTTTCTTTTGCACTGTGTTCCTTTCGTTCCTATCAAAATGGTGAGTTGATGGTATGGTTTGTTACTAGCTCTGTTTTAAGCTGATTAATGCACTAGTAAAATAGCTGTGCACATCATCTGAATATTCCTGATTATACATTTCCTCCCTCTGCCAGTTGCTGGTATCAGTATTCACTGGAGATTCTCCATCACTCAACCCCCCCCCTCCCACCCTCAGGCAAAGGAATAAATTATCTGGGAATGAAAAGCAAAGCATACGGTTGCACAAGCTTTCCTGCGATTTGGATTCCATGCTTATACGAGGATGCGCACTTTCCTCAGAAGCCGTTTCCACTGATGCTGACACAGGAAATGTCCCTTGGCGATCCATCCATCAAATGGAAACAAGTGACAGAGGGAAATTAGATTATTCCTGCTACAATGGAGAGGCAGGGAAGAGAAAGGAGAGGAATCAAGAATGAGGGAGAACATCAGATTAGAGTAAAATCCCAACTATTTGGGCGAGATGTTCAGCTTGAAGGCCCTTGCATCTGTCTAGACATGTTGTTGTAAAAATAGGACCCTGGAGAGTTACAGCAATGCCTTTTTCAGTCTCTAATGTTCTTCCAGTAAGTAAAACACAGAGGCGGGTATGAACTTTCAGGCTGGAGAACTCTCAGGCCCCAAGAACCAAGAAAGACACATCTGAGCAATTTCCTTTATTGTTCCTCACCTACAAACAGAAATCTTGTCAAACTATGGCAACTACTTGCATCATTGGAGACAACAGAATAACAGAGTTGGAAGGGACCTTGGAGGTCTTCTAGTCCAACCTGCTGCTCAAGCAGGAAAACTCATACCAGTGGTCCCCAATCTTTACGGTTTAGCAGCTCGGCAGAGGGGGAGAGAGGAACTGGCCCCTGCATGTGCTCCAGCTGGCCACTGACATTGCCTGGTTACTAAAGGGCCACTCTTGGAATACTGTGTCTAATTCTTGTCGCCAAGATACAAAAAATGATGTTGAGTCCCTAGAAAGAGTGCAGAGAAGAGCAATGGAGATGATAAATGTTAGTACTCTGTCCAAACAATTGAGTTGGCAATATATACTATAGATAAACCAGCAATGTATGGTTGTATGAAATGGTGTAATATAGCTTTAAAATGCATGCTATGTTCTAATTGGCTATAGTATTGCAAGTTGCCATGAGAGGGAAATAGAGATCATGGCTTATTCTCTCTGTTGTTTCATTCTGATGGATTCTGACTTGACAGTGATCTCTGTTATGCTCTGTTATTCTCTCTGATATTCTGATGTGTTTGTAAGCTGTAATATCTTTGTTGAATATATATGACAAAGACAAACTGGTAAGAAGATTATTGTACTTCTAGAGATTGACTGATTTGAATGTGTATGACCTGGACTGTGTTATGCCGGGCTTCTCGTTAATAGCCCCCAGTGAGAGAGGAATGCAAAGTCAAACACACGCATGGGCACAGAAAAAATAAAAGTAGTTAATCTGAAACTGTGTTAAAAGCACACACGTTTAAGCAGAGTCAAATTTTTCTCACCCATGCGGTCAAAAGCAGGAACAAAAGAGAGCAATTAAGGCAGCTGTGATTTCTCACAGCTCCCCCTTCTTTGAATCCACAAGAGTTAACTGTGAATTGTCCAAAGAGACAACAGAAGTCCTGGAATAGTCCAAACCTTGGCAATGATCCTTCTCCAAATGAATAAACGACCACATGCTCACTCCCCAATGCCCATAATTTATCATCAACCCCATTAACCGAATTGCCTCAGCAACAGGTGTTCTCCCTTATCTCCGACGATACCTGTGCAGTTGGTCCCTTCTAATCATGAGCCTGCACATACAGGCATCTACCCGCCAATCCTCCTCCGAGTCTGACTTTTCACTAATGGGGTCATTAACTAATGGGCTGGCTGCACTCATCTCTCCGTCTGATTCTGCTTCCCCACAGTCTGACCTTGGCAATGAATCTTCACTATCAGAACCAATGTCAAAATTCTCTGTTGCAGGAGCTGGCCCAAAGGCAACCACAACAGACTGTTTATTTGGACTGTTCTGTTTCTTAAAGTAAACACTGTATGCACTTTACTCATGTCTACTGCAGTATCCCGCTTCTATGTGCATGTCCTTGATAACTCAAGGTTTTGCTTTGCACACACCTTAACAATAAGGGATCTGGAGGCTAATGAACGGTTGTGGGGAAAACAGTATTTAGTCAGACACCAATTGTGCAAGTTCCCCACTTAAAAAGATGAGAGAGGCCTATAATTGACATCATAGGTAGACCTCAACCATGAGAGACAACATGAGAAAACACATCCAGAAAATCACATTGTCTAATTTTAAATGAATTTATTTCCAAATTATGGTGGAAAATAAGTATTTGGTCACCTACAAACAAGCAAGATTTCTGGCTCTCACAGACCTGTAACTTCTTCTTTAAGATGTTCCTCTGTCCTCCACTCATTACCTGTAGTAATGGCACCTGTTTGAATTTGTTATCAGTATAAAAGACATCTGTCCAGAACCTCAAACAATCACACTCCAAACTCCACTATGGTGAAGACCAAAGAGCTGTCGAAGGACACCAGAAACAAAATTGTAGCCCTGCACCAGTCTGGGAAGACGGAATCTGCAATAGGCAAGCAGCTTGGTGTGAAGAAATCAACTCTGGGAGCAATAATTAGAAAATGGAAGACATACAAGACCACTGATAATCTCCCTTGATCTGGGACTACATGCAAGATCTCATCCCATGGGGTCAAAATGATCACAAGAACAGTGAGCAAAAATCCCAGACCCACATGGGGGAACCTAGTGAATGACCTGCAGACAGCTGGGACCAACATAACAAAGGCTACCATCAGTAACACACTACACTGCCAGGGACTCAGATCCTGCAGTGCCAGATGTGTCCCCCTGTTTAAGCCAGTACATGTCCGGGCCCGTCTGAAGTTTGCTAGAGAGCATTTGGATGATCCAGAAGAGTATTGGGAGAATGTCATATGGTCAGATGAAACCAAAGTAGAACTGTTTGGTAGAAACACAACTCGTTGTGATTGGAGGAGGAAGAATGCTGAGTTACATCCGAAGAACACCATACCTACTGTGAGGCATGGGGTTGGTAAGGTCATGTTTTGGGGTGGTTTCTCTGCAAAGGGACCAGGATGACTGAACAGTGTACAGGAAAGAATAAATAGGGCCATGGATTGTGAGATTTTGAGTGCAAACCACCTTCCATCAGCAAGGGCACTGAAGATGAAACGGGGCTGGATCTTTCAGCATGACAATGATCCCAAATACACCACCAGGGCAACGAAGGAGTGGCTTCGTAAGAAGCATTTTAAGGTCCTGGAGTGGCCTAGCCAGTCTCCAGATCTCAACCTTATAAAAAACTTTTGGAGGGAGTTGAAAGTCCGTGTTGCCCAGTGACAGCCTCAAAGCATCACTGCTTTTGAAGAGATCTGCATGGAGGAATGGGCCCACATACCAGCAACAGTGTGTGCCAACCTTGTGAGGACTTACAGAAGACCTTTGACCTCTATCATTGCCAACAAAGGATATATAACAAAGTAATGAGATGAACCTTTGTTATTGACCAAATGCTCCAAGTCTCCGGAGAGGAGTGGCATACAAATCTAATAAATAAATAAATAAATACTTATTTTCCACCATAATTTGGAAATAAATTCGTTAAAAATTAGACAATGTGATTTTCTGGATGTGTTTTCTCATGTTGTCTCTCATGGTTGAGGTCTACTTATGATGTCAATTACAGGCCTCTCATCTTTTTAAGTGGGAGAACTTGCACAATTGGTATCTGACTAAATCCTTTCCCCCTCCCCACTGTATGTCTAATGTAGAGAAGGCCTGGGAGACATGATAGCAGTCTTCCAGTATTGAAGGGCAGTCACAAAGAAGAAGCAAAAAACCAATTCTCTGAAACACCTGTGGAAGATCATCAAAGAGAAATCCAACCTAGAACTAAGGACCAATTTCTTGTCAGGAAGAACAATGAATAAATAGAATAGCCTACCATCTGAATTTATGTCTGCTCTATCAGTGAAGGTTTCCAAGAAGAGATTGCACTGGTATACATCAGTGATGGCGAACCTATGGTACACATGCCACAGGTGGCACATAGAGCCATATCTACTGGCACGTGAGCTGTTGCCTTAGCTCAGCTTCACAGCTGGCCAGCTCATTTTTGTCTCAAGCAGAGGGTCTGGGAGGGCGTTTTCAGTCTCCAGCAGGTGCAGGGGAGGGCGTTTTTGCTCTCCCCAAGCTCCAGTGAAGTCTCTGTTAAAGGGTTAAATAAAGTTCAAGACGGAAGTGTTTTTAATAGGAAAGTGAATCCAAGAAGAAGGGGGCACAATCTGAGGTTAGTTGGGGGGAAGATCAGAAGCAACGTGAGAAAATATTATTTTACTGAAAGAGTAGTAGATCCTTGGAACAAACTTCCAGTAGACGTGGTTGGTCAATCCACAGTACCTGTATTTAAACATGCCTGGGATAAACATAGATCCATCCTAAGATAAAATACAGGAAATAGAAGAAGGGCAGACTAGATGCACCATGAGGTCTTTTTCTGCCGTCAATCTTCTATGTTTCTGTGTTTCTCTGGAGCCTGGGAAGGGCAAAGAACAGACCTACCGGGCCCACTGAAAGTTGGGAAATGCACAAGGGGACAGGGCATGTGGGGAGCATTGAATCATGGGTGTGGGCACCCATGTGCATGTGATAGAATGCACATGCACACTTTTGGAGCCCGAGGAAAAAAAGGTTTGCCATCACTGGCATACGGTCTCCTGTTTGAGTAGCAGGTTAGACTAAAAGACCCCCAAAGTTCCTTTCAACCCTATTATTCTTTGTCGTATGTTCTACATGTAGACCATTCACACAAATTTGCAATCCACGTTTGCAGCAACAAATTCTCTTATCACAACCAGAATATCAGTTTAAATAATCTAATCTTATTTTGGTATTGTTTCTTTTTTATATAAAATAAACAATAGGCAAGAGCTGTTCTGGAAACCTCTGGGTAAGCAGCAGGTAGCATATATGCAGTGAAGAGCTACCAAAATTTTGACTACCATGCTGGTGGTATGACTTATGCAGGATGCCCTGCATTTTCTTTCAACTTCTTTCAGTGCAAATTGGGGGCTCTGGGGTGGAGCTCCATTTTCCCTACCCCACTGCGTTCGCCCTCGTCTGGGCAGCAGCCCACCCCTGCATATATGGCAGGAGTGGGTTCCCCCTGGTTCAGTCCAGATTGCCTGAACCCTTAGCAGCCTGCTGATGACTTGAAGGTGGCATCACAGATCTGGTTCTGTCTGTGCCGGTCCATATGTGCTGCCATCTTTTTAAAAAAAACTTTTGGTGATTTTTTCAGTGTTTGGATGGCTTCTCATTCTCTGTTTTGAAAAAAGCCCTCCTGCCCTCCCGCATATTAATACCGACCTTTATTTCTTTGCCCGAAGCACAACTGAGCAGCTCCTCACAGGGTGTCCAGCAAACCTGGAAAACAGCGAAATCAGGGAATTATCAGGGAAATTGGCAGTTTGGGAAATATCAGGGAATTATCAGAGAATTCATTAAAAAACAGAATAATTAATATTCCATATTCTGTATTAAAATGTTTACAAGTCAGGGAAAAATCATGTAAAATAAAAAAACAGATCGTGCTGCCTGTGAGAGTCAAATAAAAATGAGCATAACTGTGGCAACCACTTGCTTCCCTATCTAGCGATAGTTCTCCACGGCTTAGCCATTTGGTATGACATCATCAACAACTACACCTTAACCATATCACAAATTACAGGAAAATGTCAGGAAAATATCAGGGAATTTCAAAATGTTTCCCCCTGGACACTCTGTCCTCAGCCGTGTTTCAGGCTGAAACCGCCTTCTGAGCTTGCACGGAAGAGAATTTGCCCGAGGGAAAGCATGTGTGAAATGACCATTGTGCCTCACGCATCCCAGCGGCCAGTTCTATCCCACAGAGTCGGCCTTCTCCCAGTCCTGTCAGCCAAGCAATGTCACCTGATGGGGTCTAGGGCAAGGGCCTTCTTTGTGGCAGCTCAGGCCCTCTGGAATCAACCCCCAACACCCCTACCATCTGGGCCTTTCAAAAAGTTTTAAAAACACACCTTTGCCGGCAGGCCTGGGTCCTCTGAGTGTTGGCATTTTGCCCTGGCTTTCAGTAGGATAGCATGACTGTGACTGGATGAATTTAGCTGTATGCTTTTAATAGTTTGGGGTGTTAGATTTAGATTTTATGTTTGGGTTTCTTAAATTTTGTATTTTTAATATTGATTTTACTCTGTAAGCCACCCTGTGTCCCCTGGAGAAAGGCGGCTTAGAAATGATGATGATGATGATGATGATGATGATGATGATGATGATAATAATAACAACAACAACAATAACAATAACAATAACAATACTACTGCTACTACTACTACTACTACTACTACTACTACTACTAAGTCACAATGCGAGCCGCTGGCAAAGGTAAGTGTGACCCACCCCAGAGGTAGTATTCAGCCGATTTGGACCGGTTTGGGTGAACCAGCAGTCGTGACCTGCAGGTGGGGTGGGGTGGGTCCACTTGCCTGCCCACCCCAGTGCTATACCATCCTATTTAGCCACATTTTGAAGTCATGCACATGCACGCAAGCCGCATGTGCAAGCAAAGCACATGTGTGGAAGATGCATACGCCACCGAAGCAGTGACCACACTTTCTCACATGATCACTGCTGGGTGAACCGGTTTGGAAAATATGTGAATTCCATCTCTGTATATTGCAGCCAATACTGCAGGCCTTAATTGTGGGTTTTTTTTAATTTTACTCTTTCCTGGATAATTCCAGTTTTCAGTTGCACAGCACTGACTGTAAAAGCCCTCTCCTCTCCAATTAATCCCTTGTTTTTGTTTCATTAATGAGAAGGTTGACAATAATGTTATTTTTCAAAATCAAACTCAGAGTGAAGCTGAACAAGACAAGAGAGGTGTCTCTGCGTCAAAGTTTTCAAAGCTCGCAAACATTTGAACGTGGTTTCACAGGCACACTCAATGCTGGTTTGTGTTGTGGTGCACAGCTTCCTTTCAACACTTTTGCTATTTTGTTCCCCCTTTATCAATGCAGAGTTATAAAACCGAGCTATATAAAAACATGTCACTCCTTAGAAAAATCCCTAAATCAGAAATGTGGTCCAGTTCAGCAACATTTTATTTATTTATTTATTTATTAGATTTGTATGCCGCCCCTCTCCATAGACTTGGGGCGGCTAACGTGTCAGAGTTCCAAATAATAAACCCATTGCAAGCAAGACTCCAAAGCAATTGCATCCCTCAAAGATTACTTTGATTGGAAATATCATATTGGCACATATCTGGTGAAAACCAACTCTAAAAACTCCCACGGTTTTCACCTTATTAAAAGTGAGAGTTTTTCTATTTTCTCAAAACAGTCACATTGTCCAATCACCATGTGGTCCGTCAACTGGGTGGTGTCACTCCGCCTTCTTCCGACTAGGGGTGAGAATGTCCTTGGTTCTGAAGAGAAAGTATTTTGTTTCGATTACCTCTATCTCAAATCCCCCCTCCCTGATCTTCAGTAAAACCATCCCAAAATGGCTTCGGTCAGGGCAGCTTCAGGGTTGATACAACAGTCTCCAAAGACATCTGATGGGCCAGGAGTGAAGCTAGGGAAAGAATTCACAGCTGGGAAAATATTTGGATAAATGCCCAGCTTAAAACTTGATATTGTTATCCTGTGCACATATGATAAAGCACACAAAACAAATCCCAAAATGAGTAAAAGTGACCAAGATCTTAGTTAAAACTCTACAAATCAAATCAAAGTTGTTCCATTGAACCTGCATCAGGATCAGAGATGGGCTTCATATACTGTAACAATCGGTTTGCCCAGCACCGGAAATGTGATCATCACAAAACACGGCAAGTCACTCACGTTGCCGTCCACGCGTGCTCATACACACCGTCTGTGCATTCAAAACCACAGCAATATAGGGCAGGATTGCACCTTCTACTACCAGTTTGCCTGGACTGGTATGAACTGGCTGAGTCAGACCTCTGATCAGGATTTTACAATGTAATCACAATATAACAACATAACAGCCTGAGAATGTGAATATGGGTTGGGAAGAGCCAGCATCTCTGTCCAACTCTTTGTGGAATGGACTTTGGCAGACAAGGAACAACAGATGGAAACTGACCAAAAGAGAGATTCAACCTGGAAATGATGAGGAACTTTCTGATGGTGAAAGCAATCAACCAATGGAACAGAAGTTGCCTGCGGAGGTTGTGAACGCTGCAACACTTGAGACTTTCAAAGGGAGATTGGACTGCCATTTACCAGTATCTGGGGTGGTATAGGGTTTCCTGCTTTAGCAGTGGGTTGGACTAGATCCCTTCCAACTCAAATAAATGGAACAAACAAACAAACAAGTATAAACGCAAACTGGCTGCCTGAGTGCCAAAATACTTTAAAAACTGTCTAGGTATCCCTTTCCTTGTAGCCACCTGTCCCTTCCAATGCTTTAATTTGTCACAGATGGCAGAGCCCCACCTGCTAAACTAAACCTTTTGCCTGAGAGAGAGAGAGAGAGAGAGAGAGAGAGAGAGAGAGAGAGAGAGAGAGAGAGAGAGAGAGAGAGAGAGAGAGAGATATTTCGCTGTGCAAACTCAGCCTTTCGTCCAGTATTGGGTTTCTGCCACTATAGGCCACAGCATAGCTGTGGCAGGGAAAGTGGAGCTGCACGCACAGCTGCAGGTGGCCGGTGTACTAAACAGTAGCCCTTCCTATAGTCCTCGGAGGGGGGCGGCATACAAATCTAATAAATTATTATTATAAATTATTATTATTACTGTTTGATTTTAAAGATTTTAATAAATTTAGGAAGTACGCCTGTTTGTTCCAGTTTTTCTTTTATTTATATACTTACTTACTTATTGAAATTTGAATGCCGCCTGATATATAGAAAGACTAAATTTTAGAGCTAAGCAGTAGCACCTTAACTGGTACATTTTAAATTTTTCAAAGGGGAAGAGAATGGGGTGATTTTTTAAAAAATCCATCCTTCATATGGATGGTGTAATTTTACTCAGTATCTAATACTTCAAAATGATAATACAACATATTCGTGGTGGAATACTTATTTGCGAGAATTACTAATAACAATAGGATAAGCTCATGTTTAAAATTAGATCCCAAGTAATGAAAGAGATTTATAAGATCTGCAAAAATGACAGCCACACATATATAATCTAACTGGGAGTCATTTGAAATAACTCAACAATTTGGCAAAAATCCAAGTGGGTTGCCAACTCAACCAGGCTTGTTATAAATGAACAAAATGGATCAGAGGAATGCACAACATTGGGACGTGGGTTGTAAACGTTGTGGTTTCCAGCACATTCTGACATTTGGGGAGACTTGGTGTTTCTCCCAGAACAGGAACTGTCAGTTAATTTTGGTATCTCATCCTCTCTCATGGTAATGATAGGCCAGGAGTGAGTTCCTACTTACCTCACTTCTGGTTCGCTCCCTCCCACGTGGGCCCGCTTTATGCACGGTAATGAAAACTCAGGGAAAAAAACCAAAGCCAAAAAAAAGATGGTGATCACATGCACAGTGTGGGAACTCCGTATGCTCAGAAGAAAAAAAAATTGAAAACAAGATGGCGGCACCTACGAAGCAGCATGGACCAATCTGGCTTGGTGACATCTTTGTGATGTCACCAGCGGGTCACTACCAGTTTGGGCAAACCGGTCTGAACTGGGAGGAACTGACCCCTGTGATGGGCAAAGGAAGGTGAGTAGTAAAATGGGGGAGAGGGAAGAAGAAACAAAGGAAGAAGAAAGAAGGCTGGAGTTCATTAAGCTTTCCATTTTTCTTTCTTTAAGAGAATCTCCAAGTAGATTCAGTTTCAGTTTTTGCCCTTCAGCTCAGATGTCAAACCCTGCGTTCTGTTTTCACTGGAGGATGGGGTTCATTACATTAATAGAGCTGCACAAATGGTTCAGATTAAGGAGAACCACAAGGCGCTTGTCAAAAATGATCAGGCTGGAGTTTTCAAGGTTTTTATGCAAGAAAAATCTTGGGTTCAAGCCATCACCTTCATTTGAGGTGCTCACCTGCTTTGCAGTACAGGACGATCCCCCAGCCACCCCCATCCCTCTTTCGCATATGCTTCAAATAATTAAAGCCAAGTTAGGGGAGACTCCATTACTATTAGCACTGAAGTACTAGTATTTACTTTACAAAGGTTTAGTAAGACCAAACTTGGAATACTGCCTCCAGCTTTGATTGCCACAATATCGAAAAGATGTTCAGACTCTAGAAAGCATGCAGAGAAGAGCAGCAAAGATGATTAGGGGGCTAGAGGCTAAAACATATGAAGAACGATTGCAGGAACTATTTATGTCAAGTTTAATGAAAAGAAGGACTAGAGGAGACATGATAGCAGGACCCCAATGTTTGAGGGGTTACCATAAAGACAAGACAAGAAATTGTGAATGAAACCTTGTCAAGGAGAGCTCCAACCTAGAAGTAATTTCCTGACAGTAAGAACAATTCATCAGTAGAACAGTTTTCAGAGGTTGTGGGTTCTCCATCACTGGAGATTAGACAGCCATCTGTCTGAAATGAGATAGGACAGTGATGGTGAACCTTTTCCCCTTCAGGTGCTGAAACTGTGTGTGCCTTCACCCATAATTAAATGCTCCTTACCTCCTGTGCATGTATCCATGACCTCCATACTGCCCCTTCCCCCATGCATGCACATCCAAATTGCCCACACCCCATTTTGGGTCTAACAGGCTTCCCTGAAGCCTCCGAAGGCCAGAAATAGCCCATTTACCAACTTCCGGTTGGTCTGGTAGGCCCATTTTTCACCCTCCCCAGGCTCCAGAGGCCCTTCAGAGGCCAGAAATAGCCCATTTCCTGACTCTTTGTGGGACCGGTGGGCCCATTTTTCACCTCCCCCAGCCTCAGAGGCTTCCTCGGAGCCTGGGGAGAGTGAAAACGGCCACCCCAGCTGCCAAGAGGTCCTCCAGAGGCCAAAAACACCCTCCCAGAGCCTACACATGAGCCCTGTACTTAACTGGCATTAAAAATGGGCCATGATGTGGATACTCTTGGGAGAGAAGGGGTGGCATGGGAGGAGATAGCTGAAAATCAGCTTGCTGGTATGCACATGCATGCTGGAGCTGAGCTAGGGCAATGGCTTGCATGCCTGTACATATGGCTCCTTGTGCCACTTGTGGCATGCATGCCATAGGTTCCCCATCATGGGTATAAGGTCTCCTATTCGAACATGGGATTGGACTAGGAGACCTTCAAGGTCCCTTCCAACAGCTTTAATTCTTAAACAATTTAAACAATTCTATGTTTTACGTAGTAAACAAAGCTTTTAACTTTTTTACTATCTTCAACCTGGCATTCTTGGTCTGATCTGCGTCATACCAATAAGGGGTTGATCTTGAAATAGCCTTGTAAGATGTATTGGGGGAGGGGTTGAGTGTTCTTCTACTGACCAAGCAAAGAAAGGATGCCAGATGTCCAATATTTAACTCAGAGTTCTATACTGTTGACAAATAATAGGTGGTGGTGTCAGTGTTGAACTATAGGTGAAATAGAACTTTTTAGTATAGTTCTGAAAGCTGTTGACCTTTATAGGAGCCGAGGCTAACACCTGTATGCTGGAGATATATCAAACCATAAGATGATAGTTTAAGGTGACCAGATTTTAACATTGGTAAAGTGAGGTACCATTGACCAGAGGGTCAAATGTTATTTCCTGCAGAGATTCAGCTGCCTCTGCTTTTCTTAAGTAGACTAGGGGAGTGGCCAATTAGCCCCAAGTCTTACTCCCGAGGAGACCCCCTCTGGAGTAACCATTCCTGCCTTTTTGCATCTCTGCATGCTCCTGCGTTAAGAAGAGGAAAAGCCTCTTCTTCCTCATCACTGCTATGAGGTGTTGGAGGTTACGAAGGTCCTGGCTGAAACTCTGCCTCTGGCACCGAGTCCTCACCAGCCTCCTCACTGTACGACTTGGGTGCCAGGGTGCTGGTGCATCCCCAAGTCAGTCTCCTCTCGAACAGGGTCTGCTATCAGCTGCACGGGCTTCTGGCAGGCCACAACACCATCCCCCACCACCCAATTCGAGCTAAAGAAGCTTCTTGGATGATAAGCGAAACTTCTTCAAAGAAAAACCAGAAAGTTCATTTACCTCTGGAGAAAGCACCTGTGGGACTCCTACGACCCAGATGACGGAGAATCTCCATAGGTCAGCCTGTCAATAGCTTGCTTATCGGTACAAAGAGAGAAGAAATGTGGGTGGGAAAGTGAGACCAGTGGTGGGTTCCTACCGGTGTGGTCTGCTGTGTCGCTCCACTAGCGGCCTTCCCCTTGTTCAATTCTGGTGCGACGGCTCTGCTCTGTCTTTGCTGGTACGTGCATGCCATCTTCATTTTTTATAATTTTCTGCAATTTTCAGCTCTCTGAGCATACGCAGAAGGAAAATCGTACCTCTGCGCATATGCAGAAGCAAAATTATGCTGGGGACGCACGCATATGAGCGCACAAAATGTCACAATGCGCACAGAGTGCACTGGTAGGAAAGGGTAAGCAACCCACCCTGGGTTGGATCCCTGGGAAGCTGGACTAAAAAGCTTGGAAGCCGGAACACAGCCAAGTAGCGGAGGGAACCATGAGCCACAGAGGAATCATAAGAGACTTTATCACTGAAGGGCCGCACTTGCCTTTCCCTAGCGGATTGACCCTGGAGGCCGGCATGGGTTCACGCACGTGCAGCAGCGGGCGCACACACCTCCCGCGTGAGAATTTGCTTCTGTGCAGAAGCAAAGAAAGGCCACGAATCGCTGAAGTCTCGCATGTGTGAGCATTCTCGCATGAGATTTCAGCGATTTTCGGCAATTTCTTTGCTTCTGTGCATGTGTGGAAGCAAATTCTTGTGCGCAGGGGTGTGCGGCGGCGTGGCAGGGACACACAGATGTGCACGCATCACCGTTTCCACTACCAGATTGGCCGTACCTGGGGCAGCCCAATACTGCCCTGTATTTATGCCCCAAACAAGTTTAATCTCATCATGGTAGCTTCTGTCTCTCTATTCCGTATTATAAAAAGAGATGGGCTGAGCTGTTTTTTTTTTTTTAAAGATAACTTCAATTCACTTGAAAATGGTGGGGAAAATGTCCTTTCTAAGAGAAAACCAAAGTGGATAAAGAAGAAAAAATATAGGCGGGGATCTTTGTAGCTTATAGTTCTTGACTTGCGTCTCAGTAGGAGACTTGCAAGTTGCCTTTTTAAGTCCGGGAGAAGTAGTTAAAATGCAGACTTGCTCATCCTTGTTCTCTGACTTCGAGCAGTACGGCTTGTTCCCATGGACAAGTTGTCACCCTCGCTTTGAACCACCGCTTCAATGTTCAAAATGGCTTTTATGTCTCCTTCCCATATAATGGATAATTTAGCCCATGCCATTAAGGAAAAGCTAGGATATATTATGCTCGCTTTCTCCTTTTTCGTTTTGGTAATGAGCTTCAATTGCTTTTGAAAGCAGGTAGGAATATGGTTTTTTCCCCACCATTCAGATATGTCTCCATCAAATATGCATCACGTTGGTTTTTTTGTAAAAAGAACCTAAACTGCCATTATTTTAATTTCTAGAATGCATTTGTTGCAGGGACTCAGTTTAGAAGCATCTAAAACACTGCCTCTGTTGCTATATAATATGTTAATTTCCCCGACCTACTTTAAATCTGTGTTTCCCTTGATCAATGTTCATGTCTAAATCAGATAAGGAAGTATGTAAAGTATAATCAGGATGTGAAAGATGCAAATGGCAGGGGATGCCAAAGGATAAATCTATCCTCCATTACAGTCCAAGCTGTGATGAAGGAAGGCGTTTCTCCAACTTTCTAAATCCATCCCTTTTCTGAGTTTGTATAATAGCTTAAATCAAAAACCAACCCAAAGGATTGGATTCTCACAACACGAAAAACTATAAAATCCACCCATCTGCCAATCCACCCATCTACCCACTGATCCACCCACCCACCCTTTCCATTCATCCATTCACCCATCCGCTCACCCTCCTTCCTTCCTTCCTTCCTTCCTTCCTTCCTTCCTTCCTTCCTTCTTTCCATCCATCCATCTATCTGTTGACTCATCCACCCACCCAACCCACCCACCCTCATCCATCCATCCATCCATCCATCCATCCATCCATCCATCCATCCATCCATCCATCCATGGTTAAAGATGTGCCACAATTAGAAAACCTATAAACTATTTGTACCAATACAACATTATTAATTATTAATCTCCCTTGCCTCCTGGAATGTTTGGTGCTCCATTGCTGGAGGTCTTCAAAGAAAGATTGGACAACCATTTATCCAGGATGCAATAAGGCCTCCTGCCACAGACAGGCTGTTAGACTAGAAGTTCTCCAAGGTCCCTTTCATCCCCATGATACTGATCCTGAACCTTCTTCCCTTGGATAAGTCACATTGAAGCCAATAAGACTTAATTCTGGTTAGACACACACAAAATTTGATATGTTGACTTTTAATGGTTTTATCAGTCAGTAGAATCAGCCATTGATTTGCACAGGCAGCCAGCTAATTTTGGATGTGACCATCACATCCCTATATGATTAAAATATGAACTCAAGAGTAAGTAGACGTAGGTCTGGCTGGTTTAAAGAAAAGAAGATTTAGGGGTGACACGATAGCAGTATTCCAGTATTTGAGGGGCTGCCACAAAGAGAAGTGGGTCAACCTATTCTCCAAAGCACCTAAAGGCAAAACAAGAAACAACAGATGGAAACTAATCAAAGAGAGAAGCAACCTAGAACCACCCCGAGTCTACGGAGAGGGACGGCATACAAATCTAATAAATAATAATAAATAAATAAATAAATAAATAATAATAATAATAATAATAATAATAATAATAATAACTAAGGAGAAACTTCCTAACAGGACAATTAACCAGTGGAACAGTTTCCCTCCAGAGGTTGTGGGTGCTCCATCACTGGAAGTTTTAAAGAAGAGATTAGACAGTCACTTATCTGAAAGGAACTGGACTAGGAGACCTCCAAGGTCCCTTCCAGCTCTATTCTTTACTCTTTTCTAAGCTAAGTTGTAAAAAGCAAAGCTCCAAAACAATATTTGGATCATGAAAGTTCACAAGTGCTACTGTCTAACAGACCACATTGTTACAAGAATATCTAACATGGTTCCTTTAATTGCTAATGCTAACTCCATCTGCATTTGTTGGCAGACGTTTCCCTGGTTAGGGATGCAGTCCAGATTCTGGCTGTTGATTTGAGGAAGTCTGCAGCGAGAGGTGTTGGGTGAGAGATTTATATACTTCTGGAAAAGATTTATTTTGATGAATTGCTCTGCGTTAATATGAGAAATCTCATAAATAATGAACTTCAGGTTCTCAACATTTGGAAGGACAGCTTTGGCAAGAAGTCAGGGTATGCATTAAAAGACACACGTTTGGAAGGGCCCAATAAATAAAAGCCCTGAAATATGGCCCTTTTATGAGAAAGGCATTTTAAATCATGTTGATAAAGCTTCTAAATGAAATCCTCAAAGTGAAGACAAAGGTGGGGTGCCTATATTTATAGATTTTCTTTTGAGATATATAAGGCAGGAGGTAAGTTGCCTCCTTCAGCCACTCCACTTCAAAATATATTTCTATATTCATTACACATAAAGGCAAAACTTTGGCACAAGATGTTAACTTAATGCGCTGGATTTTGTAGCACAGTAAGTATGAGAGCCAGATTGGTGTTGGTGGTTAAGGCACCAAGCTAGAAACTAGGAGATTGTGAGTTCTAGTCCACCCTAGGCACAAAATCAGCTGGGTGAGCTTGGGCCAGTCACTCTCTCTCAGTCTCGGGGAAGAGGCAGTGGCAAGCCATTGTCAAGAAAACTACAAAGAGTCTGGAAGAATAGGACACAATTGAATGGAAGGGGGAAACAATTTTTTGTATAGATTTGGGTTCTCCAAAGTGGTTAATGTTGATCCGCAAGTGTTGACAGGACTATCCAATTACTGCTGTTCTAGTTCATCTCACAGATGTTCAGACTGAATTTGACATTTTTGTCCACCTATGGAGGCCTTCCCAAGGACTCGGGATAGACAGGTGTGGATGTTCGATGGTGTTAGAGTTATTGTCACAAAATGTAAGGTGCTCCAAGTTCAGCTGCCTTTGCAATTGACTGATAGTGAATTTGTCAATGCCATTGATATTTTGGGATTGCTTCCAAAACCTATTGCTATTGGCTGGTACCTTTGCTCTCTTTTGCTACAGCCGTCCGATTTCTATTTGCAGGCTTTTGTATTCTGTTATCTTCTTTGGTGCTTTCTCTTATCTTCGGTTGTCTCCAGTTTTGCCACATTCACTATCCAGACTTTTTCTCTTTCTTATTGACACTTATTAAATCCAGTATGTTATCTGGCAAATTCCTGTTTGTTTGAATTTGAGCACTTTCATTTTCTATTACTTTCTCTATTTTATGGTCCCACCAGTTCTTGCTTACAGGCAAATGATATTTTTTGCAAATCTTTCCATGCACCATTGTTGCTACTTTATTATGAGTATTTATTATATTATTTTCATGTAGTAAATGTCCTGAAAATTCATGAATCTCCAGGGGGAGCTGATACCAGAAGGTCGGGACTCCCCTCAGAGAAGGCTCTTCCCCTAGGCCCTGCCAAGTGATATTGTCTGGTTGATTGGACCCTGAGGAGGCCAACTCTGTGGGACCTGATCGGGCACTGGGATTCATGCGGCAGAATGCGGTCTTGGAGGTAATCTGGCCCGATGCCATGTAGGGCTTTGTAGGTCATAAACAACGCTTTGAATTGTGCCCGGAAACTAATCGGCAGCCAATGCAGTCCGCAAAGTGATGGTGAAATATGGGTATGCCTTGGAAGGCCCATAACTGCTTGTGTGGCTGCATTTTAGATGAATTGAAGTTTCTGGACACTTTTCAAAGGTAGCCCCATGTAGAGAGCATTGCAGTAGTTGAACCTTGAGGTGATAAGGGCATGAGTGACCATGAGCAAAGACTCCCTGTCCAAATAGAGCCACAATTGGAGCACCAGGCGAACCTGGGCAAACGCCCCCCCTTGGCACAGCTGAAAGATGATGTTCTAAAGTCAGCTGTGGATTGAGGAGGATGCCCATGTTTTATTTACTTACTTACTTACTTACTTACTTACTTACTTACTTACTTACTTACTTACTTACTTACTTACTTACTTATTCGATTTTTATGCTGCCCTTCTCCTTAGACTCAGGGCAGCTTACAACATGTTAGCAATAGCACTTTTTAACAGTGCCAGCATATTGTCCCCCAATCCGGGTCTAGAACCTCCATTGCAGTCATTATTCCAGGCTGCAGCAAGAGACTCTGCCGAACTGTGTACAAGTGAATCCGGCAAAACCCAAAGTGCCCTCTGAAAGCCCTCTTGGTCCATCAGGTATCTGGGGCGGAACCTCCTAATCAGTTCCACTTCCCTGCGTGGGAGGATTGGAGCCTTAAAATCAAGCCGCAATAGAAAATGATCTGACCACGACAAAGGCTAAGTCTCTAAGCCCCTTAATCTCAGATCATTACTCAACTGCCCCGAGAGGAATACCATGTTGAGAGTGTCTGCCCCTCATGAGTTGGTTGTCATGATGGCCACAAACTCCTGCGCCAACCCAGAGGATTCGCCAAGCGATGGTAGATTAAAATCCCCCAAGACAATAAGTCTGGGGGACTCCATTGCCAGCCCAGCTACCTTCTCGAGCAGCAAAAGCAAGGGCTGTTGACACGCAACTGGGAGGAAAGTATGTGAGCAACAAGTCCACCTGTACCCCTGGGTCCAACCTCATAAGGGGCAGAGATCTTATGCAACTTGATGGTCTTCCTGGTTATAATTGCCACTCCTCCCCACTTTCCTGGGTTTGCGGTTGGTGCCAGACCTGAAACCCGGCTGGGCACATTTCTGAGAGGAATTCCTCTCTCTGGGCCCAGCCAGATCTCAATCACACATGCCAGGTCTGCCTCCTCATCCAGGAGTAAATCCTGGCTGAGGGGAGCTTTATTTACAGCAGACCTGGCATTAAGCAGCAGTAGCCTGAGCCCAGGGTCCAGATTTCACTTGTCACCAGTCCCTCGGGCTGAGTTCACTTTCAGGTAGCAGTCCCTTGTTCCCCGGGAGTGGCCTACCCCATGTCTCCCGCCATATATGTCTCTCCCCAGCATGACCGGAATATTCCAGCCCTCTACTACCACAGAGATAGGCTCCCCCACTTACTCCCTCCATCTGTCTCTCTGTCTCTCTGTCTCCCAAACTCACTTAATTCAGTTGTCATTGTGGAGAAAATAGGAGGAAGAGAAATAGTATTAGATTTACTTGTGACTATGAGTTGTTTATAAAAGAAAACAAGGTGGGATATAAAATAAATAAATACAGTACTTTTCATGCCAATTCTGTCTTCTTTTCAGTCCCAGGGTGAAATATTTTGAGTTGTCCTGTTATCTTGAATGAACATTGTTGTTTGCTGGCTCAAAATACTTTCTCTGTTTTATTGCATTGATTTCACCTATAATAACACACCATTTCCTCCTCTCTGTAGTTCAACTGCAGTGTTAAAACAGGAACACAATAACCAAATTGCACTGAAAAGAAACACACATTGATTTAATTGTTATGGTTGCCAGCTACTCTTTCTTTTGCCTTTAAAAGTGGGTGGACGCATGCCACCCCCTGGAGTCTCTTATAGATGTCCTGCAGGCTGGGAATTTTAATACCAACAAATGAACATCCATGCTGCTGCTTCTCATCTCCATCTTACAACGATGGATAAAAAAAAAGGTAGTGATTCTGACACACACACACACACACACACACACACACTAACTCACACATGCGCTTAGGAGGAGGAAAATAGGAGACAGCTCCCAAAGTATTTCCCAATCTTTCCACAACACTCCTTGGAAAAAACCAGCCTAGACCTTCAAGGAAGCCGCTGTGAACGAATAAAGCACTTTAAGTGTAAACAGTGGCGTTAAGGCACTTTTAAGTCATTGGAGGTACTTTAAGTCGCTCCAGGGTGTTCATACCACCTTGTAGCTCAAAGAGATGTAATTTCTCCACCCCCCCTTTTTTCCTTTTACTTTAAAGAACACTTTCACAGGCAGGAGAATGACGGTGATTGTTCAGTCGTCATTGCTGAAAAAGCGGGTATTATAAAGATCTGTGTGATTTCCAGCACATTTATCTGGGATTCTTATCCAGGCTTCCAGCTGAGGACGAATCTCAAATTGTCATTGAGAAACCTTTCACTTAACACACACACACACACACACACCAACCCTCCTTGCTGTCTCCCTCCCTTCTCATTCCTTGACTCAGAATGGTCTCTCTTGACTTCTCTTTCAAGAGCCGCAAGAAAGGAGTTTCCTTATCTTTTCAATAGGAGTTACTGCTTCTGTTTATGTCCCCCCCTCATTAATATACTGAGGATAGTCGTCCCCCCCCCCCCCCCCGGACATGTTTACAACACCAAGGAGAGCCAGGATGGGGTTTGTATAGCTGGAAACATTCAGCAAAGAGGATTTGTCATGTTAAAAAATAATACTAATAAAAAAGAAAGAATAGAGAGATGGAATCCAGATTATGGGAAATGTTAGTGCTGCTTTATAAGGTCTTAGCAAGACCACACTTGGAACACTGCATCCAGTTATGGTCACCACGATGTCGAAAGGATGTGGAGGCTTGGGAAAACATGCAAAGATGAGTAACTAAGAGGATTAGGGGCTGGATGAAGAACAGTTTCAAAGATGGGTCATTTCTAGTCTAGTGAAAGATTAGCAGGGACATGATAGCAGTGTTCTAGTATCTCTGTAAACCACTTAGGAGAGGGTCATAAAGCACTGTGAAGTGGTATCTACATGAAACCGCTAGGTGAGATCATCCAGGGGCATGGGGTGAGGTATCATCAATACGCTGATGATACCCAGCTGTACATCTCCACCCCATGTCCAGTCAATGAAGCAGTGGAAGTGATGTGCTGGTGCCTGGAGGCTGTTAGGGTCTGGATGGGTGTCAACAGACTCAAACTCAACCCGGATAAGACGGAGTGGCTGTGGGTTTTGCCTCCCAAGGACAATTCCATCTGTCCGTCCATAACCCTGGGGGGGGGATTATTGACCACCTCAGAGAGGATCCGCAACTTCGGCGTCCTCCTCGATCCACAGCTCACATTAGAGAACCATCTTTCAGCTGTGGCGAGGGGGGCGTTTGACCAGATTCGCCTGGTGCACCAGTTGCGGCCCTATCTGGACCGGGACTCACTGCTCACAGTCACTCATGCCCTCATAACCTCGAGGTTCGACTACTGTAATGCTCTCTACATGGGGCTACCTTTGAAGAGGCTTCCCTACACTCCACAATCTGCATTGGTTGCCGATCAGTTTCCGGACACAATTCAAAGTGTTGGTTATGACCTATAAAGCCCTTCATGGCATCGGACCAGAATATCTCCAGTACCGCCTTCTGCCGCACGAATCTCAGCGACCGGTTAGGTCCCACAGAGTTGGCCTTCTCCGGGTCCCGTTGACTAAACAATGTCATTTTGTGGGACCCAGGGGAAGAGCCTTCTCTGTGGTGGCCCCAACCCTCTGGAACTAGCTCCCCCCAGAGATTAGAACTGCCCCCACCCTCCTTGCCTTTCGTAAACTCCTTAAAACCCACCTCTGCCGTCAGGCATGGGGGAATTGAGTCATCTCCCCTGGGCCTATACAGTTTATGCATGGTATGTATGTGTGTATGTTTGCTTTTAATAAGGGTTTTTTAGTGATTTTTAAATTATTAGATTTGTTGTACATTGTTTTATTATTGTTGTGAGCCACCCTGAGTCTACGGAGAGGGGCAGCATACAAATCTAATAAATAATAATAATAAAATAATAATGTAAGTCTAAGTGCTATTAGCAATAGCAAAGCATTTAGACTTATATACCGCTTCATAGTGCTTTTACAGGCTTCTCTAAGCTGTTTACAGAATCAGTATATTGCTCCCAACAATCTGGGCCCTCATTTTATCCACCTTGGAAGGATGGAAGGCTGAGCCAATCTTGAGCTGGTGGTGAGATTTGAACTGTTGAACTACAGCTAGCGGTTAGCTGAAGTAGCCTGCAGTGTTGCATTCTAACCACTGTGACACCCTGGCGCTATTGCTACCTTGCCTACAACCTTGTAGAAGTTGCTGGGGCCCTAGGGATGAAGGCCTTGGGTAATCATGGTGGCCCATATTAAAAGAAAGATATTTCCCAGGAGCAAGGAGATCCATTTGGCGAATAGGACCTAGGCTTGGCCAATGGAGGAAATTAAGACCCATAAGTGACTTTATTGAGAAACATTGGCCCTTCTAGGCTGTATTAACAGAGGGTTGGAATCCAGATCATGTGAGGTGTTAATACCAGGGTTGTGTTCCTTCTGGTTCAGACCTGATCGCCAAACCGTTAGCGACCCGCTGGTGACATGACAATGGATACAATTCTGTCAGTGCTGGTCCTTGGGCACCACCATCTTTGTTTGGGAATTTCTGGTGAATTCTTCTTTCTTTGGATGCTTGAAAACTGCTTGAAAAAGAATTCTCCCACCAGCCTCCAGGTTAATACTGGCCTTTATTTCTTCGCCCAAAGCACAGCTGATCAGCTCCTTAGCTGTGTTTCGGTCTGAATCCTGCTTCTGGGCATGTGTGGAAGTGAAATTGCCTGAGGGGATGTGCGAGCGGAGGGAGCGCGCACACGTGAAATGTTACGATGCGAATCAGTGGCGAAGGTAAGTGGAACCCACCCCTGGTTAATACCACTTTATAAGGCCTTGGTAAGGCCACACATGGAATACTGCATTCAGTTTTGGTCGCCACAATGTAAAAACGACATTGAGACTCTGGAAAGAGTGCAGAGAAGAGCAAGAAAGATGATGAGAGGGCTGGAGGCTAAAACATACGAAGAACAATTACAGGAATTGGGTATGGCTAACCTATAGAGGAAAGAAGCACCAGAGTGATAAGCGTCTTCCAATATTTCAGGGGCTGCCACAGAAAAGAGAGAGTCATTCTGTTTCCCAAATTACCCGAAGGCAGGACAATAAACAAAGGATGGAATGAAGGAGAGAAACAACCTAGAACTGAGCAGAAATTTCCTAATTGGACAATTAACCAGTGGAACAGTTTTCCTTCAGAAGTTGTGGATGCTCCATCACTGGCAATGTTTAAGAAGAGCCTGGACAGTCATTTTTAAATTAAATTTTATTTATTTATTTTGTCAAGCTTGTATATGATTACAGACAGAATATAAACATGATTGTGAATATATAAGATGTACAAGAATGGCTATGAGTACATGATATTTTACAAATATGTGGGGACATTAGGACAGGAACAGTAGGCACAATGGTGAGCTTACGCACGCCCCTTATAGACCTCTTAGGAATGGGATGAGGTCAATGGTAGAGAGTCTAAGGTTAAAGTTTTGGGGGTTTGGGGAAGAAACTACAGAGTTGGGTAATATATTCCAGGCATTGGCCACTCTGTTGCTAAAGTCGATTTTTTTGCAATCAGACTTGGAGCAGTTTACACTACGTTTGTATCTATTGTGAGCTGGTGCATTGTTGTGGTTGAAACTGAAGTAGTCATTGACAGGTAGGACATTGTAGCAGATAATTTTGTGTGCTACACTTAGGTCAAATCGAAGTTGGCATAGTTTTAAATTATCTAGCCCCTAAATTTCAAATCTGGTGGCATAAGGTATTCTGTTGTGAGCAGAGGAGTGGAGGATTCTTCTAATAAATATATCTCTGGACATTATTTTATTTATTTATTTATAGGATTTGTATGCCGCCCCTCTCCGTAGACTCGATGTTATCAATTGCGTTAATGCCCAGTATGTAGTGTGGGTTCCAGACAGATGAGCTGCATTCGAGAATTGGTCTAGCAAATGTTTTGCATGCTCTGGTTAAAAGTGCAATGTTACCAGAGAAGAAGCTATGCAAAATTAGGTTAACCACTCTTAATGATTTTTTGGCAATGCTGTTGCAGTGGACTCTGTTACTTAGATTATTAGAGATGAATACTCCAAAGTCCTTTGCTGAGTGAGGATTGTCAACAAGGTTGTGATCATCTAGTTTGCATTTTGTTTCCTAATTATTTTTGCCAATGTGTAAGACTGAGCATTTGTTGATTGATCTAGAATGGTTTGGGACCTTCTGCTTGCTCCGGAGGTTGCGTTAGTAGACTCTATTTTTCTCTAAGGCGAGCAGGACCTCTGCTTAAATCCTTCATAGAAGTTTTCTATGATCATTCAACACAGGTGGTTGATCCATATGTAAGCTGAAAACTACAATGAGTAGATTACGGCTTCTTTCCCAAACACTTCCAGGATTTCAGAAGGTTTTTCTTTTTTTACAGTGAGTCCATAATTCCTTGTTATTCATTGGCAGTTCAGCCAGACTGCTTCCTCGATGTGTTTGGCAGTGAGTTCCTGTTCTGCCTGATGGAAAAGAACAAGCCCATTTGTTTTGTCTGCTTTTCAATTTGTTTTTTTTTCTAAACCCCTAGTTGACTTTTAAGGTTTGGCAGGACAGCAGCTCTTTGAATAGGCCAACAAACCATTTTAAAACCAGAAGTCTCAAATAGAGGGCTATTTAGAAATTTCTCTGGAATATGCTAACATATATGTTGAACTTTTAAATTGATAAGTAAATTTCTTTAAATGTTAGAACACAAGAGCAGAGGAATAGAGTTGGAAAGGATCTTGTAGGTCAGTGGTTCTCAACCTTTTTTAATGCCATGACCGCTTAATACAGTTCCTCATGTTGTGGTGACCCCCAATCATAAGTCTAGTGCCAATTCTCCCAACATAGCTTGAAGCTGATTGGCAGGAAGGTCAGAGGGACACCCCCACTGTAAATGCCTGATTAGTCAGATTATAAAAATATGTTCCAAGGTGCCAGAACAGAAGCTTTAGTTACTAATACCATGGGACATTTGTCTTTTCCTATGGTCTTAGGCGCCCCCTATGAAATGGTCATTTGACCCCCAAAGGGGTCCCGACCCCCAGTTTGAGAACCACTGTTGTAGGTCATCTAGTCCAGGGGTAGGGAAAGTTGGCTCTTCTATGACTTGTGAACTTCAACTTCCAGAATTCCTGAGCCAATCATGCTAGCTCAGGAATTATGGGAGTTGAAGTCCACATGTCATAGAAGAACCAACTTTGCTTACTCCTGATCTAGTTGAACGCCCTGCCCAAGCATGAGATCCTATAACATTTCTGACAAATGGCAGTCCAGTCTCTTCTTGAAAGCTTCCAGGGTTCCACTGGTTGATTTCTCCTTAATTCCAGGTTGAATCTTTCCTTGATCAGTTTCCATCCATTATTCCTTCTCTGGCCTTTGGAGAATAGCTTGACCCCCTCCTCTCTGTGGCAGCCCCTCAAATATTGGAAGACTGCTATGATGTCACTTCTGGTCCTTCCCTTCACTAGACTAGCCATGCCCAGTTTCTGTAACTGTTCTTTGTATGTTTGGTGAGTGATGGCTAGAGAAGAACCTGCCTTTGTGCTTCTTGAGGATACCTCTGTTCCTTTCAAAAAACCCTTCATTTGAAGAAGAAACCTAACTAAAGATAATGCAAGAAGGATTGTTGTTGTTTTTTCTTTTCCCAAAACATCTTTATCTGCCAGGATGCCCCTGAGGGAAAAAAGAGGTTTCATACAAAGCGGTGTGCAGAACAAACGATGAACCTTGAAAAATAATGTTTTGTCTGGACTGGACATTTTGTTTCCCTACAGACTCAAAAAATTTGGCAAGAGTCTGGTCTCATTTATTCGGAGGTCTTTTGATGATTTTTTTACAACTGAATCTGGGATAGGTTTCAAGGGAAGCTTGGCAATCTCTCCAGGCCCGCAACAGAATCTGGGAGAAAGCCACAAGAATGTCAGTCGGTCTGTTTTGGTGGTTCCTCTTAGAGAGCAAACACGCCTTTAACTTTGGCAGAGTTCATTCTGAGAAACTTCCAATTTCTTTACCCAGAAAATGTAACCTCAACAATAAAATATGAAACAATAATAAAGACAACCAAGTCTGGTTTTTTTGCCCACAAGTTTCTTTCCTTCTTGAGAACAATTACACATTGCATGGACCAGGATTTGCTCATAATGAGTCCAACACCTTGGCTTTTCCGGGCTGATGTTCACATTCATCCAGGCTGATGGATGATGATCATGTATGTATTTATGTATCACTCCAAAATGGACTCTGAGCAGCTAACAACAGTCATAAATACAACACAAGTAAAAAGAGCCATAAATACATCAATAAAATCTACAGTGCCATAGAGTAAATTCAAACAATCTGCCAGAGACTTCAAACCCAACAGGACCAGACTGTTCTATCCAAGAACGTTTTACATACTAAGAACCCATGGTCCCCTGTTTTGGACAGGAGTTGGAGTAGAAGACCTCAAAAATCCCTTCCAGCTCTGTTGTTCTGTGATTTGTCTAATCCTTCAAGCTCCCTTTTGTCAAGATTTATTTATTCATTCATTCATTCATTCATTCATTCATTCATTCATTCATTCATTCATTCATTCATTCATTCATTCATTCATGCATGCATGCATTCATTCATTCATTCATTCATTCATTCATTCATTCATTCATCCATCCATCCATCCATCCAATATACAAATACATAGGAAGAAAAATAGACATGTAGTAATATACAGTGAACCCTCGAGTTTCGCGAGGGTTCCGTTCCAGGACCCCTCGCGACAGTCGATTATTCGCGAAGTAGCGGCGCGGAAGTAAAAGCATCATCTGCGCATGCGTGATCTCTTTTTTTAAAAAAATTTTTTAAAAAATGGCCGCGCATGCGCAGATGGTGGGGCGACGGCAGTTCGGAGGCTGGCAATGTTTACTTTCCATGCCGGCCACCCCCCACCAGTGCCTCCGAGCTCCTCGCCGCTACACCCCGCCCGCCCGATTCGCCCCTCTCCCCTATTCGCCCCGTTTTTTTGCCCTGCCCAAGTTGCTAGTCCTCAGTTGCTAGTCCTCAGTGAGGAAATTTACTTTTTGATCCCAGACTTCATTTTAAACCTGGTTTCTTGCACTGCCCAACCAAGTTGCTAGTCCTCAGTGAGGAAATTTACTTTTTGATCCCAGACTTCATTTTAAACCTGGTTTCTTGCACTGCCCAACCAAGTTGCTAGTCCTCAGTGAGGAAATTTACCTTTTTGATCCCAGACTTCATTTTAAACCTGGTTTCTTGCACTGCCCAACCAAGTTGCTAGTCCTCAGTGAGGAAATTTACCTTTTTGATCCCAGACTTCATTTTAAACCTGGTTTCTTGCACTGCCCAACCAAGTTGCTAGTCCTCAGTGAGGAAATTTACCTTTTTGATCCCAGACTTCATTTTAAACCTGGTTTCTTGCACTGCCCAACCAAGTTGCTAGTCCTCAGTGAGGAAATTTACCTTTTTGATCCCAGACTTCATTTTAAACCTGGTTTCTTGCACTGCCCAACCAAGTTGCTAGTCCTCAGTGAGGAAATTTACCTTTTTGATCCCAGACTTCATTTTAAACCTGGTTTCTTGCACTGCCCAACCAAGTTGCTAGTCCTCAGTGAGGAAATTTACCTTTTTGATCCCAGACTTCATTTTAAACCTGGTTTCTTGCACTGCCCAACCAAGTTGCTAGTCCTCAGTGAGGAAATTTACCTTTTTGATCCCAGACTTCATTTTAAACCTGGTTTCTTGCACTGCCCAACCAAGTTGCTAGAATAAAACCCCCCAGCCCTCACCTGTGTTTGAATTTCATTCACTCACTCAGTCATTCATTCATTCTTCTCTATGCCACTCAGTCCCAACACTGTCAACCCACAAATTACCATTTCCCATCCCCTTATGTAGTGTACCTCTACCTGTACCTGTACTGTACACATTGAATAACACACTTAGTCATCCTGATAGAAATAACAAAAATATTTATTTACATTTTTACATTTTTTGGGGGGGGTTAGCATAACTAGGATAAATCGGGATCTTCTTCTATCACCATGTCTACAATGGACGCTGCAGGTGATGTTGTGGCAGACCTCTTGGTTCTCGTGACAAACATAGTTATGGGCAGTTGTTGGCGCTTTTTCTTTTCCTTGGCTAACAAGGCTCTGTATGGTGCAATGGTGTTGTCAAGGGAGGCCTTAAATTGAAAATAGCGAGTCATGTGGGGATCCCAAAGTTCCGCCATGCGTTGGAGATTTGCAGCAGCTTTGTTCATTTCTGCAAGCCGCTCCAGCGTTAGGCCAACATCTTCTTGTTCCTCACCTTGTTCAGCTCCCTCTTCCTCCTCTTCTTCACTCGCTGACCTGGTCAGCTCCTCCAGATCTTTGTCTGTCAGCGGTAGGCCATGCTCATCAAGCAAACCATTGACTTCCTCTGGTGTCATGTCAACGAAGCCTTCTCCACCCAGTGCCTGTGCCAGCTTCACAGAGTTCTGGACTGCAGCATCTTGAATTTCTTCGGGAGCAAACCCCCTGTGAGCATGCACCACTTCTGGCCACAATTTCTTCCAGCAGGCATTCATTGTCTGCGACTTCATATCCACTAAGGCACTCTGAATGTTCGTCAGACAAGATGCAATTGTGTACTGACGCCAGTAGGCCTTCAATGTGAAGTTTGCATCAGCATCCATTGCTGCCACGATGCTTGCAAGAGAATTGCGCATGTACAGTGCCTTAAATGCGCGGATAACACCTTGATCCATTGGCTGGATAAGCGATGTGGTGTTTGGTGGCAAGAATTCGACTTGCACCCCATCATGTTCATGTTCCAGGTCATCATGGCCTCCCGCATTGTCCATTAGGAGAAGCACTTTGAAATTGAGTCCTTTGCCAGCCAAATAAACCTGCACCTGTGGGATGAAGCACTGATTAAACCAGTCCCGCGTGAGGGGTTTTGTAATCCATGCTTTAGGATTATGCATCCAGTACACTGGCAATGAATTCTTATTTCTGTTCTTGAGGGCTCTTGGATTTCGTGACCTATAGATTAGCCCTGGCTTCAGCAAAAAGCCTGCTGCATTCCCACACATGATCAAAGTCACCCGATCTTTCATGGCCTTAAAGCCAGGGGCTTTGGCTTCATCTTGCATCAAGAAAGTCCTTGAAGGCATCCTCTTCCAGAACAGGCCTGTTTCGTCCATGTTGAACACCTGTTCTGGAAGGTAGCCCCCTTCTGCAATTAGCTCTTTAAACGTGCCCTGGACAAAGTTTTCGGCTGCACCTGTATCTGCTGAGGCAGCTTCTCCGTGCAATGACACACTCTTCAGGCCATAGCGCCGTTGAAATTTCTCAAACCACCCTTTGCTTGCTGTGAATGTGGCTGGGGCTGAGGCTGAAGAAGCAGATGTTGACGGCTGGGGGTCTCCAGGGTCATCAGCGCCTTCATCTACAGAGAATGACAGGAAAGGGAGAGAGAAGTGACTTGAATGAAAGCATACAGTCCTTCCTTCCCTTCTCTCCTTCCCTCCTCCCTCCCTTCTCTCCTTCCCTCCCTCCTTCCTTCCCTCCTCCCTCCCTTCTCTCCTTCCCTCCTCCCTCCCTTCCCTCCTCCCCTCCTTCCTTCCCTCCTCCCTCCCTTCTCTCCTTCCCTCCTTCCTTCCTTCTCTCCTTCCTTCCCTCCTCCCTCCCTTCTCTCCTTCCCTCCTTCCTTCCCTCCTCCCTCCCTTCTCTCCTTCCCTCCTTCCTTCCTTCTCTCCTTCCTTCCCTCCTCCCTCCCTTCTCTCCTTCCCTCCTTCCTTCCCTCCTCCCTCCCTTCTCTCCTTCCCTCCTTCCTTCCTTCTCTCCTTCCTTCCCTCCTCCCTCCCTTCTCTCCTTCCCTCCTTCCTTCCCTCCTCCCTCCCTTCTCTCCTTCCCTCCTTCCTTCCTTCTCTCCTTCCCTCCTCCCTCCCTTCTCTCCTTCCCTCCTCCCCTCCTTCCTTCCCTCCTCCCTCCCTTCTCTCCTTCCCTCCTTCCTTCCTTCTCTCCTTCCTTCCCTCCTCCCTCCCTTCTCTCCTTCCCTCCTTCCCTCCTTCCTTCCCTCCTCCCTCCCTTCTCTCCTTCCCTCCTTCCTTCCTTCTCTCCTTCCTTCCCTCCTCCCTCCCTTCTCTCCCTCCCTCCCTCCTTCCCTTCTCTCCTTCCCTCCTTCCTTAAAAAACACTTAAATACACTTATAAAAAACACCATTCCTTACCTCGGTCTACCCCATCTGCATCTGTGTGTTCAAGACGGTTGTACAATTGCTGTGCCTTGGTTCGGATAGTGTTCGTATCCAAAGCAATGCTCTTTTTTCGGCAGTCTTCTAGCCACACAGACAAACCAGCTTCCATCTTCATAAGCCTTTTGTTTCTAGGCGTCACTACTCTTTTGGCAGCCTTGTTGAATGATATCAGAGAAGTTTGCCTTATCTTCTTCTCATCTTTCTTAATGTATCGCACAGTCGATTCGTTGAGCCCATAATGGCGACCAACCTCTACATTAGAATGTCCCGCTTTCAGCATGTCCAACAGTTCAATCTTTTCCTTGATTGTCAACATCTTCCGGGTCTTTTTAGCATCGCCTCCACTCCGCATTGAACGTTTAGGTGCCATCTTCAAAGAAGATCCAAACAGATCCAAGGCACAGATGGAAGACACAGATGCAAAGCACAGCAACTCCAAGGCAGATGGAAGACACAGATGCAAAGCACAGCAACTCCAAGGCAGATGGAAGACACAGATGCAAAGCACAGCAACTCCAAGGCACAGATGGAAGACACAGCTCGAAGGAACGGCTCGAAGGAACTGCTCGAAGAAACGTCTGGAAGGAACGGCTCGAAGGCTCGAAGGAACGGCTGCAAAAACTTTTGCAAAAGTTGCAAAACTGATTGCAATTGCAAAGCTGATTGCAATTGCAAAGCTGATTGGCCGAGATTTCGGCCAATCAGCAATGACGCGTGACGTCATCGGGCGGGAAAAACCAAGCAGTTTTTTTTTTTTTTTAATTTTTTTTCCGGAAAATCGCGATGTAGCCCTCGCGAGAATCGAGATGGTAACAATTGGTTTAAAATAGCGAAATAGCCCTTTCGCGATCATTGAGGACGCGAAACTCGAGGGTTCACTGTATATAAGGGTAAAGTGAACTTAGAGGAGAGGATATATGAAAGAAAGAAAATATATATGATAAGTGAGAGAAAGGAAAGACAATTGGACAGGGGATGAAAGGCATACTAGTGCACTTATGTACGCCACTTACTAGCCTCTTAGGAACCTGGAGAGGTCAATCGTGGAGAGTCTAAGGGAGAAATGTTGGGGGTTAGGGGTTGACACAATTGAGTCCGGTAATGAGTTCCACGCTTCGATAACTCGATTGTTGAAATCATATTTTTTACAGTCAAGTTTGGAGCGGTTCATATTAAGTTTGAATCTGTTGCGTGCTCTTTGTGTTGTTGCGGTTGAAGCTGAAGTAGTCATTGACCGGTAGGACGTTGCAGCATATGATCTTGTGGGCAATACTTAAATCGTGTTTTAGGCACCGTAGTTCTAGGCTTTCTAGGCCCAGGATTGTTAGTCTATTTTCGTAGGATATTCTGTTTCGAGTGGAGGAGTGAAGGGCTCTTCTGGTGAAATATCTTTGGACATTTTAAAGGGTGTTGATGTCTGAGATGTGGTATGGGTTCCAGACAGATGAGCAAGTAGTCTTGGATGGGTCTGGCAAAAGTTTTGTAGGCTCTTGTGAGTAGTGTGAGATTGCCTGAGCAGAAGCTGCGTAGGATCAGGTTAACAACTCTAGAAGCTTTTTTGGCGATATTGTTGCAGTGGGCTTTAGCACTTAGGTCATTCGATATTAGTATTCCAAGGTCTTTTACTGAGTGTGGGTTGGCAGTGAGAGATTGTTTATTCAGTTCGTATGTGTGGTTTGGATTCTTTTTGCCGATGTGGAGGATAGAGCATTTGTTGGTTGATATTTGAAGTTGCCAGGTGTCAGACCAGTCTGAGACAAAGTCCAGGTCTTTTTGGAGAGTGAGTGTGTCGTCAGTGGTGTTGAAAAGTTTCACATCGTCAGCAAAAAGAACACAGTTGCTTTCGATATGGTCATAGAGGTAATTGATGTAGAGAATGAAGAGAGTAGGACCTAGTACGCTTCCCTGGGGAATGCCACTTATGACAGGGACAGGGGTGAAGATGGGGCTACCAATTTTGACAATTTGTTGCCTGTTTGACAGGAATGCAGTAATCCAGTTGTAGTGGAGTCCTATCTATGTATGTATCTATCTATAGTCTATCTATCTATCTATCTATCTATCTATCTATCTATCTATCTATCTATCTATCTATCTATCTATCTATTCATGGTTGCCCACTTGGGTTGGCAGGAGCTTCACTGAATGACAGTGAGCTCACCCTGTCATATAGAAGCAACGGCGTCTCAGACACAAGCCTGATGGTTGTCAGCCTAGAGTCCCAAGCATGTGAGTTACTACACTCCCCATATGGCTGAAAAAGACCTCTGAGGTCTTCTAGTTGAGATTTTACACCATCCTGGTTAAAAAATAAATAACATATGATTTGATTACTTATTTGTACCCGGACTACCATTAATATGATTAACCTTATGATTCTTGATGAATTTATCTTTTCTTTTATATACACTGAGAGCATATGCACCAAGACAAATTCCTTGTGTGTCCAATCGCATTTGGCCTATTCTATTCTGTTCTGTTCTGTTCCGTTCCATTCCATTACATTAACAGAGCTGGAAGGGATCTTGGAAGTCTTCTAGTCCTTGGGGATTGGGCGGCATAGAAGTCGAATTAAACAAACAAACAAACACCCTGCACAAGCAGGAGACCCTATAGTACCATTCTGGACAAATGGCCATACAATCCGTTCTTGAAAACTTCCATTGATCGAGTAGCCACAACTTCTGAAGGCACTGGTTATTAGTTCTCTCCGTTATGAAATTTCTCCTTCAATTGTAGGTTTCTTCTCTCCTTGATTATACAAATGGTTTCCCAGTCTATTCTTGAATGCCTTCAGTGGTTCTACTTAACTCAATATCACCTGCAAAGATCTTTTGTGGTACCAGCTGGAGTTGCTGGAGGTTGAACAGGGGAATCTTCTGCATTTTGAGAATTGTGGGAGTCAGGATACATCTGGAGGAACTTCAAGAATTCCTTTGGCTTCTTGAGAGATTTTGCTTTCTCCGGTAGCACCATTATTTTCCTCTACTTGACAGCTCCTTTCTGTGGCGTCTTCAAATGTGATTCAGGCAAGAAAAATGGCTGCATCTTCTGCAGAATGGAGAGATTCCAAGGACCTCTGTCAATGCATTGTGATCCCTCCCCAGCCAAGGCTCTTGTTTCATTTGTCTTCCATCAGCAGCCTTGAAAGTGCGTAGCAGACACAATTACTCCCTAACAGCCAAGGACTTTCTTCATTTCTATCAGCTTTTCAGAATTTTCTTTTCAACCTGAAAAATCCAAGGGGTTTGGCACTGTCATCTCCATCAGCAAATACTGCAGCTGTTACAAATAATAACAATATGCTAAGAAGAATACAAAGAATGACAGCAATGGCACTGCCTGCCCTTGGTTTTTACAATGTAAAAGTGACATAAAACATAGAAGAACAAAATTTATTTATTTATTTATTGTATTTTGTCAAGCATGTATGAGACAAGAGATATAAACATGGTTGTTAATACATTATTATTATTATTATTATTATTATTATTTATTTGTTAGATTTGTATGCCGCCCCTCTCTGTAGACTCAGGGCAGCTCACAGCAAATACATGAAATGGATACGAATGAAAGGGGACATTAGGACAGAGCAATAGGCATATTGTTGCGCTTATGCACATCCCTTTCAGACCTCTTAGGAATGGGGTGAGGTCAACAGTAGACAGTCTAAAGTTAAAATTTTGGGGATTTGGGGACGTAACCATAGAGCCAGTAGTGTATTCCAGGCATTGACCACTCTGTTACTGAAGTCGTATTTTCTGCAATCAAGTTTGGAGCGGTTTACTGTATTTATTGTGTGGCTCATGTATTGTTGTGGTTGAAGCTGAAGTACTCATTGACAGGTAGGACATTGTAGTAAATAATTTTATGTACTATGCCTAGGTCAGACCAAAAGTGGCATAGTTCTAAGTGGTCTAAGCCCAAAATTTAGTCTGGTGGCATAAGGCATTCCGTTGTGAGCAGGGGAGTGGAGGACTCTTCTCATGAAATATCTCGGGACAGATGAGCTGTATTCTGGGGTGGGTTTTCATTTACCCCACTACCAGTTTGCTTCCTCCTGCATTGTGTGGCTGCGCATCGTCGCCGGAAACTCAGCTTCTGCACATGCTCAGAAGAAAACAACAACAACAACCCCTCTCCCCAAAAGCCAAAACCAAGATGGCAACCTCATGCACAGTGCTGGATACTCGGCGTCTGCACATACTTAGAAGGAAAAAAATTTAAAATTTGTTAAAAAAAAGAGAGATGGTGGCGCCTATGGATTGGCACTGACATTGTAATGTCACCAGCGGATTGCTACCAGTTCAGACAAACTGGTACAAACTGGGAGGGATCCACCCCTGACTTTATTTGAGAATTGGTCTAGCAAATGTTTTGTATACTCTAGTTAGCAGTACAATATTAGCAGAAAAGAAGCTACGCAAGATTAGGTTAACAACTCTTAAAGGAAATTAAGAATTGGGAAGGAGTTGTTTCCCAAGCAGGAGACCCTGTGCTATTTCAGACCAATGGCTGTCCAGTCTCTTAAAAGCCTCCAGTGGTGGAGCACCCACAATTTCTGGAAGCAAGTCATTCCACTGGTTGATTGTTCTCATTGCCAGGAAATTTTCCCTTAATTCTAGATTGGATCTCTCCTTGATCAGCTTCTTCCTTGTGGCAGTCTCTCAGATATGGGAACACTGCTACCATGTCACTCCGCTAGCCTTTCACTTCATTAAACTACACAGATCCAATTTCTGCAACTGTTCTTCAAATGCTTTAGTCTCCAGTTCCCTATTGCTTCTTGTTGCTCTTTGCACTCTTTCTGGAATCTCAACCTCTTTTTAATATCATGATGATCAAAACTGGATGCAGTATTCCAAGTGTGGTTTTACCAAGGCCTTAGAAAACAGTACTAACACTTATAGTCTGGCGTATAATTAATATAATATAAATATAGTTACTTTAATGCTAATATAATGCTAATATCTGTATGTACTACTATTAATTTAATTTTCTTTGATTTTCTTCTGTACTTATTATTGTGTTCTCTTTTTTAAAAGTGGAAAATTAATAAAAAGTATTTAAAAAGAAAAAAGAAAACAGTACTAACACTTTACATGATCTTGCTTCTATCCTTTCATCAATGCAGCCTAGGACTCCATTGGCTTTTTTGGCTGCTGCCACACACTGTTGCATACACAATCCAGCATCATTGTTGACTATTTCCCCCCAGCTAGCTGAAGCCTTTTCTTCTATTTCAACATGTCCATTTTCCTTGTTTGTGCTCCCACTATCTCTTTACCAAATGAAAAGCCTTTTATTCTTGGAGCGCATGAAATGTTCAAAAACAGCATAAAGTTCTTATCATCTACCAGCACAAACATTTCTACACTGGAAGGCTTTGTAACACAGAATAGGATAGAATAGAATAGAGTAGAATAAAATAGAATTCGGAATGGAATGGAATAGAATAGAAATTGGAACGGAATATAGAATAGATTAGAATATTCCATTCCGTTCCGTTCCATTCCATAAAGTTCTTATCTTCTACCAGCACAAACATTTCTACACTGGAAGGCTTTGTAACACAAAATAGGATAGAGTAGAGTAGAGTAGAATAGAATAGAATAGAAATAGAATAGAATTCTTTATTGGCCAAGTGTGATTGGACACACAAGGAATTTGTCATTCATTCATTCATTCATTCATTCATTCATTCATTCAAATTTGTATGCCACCCACTCCCTGAGGACTCATTGGTGCAGATGCTCTCAGTGTAGACAAAAGAAAAGATACATTTGTTAAGAAACATGAGGTACAACACTTAACCTGATGGTGAACCAATGGCATGGGTGCCACAGGTGGCACACGGAGCCATACCTGAGGGCACATGAGGTGTTGCTCTATGTCAGCTCCAGCACATACTGTGTGTTCACGCTGGCCAGCTGATTTTCGGCCTTCCGGAGGGCGGAGAGAAGTCATTTTTGCCTTCTCCAGACTTCAGGAAAGCCCCCTGAAGCCTGGGAAGGTGAAAAATGGCACAACGACCCTATCAGAAGTTCAGAAAAGTTCAGAAACTTCCGGTAAACCCGCTGGGCCCATTTTTCGCCACCCACAGGCCCCGGAGGCTTCAGTGAGGTCTGTGTGCATGTGTGCAAGGTGGGGAGCGCAGAGGAGGTGGTGCATGGGATAGCTTCAAGGCAGCATGAGACAGATTCATGGAGGCCAAGTGTATCATAGGTGGTTATTGAAACGTGTGTCCATGTGACACCTCTATATTGGTTGAGGCAGGCAGGGTTCCCTTGGGTCTCATTGGTTTGGGATCCAGGGAAAGGGAGGGTCTTGCCTTCTCTTTCTGCTCAAGATCCCCCTGGACAATTGGGAGGCCACTATGGGACAGAGAAGGCTGGACTCGATGGGCTTTTGCCTGATTCAGCCGGGCTCTTCTTAGGTTCCTATGTGCATGCATGCATGGGGAAAGGGCATTGCATTATGGATGTGGGCACGTGCGCCTCTTTGGCACCTGAGCAAAAAAAGGTTCGCCATCACTGTCATAGGGTATAAATAAACAATCAGGAAACAATCAATATGTATAATAGTCATGTAATAGAGATTGAGCACAATAGGAAATACAAAACAAGTATGTCGCACAACGTCCAATGTTTTATTTATTTATTTATTTTATTTATTCGATTTTAATGCCGCCCTTCTCCTTAGATTCAGGGTGGCTTACAACATATTAGCAATAGCACTTTTTTTTAACAGAGCCAGCCTATTGCCCCCACAATCCGGGTCCTCATTTTACCCACCTCGGAAGGATGGAAGGCTGAGTCAACCTTGAGCCGGTGATTTGAACCACTGACCTCCAGATCTACAGTCAGCTTCAGTGGCCTGCAGTACTGCACTCTACCCACTGTGCCACCCCGGCTCTTAAAATGTTTTGTGTTAGCATGTTTATGTATAAATAAAGAAATATTTTTTTAAAAAAGGAAACAATCAATATTAATATAAATCATAAGGATATAAGCAATAAGTTACAGTCATATAGTCATTAAGTGGGAGGATATGGGTGATAGGAATGATGAGAAGACTAATAGTAATAGTAATGTAATTACAAGTAAAATATAAAATATTACATTATAATATAATATAATATTGAATAATATAATATTAAATATAATATTAAAAATAGTATTTGCCACTGCTTGTGTGGTTTCTTTTTAGGTACTGTTTCCATTTGTCTCTTTAAATTGGTCACCATACTACAAAAAAGATGTTGAGACACTGGAAAAAGTTCAGAGAAGAGCAGCAAAGGTGATTAAAAGCCTGGAGACTAAACACATAAAGAATGACTGCAGATTTGGAGTCTGGCTCGTCTAGAAAAAAGAATAGAATTAGAAGTTTATGATAGAAGTATTCCAGTTTTTCAGGGGCAGCCACAAAGACGAGGGGGTCAAATTATTCTCCAAGGCATCAGAGGGCAGGACAAGAAAAAATGATTGAAAATTAATGTAATCAAATAGAAAAGCAACCTAGAACTAAGGAGGAATTTCTCGATAGTGAGAACAATTCTTCACTAGAATGGCTTTTGTTTTAAAAAATTGTGGTGCTCCATCACTGGAGGTTTTTAAGGAGACTAGAGAGTCATTTATCTCAAATGGTATAGGGTCTCCTACTTGAGCAGGGGGTTTGACTAGAAGATCTCCAAGGTCCCTTCCACCTCTATTCTAAATGGAGATGTACGAGTCAAAAAGAGGGCTGTGAAAATATTTACTGACCCCTCGCCTCCTAGACATAAACCGTTTCAACCCCTACCCTCCAAATGTTACTACAGAGCACTGCGCACAAAGACAACTAGACACAAGGACAATTTTTCCCAAATGCCATCACTCTGCTAAACAAATAATTCCCTCAACATTGTCAGACTATTCTCTAAGTCTGCACTACTGTTATTACTAGGTTTTTTCATCATTCCTATCACCCATGTCCTCCCACTTATGACTTTATGACTGTAAGTAATTGCTTGTATCCTTAAGATTTTTATTAATATTGACAGTTTCCTCATTGGTTATTTGACCCCTATGACAATCATTAAGTGATTCTTGACAAATGCATGTTTTCTTTTATGTACACTGAGAGCATAGGCACCAAATTCCTTGTGTGTCCAATCCCACTTGGCCAATAAAGAATTCTATTCTATTCTATTCTATTCCATTCCATTCCATTCCATTCCATTCTATTGCCAGAATAGGGAAACCAATGGCTAAATTCTGACATCGACCAGTAGATGGCGGTAAGGTATAATAAAACCATTAATTTGCTGGGCAAGAAAAAACATAAGAATACATGCTGGAAAAATGTAGCAAATTACATTATTGTTTATACTGTATACACTTGATGGTGATGCCCCAAATAGTGTGGGGGGTGGGGTGGGAATAATAGAATCTTCTTTAAGACCAGGGTTTAAGACCAGTAAATGTAGCACTGAAAATAAATGAAACAGAAATTCTGTTTCCTTAGCCACTGAAAAATAAATCAAGCAAGATATGTTTCAGAAGACACACATGAGACAATAATATCTCCATTAAATTGATGAAAGAATGAAAGAGAGGAAAGGAAGAAAGGAAAGGAAATGAAGAAAGAATAAAGGAAAGAGAAAGAAGAAAAAGAAAGAAAAAGAAAAGGAGAGAAGAGGGAAGGAAGGAAGGAAGGAAGGGAAAAAAAAAAGAGTCTTAAAAATCGTCAGCAGTGTCCGTATTAATATAGACTGGGATAGAAGTGGGAATGTAATTAATTGAAGGCTGTATCTTAATGACAGATATTTATAGAACTCTCCAGAAATGGTAAATGCAGTGAGTTGGTTTTGCCAGATCATTTACATATTTAAATTAGTTAAACAAGCAATGAATAAATAAATACAAACATAAAGTTGAGGAGAGCTATCATATCTGGACTCCAGCTTTCTGAGTGACCTAAAGTTCAAGCATCTATAGGCACCAGATATTTGTTTAGTTTTTGATGCTCCTCTCTATATCTACTGTTTATATACCAAACAATTTCCTTCAAAACAGAGAAACAATATTTCACTTGTATTTTATAATAATGATCCTCCAAGATTTCTTTAATGATTAACAAAATCCAACGATCTTCGATGTATAATATTTAGGTACCACAATGGAGGTAAAACATTTAAAATGAGGTGGCTGAAGTTACTAAAAAGAAGTTGCAAATTGTCTAGAATTTAGTCTACTGGGTGTTTGGGCATCAAAGGGGAAATATATGCTATTGTGACATTTTTTTCTACAAGTACGAAAATAGTTTGAGTCCTGGACTAATACTGAGTTCCATATGATTTTTAACATACAAAGCAAAATTTCAACAGAGTTTTAAAGACCTTCCTTCCTTCCTTCCTTCCTTCCTTCCTTCCTTCCTTCCTTCCTTCCTTCCTTCCCTCTTTTTCTCCAATAAAAAACAATCTGCTTGCTATTCATTCCCCCCTCTTTCCTTCTGGATGTATAGACCAGAAACAAATGGAGGAATGACTCCCTTCTCAATGGGACAAACCCACCTTTGCCAGCTGAATGAGGTCAAGCTGCCCCTTATGCCGAGTGGGTGGCATGCAGCTGACCCTCTCCCCCTCCCCTATTTTTTTTACTCTCAAGAACGCAACTGGCCTCCTTTCCCCAAAATCTGGCTCGATCAATGTACGGAGAGGGGGGGGGGGGGGTTAAGAAAAGAGAGAAAGAAAAGGCTTCTATTAATACCAGGAGAGATTTCCCTTTTGATTCCTGTGCTGGAAGAGACAACAGCCGAAAAAAGATTTAAACCCTCTTGTCTGAAGTGTAGCAGCATTAAAGTGGAATGGGGCTGTGTACTTACTTTAGTGTTAAAAAACATGACACAAAGAGAATCTCAATCATATACCATCTATTTCACATAAATTTAAGGTTTATGCTAGAAGAAGGTACATGATCCGACATCCTTCGGAAAGCCTGCTTTTAATGAGGCTACGAAGGAAAGCTACCAAAGGAGAGAAAACATGAGATCTTATGTGGCTTTACCAAAATAGTCTTTATGCTCTACACAAAGCAGCTGTGTGTTGCTATTGTGGTGTGCATCTTAACATACACAGAACTGATGGAGGAGAATTGGAAATTGTTGAGCTTGAATATAGACTTTGGGGGTCTTCTTGGAAAGGACCGCAGCATTGGTTTTAGAAAAAAAGTCAAAAAGATCATTAAAACAAAACAAAATGAAACAAGAAGGATTCCTCTCATTCTGTAAAAGAAACAAAATGCAAGAATGACTCAGATCTCAAATCCATTAAGAAACAGAACAGTGGTGTGCGTGGAGAAGTCACATTCTCTCCCATTATTCTTCTCTGGCCAATTTGCTCGATGACACCACACAAAGAGGAAAGCTGGGCACCAAATGGCAGGGCTAACCCACTAAAGAGCGCCAGGGGCCTTGGGGTTGCAATCTGGTGACTCGGCGACCAGACCATTTTCCCGTCGCACCCTCATCGTTACATGAGTGGAGGCTCCCATTCTTCTAAGGTACAATAGAAGCAACTGGATATTTCAAAAAGTTCAAGCAGATAAAAGATTATTTGAACTGAAAATGCTTGGAAATAAGATGAGATGGTGAATACCACTGTTATATTTAAGATCTCATGAGAATCGTAATAACTATAGCAACCATATTAGAGTTACACTATGGCTGTTATGGGAGATTTTAGATAAATAGATAGAAAGAAAGAAAGATACAGATGGTTGATAGATAGATAGATGAATACACAGTATAGATAAATGATAGATATAGATAGACAGATGATAGACAGATATGGGTATAGATAGAAATAAGGATAGATAGATAGATAGATGGATGGATGGATGGATGGATGGATGGATGGATACATAGAGATATTAAGCAGAATTCCCTAATCTAATACCTTTCAGATATTTGAACTATTAAATCCTGTTAATTATAGTCTCAAACCTCAAACATTAGCTTCTTGCTGAATTGTCAAGCAGCTGAGCTAGATAAGAAAGAGAGAGGTGACAGAAGATAGATATAGATTATATAAATACGCACACACAGCATGTGTATCTGTGTATAATTACTTTGCCTCTTGCTTGTGCATAAGTGTTGTACTGTCTAACTTTATTTGTGTTAGGAGAATTTTGGATGTTGAGATAAATAGGAATGTTCTGAGCTGCTGTAAATGCGTTCAGAGGATGACAAAGTGGTATAGATGCTGAAGAGTTTTGGTCTGTCCTATTTGGTTGGGGGTGGTTGGGGCAGAGGCCTACCCACTCTTTTAAAGCAACTGCAACAATGCTGGTCTTTTAAAAATCATCTAAATTAAACATTTTGAATCACAGTAAGAAAAGACCATTCTTTGGGTGATCCTTTGGTTTGGATGGCTCGGAACCTCTCCCTCTCTCTCTCTCTTTCTCTGTCTCTTTCCATCCATCTCTCTGTCATCTCTCTATCCTTCTATCTACTATATATCTTATGACTGTCAACTTTCTCGCATGATATTCTATCATCTCTCTTTGTTTTTATGTCTCTTTTTGTCTCTCCCTCTCTCTCTTTGTCTTTATCTCTCCCTTGTTATCTAGCTGTCTATATCTATCTATCTATCTATCTATCTATCTATCTATCTATCTATCTATCATATATCTATCATTTCTCTCTCTCTTTTCTCTTTCTCACTTGACTCCACATCCTCTCTGTTGTGGTTAGCTCTGGCCCAGCTCCTGCCCCAAGGAATGTGCAGGTGGATGTGGGGGAGACATCCACATGCCGCAGGCCTGTTTTGCTCCCGATGGAATCTGCCGATGAAGCCTCCTCTGACCAAGGAAGCATGAGTGACAGGGAAGAGGGGAGTTTGGCAGACAGCCCAGGAGGAGATCAATCATCTGTATCATCCTTGGATTCTGAACAAGAATTAATGACACATCCATGCATGTGTAGATTGATGCATAGGAGACAACAACTGAAGGATTATTACAAGAGAAAATGAGGCCACCTGTGGTTGGGTGGGGCTCCAGTAATTAGGGCTGCTGCTATAAATAGCAGCGTGTGGGTTTGGCCATTGTGAAAGAGTATCTGATCGCAGTTCTTCAGGAATCGTGTGTTGCTGTTTTCTGTTTATTGATTTTTCACGCCTTTGAAACCACAGCAGAGCAACGTATGTGTGTGTGTGTCTCACTTCGTTGGAAGAAGAAGGGATGTGAAGTTTCTTCACAGCTGCTAGCTAAGTACTTAATGACTGCTTAAGGGAAATTGTACAGACTACCTGGTTGTTTTGGGACGAGTGCTCTTTGCAATACAAAAAGAGTGCTTAGTTTATTTTGAATTTTGAGATAAAGAACATTGTTTTGAATTTTCAAACGTGTGTGTGTGTGTCTGCAATTTGTACCCTTGAATTTTTGGGAGGCTCCTATCAGAGAGCCCGGCAGAACACTATCCATTCCCTCACATGTTTGTTAACAGCGTCTTTAATATCACTCTGTCATTTTCTATTCTCTCTCTCTCACTCTCATGCATACCTCCCCTTCTCTCAAATATTTATTTTCTCTTTCTTTTTTTCTCTTTTTGTTTTCCTTCTCTCTTGGCTGCCGTATAACAGTTCCTTTGTAAATATCATGGATTCTGAATATATCACCTGATACATTTTTATGGGAGGCTGATATTTTGTATAGAGGAAAAATGTCTCCTTTTATGCTGTTGGAGTTTTTTTCTTTTTAAAGAAAGCCACTACCAATGGGAAAAAAGTACATTTTCTTTTGCAGAAAGTGTGAATAATGCAAAAGGTTTTCCAATTAGGGATTGGGTAATTCAGTATCCATGCAGCACAGACAAAAGACTACCCAATTCGCATGACCTCAGTGTGTGTTTAAAATTTGATTTATTTTTCATGGGTCCGGAAACAACCATGATTATTTTTGCTGGTTGCAGTAAGGTTTTTCTACTTCCCAGATTCTCTCTCCACCTTGCTTTCAAGTAATGATGGGAGGTTGGCCTATGTCCAGTAGGTCAGCTTAAACCTAGCCAGCTCCAAATAACATTCAAGGAAAGCTGCAATGATCATTCTGAAGACAAAGTGTCCAATAGCCTTACCGATTTGAAAGGAGTCTGCTAAAATACATTGCTTTTTATCAAAAAATGTCTTTCTGACTTCTCACTACTTGACAAAAGGATTATTCTTCTTAAAATAAAATAAAAATTAAAAAATTAAAAGAAATTAGCTGCCTTTTGTTTTTTGGCGTTTTGACTCACAATGGGCACCAACTGAGAACATTTACATTAGGTTGGGAAAGGGGACAGACTTAGAAGAGTTTTGCGTTGTTTGCACTTGGAAACCGCTTCTGAACCTTTTGCTCTGAACTAATGAAACAATGAAACCTTGATTTTAGGATGTGACAATTAGAACAATTTTGTTATTGTAGAAATGGCTTGAAATGGAAAGCAACAAGTTGAGATTACATACCTACCTACATACGTACATACATAGATATTTGGGGTTACCAGGGTGATTTCAACAGAAAATCTCTTCCCTGGTAAAAGCTGATTTGGAGGTGAGCCTGTAGCTCAGAGATTAATATACTGCCTTGCATGCAGAACACTACAGGTTCAAATCCCAGTAAGGGTATGTCTGGCTTATGAGACCATAACAAGGTTGAAATAGATGTATACTAGGCTCCCTTCCTTTTCACTTATCAGGAAAAAATATGTAACTATATATATGTATATATGTTTGTGTGTGTGTGTGTATGTGTGTATATATATGTGTGTGTGTGTGTGTGTGTGTGTGTCCTCGGAGAGGGGCAGCATACAAATCTAATAAATAATAATAATTATTATATATGTGTGTGTGTGTATTACTGCCCTGAAATATGTCATCCTTACTTTTTCTCTCTCTTGACACTTCCCCCTCTTTTTCTTAGTTTTCTAACTTTTATTTCCCCCCCTATATTGTTATATTCTGATGATCTTTAATGACATGTAAAAGAGAAAATTTAAGCGAGAATATAAATCTCTGAGTTGGGATACTTAGTTCAGTTTGTTCCAAGTGGTACTGATTTCATATCAGATCATTCATAAATCTGCCCCATCCTCTTTAACATTTTTAATACTGATAGCAGTTTTCCTTTTACAAAGAATAAAAATATGTAATTGTGTCTGTAGCATCATTGTAGCATTTTTCTCTCATTTCTAAACATTTTTTTCTAATAAAATTTTAATATATTTTATATATTTCCAAAGTTAAAATACAAAACCAAATAAAAAGAAAAGAAAAAAGAGTACACAATAAAAAAAAGAAAGTGTATAAAAAAGAATGTCTAACATATACATAAAATAACCACCCAGTCGAATAATGATAAATATGTTTCAACAATAATAAATATCCCTCCCCTTGCAAAGCAACCACATTTTTTAACCTTCTACATCCATATTTGCAAAATTACTATATAATTTAAAAAATATCACAAATATAGAAATCTATTATCAATCAACCGATTTGACCTACCATCTATCTACTGTATATTTAAAAAAGAATTAATAGGTATTTCTAAACATTTTTAGTTTAAGAATGCACTTTGCCTTTATTTAGAGAATCATGTAGTATTGTATCACAAAATTTAGAGAGACACATCATCTAAATGTAACCATGTTCTTTTAAATGGGATAATTTTTTTAAAAAAGGGAAAATATGAGTCAATTGGTCTCTAAATTACAGAATGTGTTTTTCACAATTATAACAAGCATTGTTATAGAACTTCTAAATAAATTTCCACTAAACATGCGTGACTGATTTAGTTGCTCTTACTTACATGTAATAACACGGGAAAGACTGTCAATTCATGGATTTATCCTTATTATTTAAAACTTTCAAGGGAAGATTTTATTTTTTAATATATTTTCTTTCCTCTTCTCTTAAAAAAAATAATCTAATCAAGATGTCTTTGGGAATGACGACATCCTGTCTCAAAATTGCAAATCTTCTTGGGGTTTAAAGCTTAAGAGAGACATTTCATGTCAGACTCAAATAATACCGAACATTTCAGCGGGTATCAACAAAGGACTGGCTATCGAAGGAGAAAAGATAAAAGTGCCAACCCATTGAGCTGAAGCATTTCACACTGCTTAGAAGATGGTTCACTCAGCAGAACCTCTGAAGGGCCTCCATGTCAAGATAAGTTCAGGACCAGTGGCCTGCTGACTTTTGCCCATCATTCTTTAATCCCTTGCCTGCCTAAAAGCTATAAACCCACTTTCTGTCTCTAAATAGCAATGACAATAAAATGAAATGCCTCTGCATGCTTTGTCACTTGCATTAGAATGTAGGCACTGCTGCTAACCAACTCATTTCCTTTTTAAAATTAATGCTTTCTCTCTCTCTCTCTCTCTCGTTTTTTAAATAATCTTTCTTTGTTTTTTCCCTTTAAAAACAACGTATAAACACACAAAAATATAGAACAAAAACAAACATAATTAATGCTTTCTCATGGCTGAACTCAAAGCAATGCAATCCTAAACTGTGTTAATAGAGAGATTCAGTCAAGATCAAATGAGATACTAATACCACTGTATAAAGCTTTAGTAAGACCACACGTAGAATACTGCATCAGTTTTGGTCACCACACTATAAAAAAATGTTGAGACTCTAGAAAGAGTGAAGAGAAGAATAACCAGGGTAATCAAGGGACTGGGAGCTAAATCATATGAAGAACGGTTGCAGGAACTGGGCATGGCTAGTCTAGCAAAGAGAAGGACTAGGGGAGACATGATAAGAGTTCCAATATTTGAGGGGCTGCCACAGAGAGGAGAGGGTCAAGCTATTTTTCAAGGCACTTGAAGGCCAGACAAGGAATAATGGATGGAAATTGATCAAGGAGAGATTCGACCTAGAAATAAGGAGGAACTTTCTGACAGGGAGAACAATCAACCCATGGAACAGAAGTTGCCTTTGGAAATTGTGGGAGCTTCATCACTGGAGGCTTTCAAGAAGAGACTGGACTGCCTATCGTCAGACTGCTTGAGCGAGGGGGTGGGCTATATCTGTGATGGCGAACCTATGGAACACCTGCCACAGGTAGCATGTGGAGCTATATATGCTGGCACATGTTGCTCTAACTCAGCTCCAGCTGATTTTTGACTTGCGCAGAGGCTCTGGGAGGGCATTTTTAATGATGTTTTTGATGTTAGGTGATGTTTGATGTTGAGATATGATAGAACCTAGAAATTTGAAGGTCTCTGTTGATACTGTGTTGCCTAGCATTGTAAGAGGTGGTACAATGGGAGGGTTTCTCCTAAAGTCTATCACCATTTCTATGGTTTTGAGTTTGTTCAGTTCCAGATTGTTCTGGATGCACCACGAGGCTAGTTGTTCAACTTCCCATCTGTATGTGGATTCATCATTGTCTCGAATGAGTCCGATCACTGTTGTATCGTCTGCAAACTTCAGTAGTTTAACAGATGGATCGTTTGAGATGCAGTCATTAGTGTATAGAGAGAAGTGGTGAGTGTACACAGCCTTGGGGGGGCACCTGTGCTAATTGTACACGTATCTACTATGATTTTTCCTAGCTTCACCTACTACGGCGGGAGCCACGGGGCTAGCTGTTCTGGAGGAAAAAGAGATCGCTGCTTAAAAGCGATCCCTTGTTCCGGTCCTGTGAGCTCAATCCAGGGTCCTGGTGACGAGTGTAATCGGGGCCCTGGGCTCAAGCTGCTGCTGCTCAATGCCAGATCAGTAGTAAACAAAGCTCTCCTCATCCGGGATTTGATCCTGGATGAGGAGGCTGATCTGGCATGTGCAACTGAAACCTGGCAGGACCTGGAGGGAGGAGTTCCTCTCTCGGAAATATGCCCAGCCACAGGATATAGAATAGGGGAATTAGAAATGAAAATAAATTTATTTGCAGATGATGCAATTATATTGACCCAGACCCCGATGGAGATGATTAAAGGTATAACAAATATTTTACAAGAGTTTAAACAGGAATCGGGACTGTCGGTTAATATGGAAAAATCAGAGATTATGTGTTTAAATACAGGTCCAAGAGAGCAGATAGAAATCAGGAAAGAATCAGGGTTGAAATTAGGACTTAAAAAAATAAAATATTTGGGAATTTGGTTATTGAAAAGCCCAGAGAAAATTGAGGAGATGAATTATAGATTAATATGGAGGAAAATGTTGAAACAGATGAGGAGCTGGAAAGAGAAAAAGCTAAGGAGACTCTCTAAAATAAGAGCTTTAAAAATGATGATAGCTCCCAAAATGATGTACCTATTTCAGGTGCTGTCGGGGGGGGGGGGGGGGGGGCTATCGGCATGTAAGGTTAAAGAGTGGGATAAAAAACTTAATTATTGGATTGAAGAGACCAAGAATAAGGAAAAAGTGGTTAATTGAAAATGAAAAAGAGGGGGGATGGGGAGTTCCTTGTTTGGAGCTATGTAGGGAGGCTTTAAATATGGAAAGGTTAATGGAGTTGCAATTATGTGAAAACAAATGGGTCAAATTGGAAAAACAGATAAACGGGATGAAGAATAGAGAATTAATCTTTACAAAGTGGAACAGGAGCAACTTAGGTAAATTAATAGGCCCCATGAAAGGGACTATGGAAATTTGGAAAAAATGGCAGGGGAAAATAGGATTATATAAATCTAAACTGTCATTGCTTTATGTAATAAATAGAGATAATGAAACGAATTTAAATAGGGTTATGGGAGAGTTGAAGGGAAGAGGAATAACTAGGATAGAACAGTTATATGAGAAGGATGGCAGGCCAAGTAGAAACCGTATAGAATGGTGGTTAGGTAAGGGAAGGTGGCTACAAATAAATGCAATATGTAAATATCTTAACAAAAGGGAGAATAAAGAAGTACTATTGAGGGAGGAGAAAATAATAAGAGAAAATTGAGGGTATAAAGGCACAAGCAACAAATATATATAAATTGCTAGTGCAGTCAGATGGGGACACCATTGAAGGATTGACTAAATGGTGGCAAAATGAGATACAAGTAGAGGTACAAGAGATGGAAAATATAGTAGAAAATATAAGGAAAATAAAAAATACAAGAATCAGGGAAATGAGAAGGAAAATATTACATAAGTGGTATTTTACTCCCGTTCAACTCGCACACTTTCAGCAAAATGTCAGGGGGAATTGTTGGCATGGGTGTCAGGATAAAGGAGTGTTTATGCATATGTTTTGGGAATGCCTGATAGTGCAGGAATTTTGGCAAAAAGTGAAAGAGGATATCAATAGAATGCTAAATATACAATGGACAATCACTAAGGAAATGGCAGTACTAGTTAAAAGCAATGCGATGGGAGAATTTAGAGAAATAAAAAAAGCAGCAATAGAAAGCACTCAGGCAGTAATAGTTTTGGGTTGGAAGGATGCGACAAAATGGACAATGCAAAATTGGTATAGGTACATGGTGGATCATATTCAATTTAAATTATGGATTAAAGGATAAATTTGGATAATGAAACTGAGTTGGGACAACTGATGGGACGGTGGGACAAGGTAAGACGATATATGACGAGCAGAATCCGAGACCAATCTATAAGAAATAAATTGGAATCACTCTATAATATGTAAATAGATATATTGCTCTTGGGTCAAGTGGACTATACAAGAAACACCCCCGATTTGGTGGTGGGGAATGTGTGTGTGTGTGGGTGGTGGGCACATTTCACTATGCACTGTTTTATGTTGTGTGTAATATAAATTTGTTGAAAATTAATAAAAAAATTATTTAAAAATTTTTTGAAATATGCCCAGCCAGGTTTCAGGTATGGCATCAGCCTCGACCCCAGGGAAGGGGGGAGGAGTGGCTATTGTAGCCAAGGAGAACCTTTGCCTGCATATACTCGTTGCCCCTGAGATTGCAGGTTGTGAGTCTCTCCTTGTGAAGTTGGACTTAGGGGTTCAGGTGGGCTTGCTACTCACGTACCTGCCTCCCAGCTGTGTGTCAACAGCCCTGCCTGTGCTGCTCGAGGAGGTGGCCGGGTTGGCAGTGGAGTTCCCCGGACTTATTGTCCTGGGGGACTTCAATCTACTGTCACTGGGTGGTTCCTCTGGACTGGCACAGGAGTTCATGGCCACCATGACAACCATGGACCTGACTCAAGTAGTTCAGGGTCCGACTCACGAGGGGACACCCCCCCCCACGACATGGTATTCCTCTCGGAGCAATTGAGTAATGGTCTGAGACTAAGGGGTTTAGAAGCATTGCCTTTGTCATGGTCAGACCATTTTCTACTGCGGCTTGATTTCCTGGCTCCAATCCTCCCCCGCCGGGAGGCGGAATCGATTAGGAGGTTCTGCCCCAGACGCCTGATGGACCCTGAGAGCTTTCAGACGGCACTTGGGGTTTTACCAGATTCACTCGTCCACAGCTCGGCAGAGTCTCTTGCTGAGGCCTGGAACAAGGCTGCAGCGGAGGCTCTTGACCGAATTGTGCCATTGCGACCTCTCTGTGGCACTAGACCCCATAGAGCTCCATGGTTCAATGAGGAGCTCCAGGAGTTGAAACGCCAGAAGAGACGTCTAGAGAAGCGATGGAGGAAGAGTAAGTCCGAATCTGATCGAACACTTGTAAGAGCTTTTATTAAGACCTACAAAGTGGTGCTCAAGGCAGCAAGATGCGCGTACCATGCCGCCTTGATTGCATCAGCGGAATCCCGCCCGGCCGCTCTGTTTAGGGTGACCCACTTCCTTCTAAATCAGGGGGGAGTTGGGGAGCCCTTGCAGGGCAATGCGGAGGAATTTAACTCATTTTTCACTGATAAAGTTGCTCGGATCCGGTCGGACCTCGACTCAAATTGCACAGCAGTATCGGCTGACAACGAGTCAGTTGAGGTGACTGGGGATAAATGTCTTTGTCCATCAGTCTGGGAGGAATTTGACCTGGTGACACCTGATGAAGTGGACAAGGCCATTGGAGCTGTGAGTTCTGCCACCTGTTTACTGGATCCGTGTCCCTCTTGGTTGGTTTCGGCCAGCCAAGAGGTGACACGGAGCTGAGTCCAGGAAATTGTCAATGCCTCCTTGGGGAGGGGGTCCTTTCCGACTCCTTATTAGGAGGCACTTGTGTGCTCCCTCCTCAAGAAGCCTTCCCTAGACCCAGCCATGCTTAATAACTACCGTCCAGTCTCCAACCTTCCCTTTATGGGGAAGGTTGTTGAGAAGGTGGTGGCACTCCAACTCCAGCGATCCTTGAAAGAAGCGATTATCTAGGTCCTCAGCAGTCTGGATTCAGGCCCGGCTGCAGCACGGAAAATGCTTTGGTCGCGTTGATGGATGATCTCTGGCGGGCCCAGGACAGGGGCTTGTCCTCTGTCCTGGTGCTTCTTGACCTCTCAGCGGCTTTTGATACCATCGACCATGGTATCCTTCTGCGCCGGCTGGAGGGGTTGGGAGTGGGAGGCATTGTTTTCAAATGGTTCTCCTACTACCTCTCTGGTCGTTTGCAATCGGTGTTAGTGGGGGGTCAGAGGTCGACCTCTATGTCTCTCCCTTGTGGGGTGCCTCAGGGGTCGGTCCTCTCCTCCCTGCTATTTAATATCTACATGAAACCGCTGGGTAAGATCATCCAAGGGCAAGGGGTGAGGTATCATCAATATGCTGATGATACTCAGTTATATATCTCCATCCCATGTCCAGTCAATGAAGCAGTGGAAGTGATGTGCCAGTGCCCGGAGGCTGTTGGGGCTGGATGTGTGTCAACAAGCTCAAACTCAACCCAGACAAGACGGAGTGGCTGTGGGTCTTGCCTCCCAAGGACAATTCTATCTGTCCGTCCATCACCCTGGGGGGGGGGAACTATTGACCTCCTCAGAGAGGGTTTGCAACTTGGGCGTCCTCCTCGATCCACTGCTAACATTGGAACATCATCTTTCAGCTGTGGCGAGGAGGGTGTTTGCCCAGGTTCGCCTGGTGCACCAGTTGTGGCCCTATTTGAACAGGGAGTCATCGCGCACAGTCGCTCATGCCCTCATCACCTCGAGGTTCGATTACTGCAACGCTCTCTACATGGGGCTACCTTTGAAAAGTGTTCGGAAACTTCAGATCGTGCAGAACGCGGCCGCGAGAGACATCGTGGGGCTTCACAGATTCGCCCACGTTTCTACAACACTCCTTGGCCTGCATTGGCTGCTGATCAGTTTCCGGTCACAATTCAAAGTGTTGGTTATGACCTTTAAAGCCCTACATGACTTTAAGGCGTAGTACCTGCTATCGCACGAATCCCAGCGACCGATAAGCTCCCACAGAGTTAGCTTTCTCCAGGTCCCGTCGGCTAAACAATGTCGTTTGGCAGGCCCGAGGGGAAGAGCCTTCTCTGTGGTGGCCCGGCCCTCTGGAATCAACTCCCCCCAGAGATTAGAACTGCTCCCGCCCTCCTTGTCTTTCGTAAATTACTCAAGACCCACCTTTTTTGCCAGGCATGGGGTGGTTGAGACACCTTTCCCCAGGCTTTTATATTATACGTTTGGTATGTATGTGTTGTTTAGTTTTTAAATATGATAGGGTTTCATATGCTTTCTTTTTAATATTAGATTTGTTTCGCTATAAGATTGTTTTTATTATTGCTGTGAGCCGCCCCGAGTCTTCGGAGAGGGGCGGTATACAAATTTAATAAATTATTATTATTATTACTTCCTGTCTGTTAGTAAGCTTGTGATCCACTTACAAGTGTGTTCAGGTACTGCTAGCTGATATAGTTTGGTTAAGAGAATGTCCAGTATGATGGCATTGAATACTGAACTAAAGTCTGTATAGAGGATTTTTGTGGAGAGGAGAGAAACAACCGGGAATTAAGGAGAAACATCCTGACAGTGAAGGCAATTAACCAATGAAACAGCTTGCTTTCCGAAATTTTATTATTATTTATTTGTTAATTGGACCTTTATGCCGTCCCTCTCCGAGGACTTGGAGCAATTTACAACATATAAAATAACAATATATAACATCCTTAATCCAATCAATAATTAATAATCTAAAAACCCAAAGACCGTAAAAACATTTATATTCATTCAATCTACTAATTCACGTAACCTTCGTTGGCTGGGGCAGAAGTCTAGTGGCCCCAAGCCTGGTAACATAAATGAGTGTTGAGATTCTTACGGAAGGCAAGGAAGGTGGGGGCAGTATGGGACCCGAAGAAGTCCGACTCTGTGGGACCTGATTTGTCGCTGGGACTCATGCAGGAGAAGGTGGTCCCACAGGTATTTTGGTCCGATGCCATATAGGCATTTATAGGTCTTAGCCAACACTTTGAATTATGTCCAGAAACCAATTGGGAGCCAATGCAGTCTGTGGAGTGCTGGAGAGATATGGGCATGCCTATGGCCCATGATTGCTCTCGTGGCTGCATTCTGCACAATTTGCAGTTTCCAAACATTCTTCAAAGGTAGCCCCATGTGGAGAGCATTGCAGTAGTTGAACCTCGAGGTGATAAGGGCATGAGTGACTGTGAGCAGAGGCTCCCTGTCCAAATAGGGCCGCAACTGGTGTGCCAGGTGAATCTGGGCAAACGCCCCCCTCGCCACAACAGAAAAGTGGTATTCTAGAGTCATCTGTAGATCAAGGAGGACTTCCAAGTTGCAGACCTTCTCTGAGGGGGTCAGAAGTCCCCCCCCCCAGAGTAATGGATGATGGACATGTCCTTGGGAGGCAGAACCCACAGCCATTCCATCTTGTCGGAGTTGAGCTTTAGTCTGTTAGCACCCATCCACACCCTAACAGCCTCCACTCACTGGCACATCACTTCCACTGCTTTACTGAGTGGACATGGGGTGGAGATGTACAGCTGAGTGTCATCAACATACTGATGGCACAGTGTTTTTCAACCGGGCTTCCACAAGGGCCAGCCAGGGGTTCCACAACTTAATGAGAACCCCCCCCCGACCAGGACCGTACCATGCAGCAGCAGCAACCCACACCACCCCCTCCGCTTCAGCTCTGGGCTTTCATCACCTTACTCTGCTTTTGCCTCCGCCTCCTCCCAGAACGCTTATTCGGGGACTACGTCAAAGTCACAGCCCCACCCACTCATTATGGACGGGATCAGCCGAATGCCCCTCCCCCTGTGCGGCATCTTGGGAAGTGTAGTTCTAAGGGAGCTTTCAGAACTACACCAAGAAGTCCTCGGCGGCCTTTTCGCCATGATTCAGCTTTGGCTTTTGGCTGCTGTTTGCTGTGGTGGCAGCAGCTCCGCCTTCGACAACATTTCTTCTGATCTTTCCCCCAACTAACCTCAGATTGTGCCCATACTGGTATGTGTGCCCAAACCCCAGTGACTCTGAGTGGTTTACAACATTAAAAACTACAACATAAAACTATGCCTCACCAATGCTAGCAACAACAAACTCAGGTCAACTACTGGATTGGCTCCATCTCTATTCAAGGTCCCCAGACCTTGACAAAATCATGTCTTAAGGGCCTTTTGGAAAAGCAACGTGAGGGGGAATTGTATTCCTGGGGTGATGATGTTCCATAAAGAAGGGGCCACCATTGAGAAGGCCCTTTTTTCAGGGATACATAGAAACATAGAAGATTGATGGCAGAAAAAGACCTCACGGTCCATCTGGTCTGCCCTTATACTATTTCCTGTATTTTATCTTCGGATGGATATATGTTTATCCCAGGCATGTTTAAATTTAGTTACTGTGGATTTGTGCAAACCACACAATTACACGATTAATGGACTAGTTTTCTGAAGTGTGCAAGGAAAAAATTGCAGGCATGAAATGTGCTATAGCAGAGCGTTGACCTTTTTGAAGTCAAAATGGTCTCCAACAGTCCAACTCACCTACAAACATTTTTAGATCCAAAAAAACCAGGGGCTCTGTGAAACACTGTGACGGAAAAATACTGTGACAGCAACTTACCCCATGCCCTCAGATGAACTTGCCCAGCGGTTTCATGTAGATATTAAATAGCAGGGGGAGATGCCCAACCCCTGAGGAACCCCACAAGGGAGGGACCTAGGAGTAGGTCTCTGACCCCCCACCAACACCGACTGTGACTGACCAGAAAGGTAGAGGGTGAACCACTATATAAAACAGTGCCTCCCACTCCTATCCCCTCCAGTCAGTGCATAAGGATATCATGGTCAGTGGTATCGAAAGCTGCTGAGAGGTCAAGAAGCACCAGGATAGAGGATAAACCCCTATCCCAAGCCTGCCAGAGATCACCCGTCAGCACGACAAAAGCAGTTTCCATGATATAACTGAGTCTGAATCCTGACTGTGGAGCACCCAGATAATTGGCTTCATTCATGAACGACTGGAGTTTGAGTGACACCACCTTCTCAATAACTTTCCCGATAAAGGGAAGGTTGGAGACAGGACGATAGTTATTAAATACAGCTGGATCCAGGGAAGGCTTCTTGAGGGGGGGGGGGTGCACGAGTGCCTCCTTGTAGGGAGCCAGAAAGGACCGCTCCCTCAATGAAGCATTGACAATCTCCTGGCTCCAGCTTCGTGTCACCTCCTTGCTGGCTGAAACCAGCTAGGAGGGACACGGGTCCTATAAACAGGTGGCCAAACTCACAGCTCCAATGGCCTTGTCCACTTTATTAGGTGTTAACCAGGTCAAACTCCTCCCACATAGATGGGCCCCTGTCATCTTGACTGACTCATCAGCCAACTCTGCATTCCAATTGGAGTCAAGGTCCGTCCAGATCTGAGCGATTTTATCTGCAAAAAACTTGTTAAAGTCCTCAGCACTACCCTGCAAGGGTTTGTCAACTCCAACCCGATTAAGGAGGGAGCGAGTCAGCCTAAACAGGATGCAATCAGGGCAACATTATATGCACACCTTGTTCTCTGGAGTGCCACTTTGTAAATCTCAATATGAGCTTTTACAAGTGTTCAGTCAGATTCAGATTTGCTTCTCCTCCAATACTTCTCTAGACATCTCTTCTGGCATTTCATCCCCTGGAGTTCCTCAGTGAACCAAGGAGATCTCCAGGGTCTACTGCCACTGAGAGGTCGCAAAGGCGCAATTTGGTCTAGAGTGGCGTTCTCAAACTCAATTTACCCAGGGACCGCTGGAGGTAGAGTCTGGGTGAGGCTGGGCTGCATCAGGTTTTCCACAAGAAAAGCTCTTACAAAAACATTCCAATGTTATCAAATGTCTTTATTTTTTCATCTTATTTTGTGTTAAAAAATAAAAATAAATTAACAAATTCATAAGAAAAAAATAAATAAATTAGTAATAAATAAATAAAATGAAAATGATAATAATAATAATAATAATAATAATAATAATAATAATATAGCAGATATAGAAGACTGAAGAAACCACATATTCAGTAGTTGCTGACCAGAGAAATGTAATTATTATTATTATTATTATTCAGATTCAAATGTCTGTATTAACAGTTCTTTAACATTTAAATTTCTGAACATGAATGGAACATTGAACATAAACTGTTGATAAACTGTTCAACATGGCTTCTTCTGCCTACTTTTTGCTGCTAGAGATCTGGCAGCGCTTACTCTTGCATCGAGTCTTCAGAGAGAGGCGGCATACAAATCTAAGTAATAAATAAATAAATAAATAAAATAGCCGAGCCACATTTGGCTTAAGGGAGGAAGCAGTTGAGACCCTCAGTAGGGCTTGAAGATGCTAATCAGTAACTTTGGACCTATACTTGGACTTAATAATAATAATTTATTGGATTTGTATACCGCCCCTCTCCGCAGACTCGGGGCGGCTAACAACAATAATAAACACAACATGTACAATCCAATAATAAAAACAACTAAAAACCCCTATTATAAAACCAAACATACACACAAGCATACCATGCATAACTTGTAATGGCCTAGGGGGAAGAGCTATCTCAACTCCCCCATGCCTGGTGGTATAAATGAGTCTTGAGTAGTTTACGAAAGACAGGGAGGGTGGGGGCAGTTCTAATCTCCGGGGGGGAGTTGGTTCCAGAGGGCCGGGGCCGCCACAGAGAAGGCTCTTCCCCGGGGCCCGCCAAACAACATTGTTTAGTCGACGGGACCCGGAGAAGGCCAACTCTGTGGGACCTTATCGGTCGCTGGGATTCGTGCAGTAGCAGGCGGTTCCAGAGGTAATCTATTCAACTGTCAAACCTCCTTGGGGTTTCCCTATTTAACTACCAGCTGGCTGAGGAACAAACCAATGATTGTCCCTTATTTCCCCGGTCGCTAGGTTACCGCCCCTCTCCCGGTGCCTTTCCTGTTCTCATAACACTTCCTGTATGGAGCCTTTCTAGGCATCTCCTGTCGTTGGTACTCCCGGACATAACACTCCTCCCCCCTTACTCTGGAACATACATAATCCTTTAAGTAGGTTGGCTTCCGAACTATTCTACCCGAATGACGTAGTCCGTCTTCCCCTGCTACCTGACCTCGCAGAGGTTCGTGGATTTCTGGCTCTGCACTTAAAGGAACGGTAAACTGGGACGAAAGGTGAGTATCTACGTTACTGTCCAAGACCCCTGGATCTGCCATTTCCAAATGTACTTCATTATCCTCTCGCGGAATGGAACTATTATCTTCCATGAGTTTCTCTGCTTTGCGGAGACGGACCTGATCTAAATGTCTACGCCATACCAGTGTTCCCTCTAATTTTTTTTTTGGGGGGGGGCGGAAAAGTATAGTGTCTGAGCAGCAGTCCCTTCGGGACTGGGCGGCACAGAAATAATAAATAGATAGATAGATAGATAGATAAATAAATAGATAAATAGACAAATAAACAAACAAACAAATAAATAAAAAACCCAACCTGTTTTGCCTCAGAGAATTTCAAAATAAAATACTGTACTGTGTGTCTATAACAGTGAGCTCATAATAGGGCAACTCTATCAATATCAAAATGCCACTTAAATAGTTGAGCTAGTTTCAAACTAGATTTTGATTTTCTTTCTCTCTTCCTTACTCCCATTCTTTTTCTTTCTCTTTTCCTTCCTCTCTTTTTTCTATCTGTTTCTCTTCCTCTCTTCCTCTCTCTCTCCTTCCCTCTCACTCTTTCCCTCTCGGCTTCAGGGCAGGTTTGAAAAACTCTGAGTTGATGATGATTTTTAAGTGAGCGATTGCTCACTGCTCAGCTTAGAGGGAACTATGCGCCATACCCTGCCATCCTCTAATTCGACTTCATAAGAACGAGGACCCGACATTTTCACTATGGTGGCCGGAACCCAGGTTGGACCTTCCCCATAAGCTCGGGCAAAAACCTGAGATCCTACTTCCAAGTTTCTAGGAGGAGCCTCCGGCCACGGAGAATTGTTTTCATACCATGGGTGTAACCTGTCCAAAATTATTCTTAATTTTCGACCCATAAGCAGCTCCGCTGGGGGTTTTTGAGTGGCCACACATGGAGTGGAATGCTGGGCCAATAACATCTCTGATAATTTCTTTGACCAAGACCCTTGTGGGAGTTTCTTAAGTGAATCTTTCGCAGACCGTACCATTCGCTCTGCCTGTCCATTACTAGCCGGGTGCCATGGTGACATAAGGGCATGACGGATTCCCGCAGCCGCTAAGTAATTTTCAAATAGGACCGATGTAAACTGTGGTCCGTTATCCGACATCACAATATCTGGGTACCCGTGGGTTGCAAACAATGCATTCAACGCATTGATAACTGCAAATGATTGGGTAGAATGTAAATGCACCACTTCCAACCATTTTGAATGGGCGTCCACAACTATTAAAAAATTTTGACCCAGGAAAGGCCCAGCTAGATCAATATGGAGGCAAGCCCATGGGCCTGCAGGGGGTTCCCATACTAGTGGTGGTGCTCTAGGAGGTGAGGGCCTGTTTTCTTGACACCTTAGACATGCCTCTACACACTCTTCTATCTCGTGATCTATTCCCGGCCACCACACGTAGTCTCGGGCTAGGCCTTTCATCCTTACAATTCCGGGGTGACCCTTGTGGAGAAGACTTAGAACTTGGCACCTAAGAGAGGGTGGAATAATTACTCTGGACCCCCTTAATAAAGAGCCCTTTTCCACTGATAATTCTGAATGGCACCTCCCATAACAGGAATATTCAGGTGCTTGCTCCTTTTTAGGCCACCCCCGGAGCACCCACTGTCTTACTATAGCCAACGTTGGGTCACGGCTTGTCTGTTTCGCTACCTCCGATGCGACTAAAACTAATGGACTCTCCTCAATGGCTAACACAGAGGACACTGGCGCCGGGTCATCCAAGATATCTGGAAGCGGACATCTACTTAGCACATCGGCATGGGCAATGTGCTTTCCCGGCCGGTACACCAACCGGTAAGTATAGTTTGCTAAGAATATAATCCATCTCGCCATGCGGGGTGAAAGAACTATAGGACTTTGGCGATTTCCTGCTAAAATTCCTAGTAGGGGTTGATGATCAGTTACAAGTTCAAATTTTCTTCCGTACAAATAATCGTGAAATCTTCGCACCCCTGCCACTAAGGCCAATGCTTCTTTGTCTATTTGCCCAAAGTTTCACTTAGCCTTAGCAAGAGTTCTAGAAAAATACGCTAATGGGGCCTCCGACCCATTAGGAAGTCTATGACTTAACACAGCTCCTACTCCAAACTGGGAGGCATCACAAGTCAAAACCAATGGTAATGTTGGGGAATACTGAATCAATATAGTATTGGAAGTCAGAACATCTTTTACGGCCACAAAAGCGGCCTCTTCTCTGGGTCCCCAGTGCCAATGTGTCTTACTATCTAATAACCGATGTAACGGTTCCGCTATTGATGCTTTGTGTAGAATGAACACAGCGTAGAAATTTAGCAATCCTAAAAAAGCTTGTAATTCCACTTTAGACTGAGGAGTAGGGGCTTCCCTGATGGCTCTGGTTTTCTCAGGGGTAGGATGGATACCTTGTCCATCCACTATAAACCCTAAGAATTCTACTTTAGTAACTCCCAACACGCACTTACTCAATTTTAACTTCAAACCCTTCTCTTGAAATTTTGTTAAGACCGATTTAACTCTTGCTAATAATTCCGTCTCCGAGCAGGCGGATACTAGGACATTGTCGAAGTATGGCACGACCCCTTCCAATCCATAAAGAAGCCTTTCCATGAATCCCTGGAAAATTCCCGGGGCTATTGAAACCCCAAACTGTAACCTTCGGCAACGAAACACCCCTCTATGTGTGACTATAGCTTGTGCTTCTGCAGTTTCACGGTCCACTGTAAGCTGTTGGTAGGCCTGCGATAGGTCTAACTTCGCATACATACTACCCTTCCCCAGTGAGTGCAGAAGATGCTGTACTACTGGAAAGGGGGTAAGAATGGTGGGCTAATGCCTTGTTTATGGTACATTTATAATCCCCACATATACGAATTCCTCCATCCGCCTTTACTACAGTTACGACAGGAGTTTCCCATGCAGCTTGATCTGTTGGCTCTAAAACTCCCTGGGCTATTAACTTATCTAATTCCTCATCTACCTTTGGTCTGAGTGCCAAAGGTACTCAGCGGGGCTTTAAACGTAGTGCAGGCACTTTCGGATCCAAGCTGAAAGAAATAGGTGAACCGTTATAACAGCCTAGTTTCCCATCAAACACATCTGGGAATTCTTGGGCCAAGGTCATGAACGATGAAGCCCCCCTTACCATATTTATTGCCGTTACTTCTAGGCCCAATGCTTGGAACCAATCCAACCCCAATAGATTAGAAAAAGGCCCATCCACCACTATTAATGGTAATTGTCCCTTAATTTTTTTGAACTGAACGGCAAGGCATCCTTCTCCTATAACTGGAATAGCGCGGCCTTGATAATCTTGCAGATTCAATCGGCATGGTAACAACCCGTTTTTTGACAATTTCGGAAAACACCGCTTAGCTGTAGACCACGACACCAGTGAGCAAGCCGAACCCGTGTCAACCTGCATGTTGCATGGCATGTGGCCCAGGCGAACAACCACTGTAATCTTTTCGGATGATGAGAAAGTTTCACTGACAACCGTAGACCTCTGCGATGGACGCGTGTATATTACATTGCAATCTTGACGTCGGTAATTCGAGTCCTTGTAGTTCCCTCGTCCTCCGCTAAAGCTATTGTGCTTCTGACTTGAGGCTGTTGAAGGTTGCTATCGGCGGAATTGACAGGCTCTGGCTATGTGGCCCCGTCCTCCACATCTCCGACAAATAAAGCCTTTAAAGGGGCAATTTGATCTAAAGTGATCTCCTCTGCACCCTCTGCATGGAGATGGTGGTCGTCTAGCTCGCTCAACTGGCTGGACTTTGTTTCTTGCAACAGCTAATTTGCAGACCTCTTCTTCTTCTAACCCCCAAAATCTTTCAAAGTCTTGTGGAATTTGTTTTGCATTAACATCAGGAAGTAATGTGGTGGCATTTACAGTGCTTTCCATCTCTGCTAATGACTGCATTGAGAGCTCGAAAGCCCTAGCCTCCGCTAAAGCTGTCTTGAACGTTAAGTCTCTGATTGACAATAAACGGCATTTTAAACGGCCGTCTCTTACACCAAAAACAAGTTGGTCTAGTAAATAATCTTCTAGGTTGTCAAACTCGCAGTATAATGCTGCGCATCGTAGAGCCGCTACAAAATCATTTATTGATTCTCCTTCTATTTGATTACGATGGTAGAATTTATATCTCCTGGCACAACAGGAAGGTGCTGGGGCATAATGTTCCTGGAGGGTATTTAAGAACTGCTGCCATGGAATGTCATGTGGGGGCAAATAGGGCTCTTGCTGTTTCGAACATTTCGGCTCCACAGAACCCTAGAAAATATGCACGTTTCCTGTCGTCTGAGATTTCTGTGAACCCATTAGCAATAAGGAAACACTCAAATCTGGCCACGTATGAATCCCATGTTTCACTCTTAGGGTTGAAAGGCGGAAAATTAAGTTGTGTAGACATCATTCCTTTTATTTAACTTAATTTCTTAGATTGTGTACTTGCGTGGAAATCCTCGTCGCCAGTGAAGTGGCTTTGTACAGATTCGGACACGTAATTGCGGCTTTGCTTGAACTGCTTTATTCCAACATAAACATAACATTAATACAACAGTCAGTATTCAACTGTCAAACCTCCTCGGGGTTTCCCTATTTAACTACCAGCTGGCTGAGGAACGAACCAATGATTGTCCCTTATTTCCCCGGTCGCTAGGTTACCGCCCCTCTCCCGGTGCCCTTTCCTGTTCTCATAACACTTCCTGTATGGAGCCTTTCTAGGCATCTCCTGTCGTTGGTACTCCCGGACATAACAGACGGGACCCAGAGAAGGCCAACTCTGTGGGACCTTATCAGTCGCTGGGATTCGTGCAGTAGCAGGTGGTTCCGGAGGTAATCTGGTCCATTGCCATGTAGGGCTTTAAAGGTCATAACCAACACTTTGAATTGTGACTGGAAACTGATCGGCAGCCAATGCAAGCCACGGAGTGTTGAAGAAACGTGGGCAAATCTTGGAAGCCCCACGATGGCCCTCGCGGCTGCGTTCTACACGATCTGAAGTTTCTGAACACTTTTCAGAGGTAGCCCCATGTAGAGAGCGTTGCAGTAATCGAACCTTGAGGGGATGAGGGCAGGAGTGACTGTGAGCAATGACTCCCTGTCCAAATAGGGCCGCAACTGGTGCACCAGGCGAACTTGGGCAAACGTCCTCCTCGCCACAGCCGAAAGATGATGTTCCAATGTCAGCTGTGAATCGAGGAGGACGCCCAAGTTGCGAACCCTCTCTGAGGGGGTCAGTAGTTCCCTCCCAGGGTAATGGACGGGCAGATGGAATTGTCCTTGGGAGGCAAGACCCACAGCCACTCCGTCTTGTCTGGGTTGAGTTTGAGTTTATTGACACCCATCCAGGCCCCAACAGCCTCCAGGCACCAGCACATCACTTCCACATCACTTCCACTTATTGAAGTTCAAGGTAGAGAAGAGCTTTTCACACAAGTATGTGCTCCCAAAAAGACACATGGTCTGCTTGAACATTCGGGAAAGCTCAGGGAAGCTGGGGGGCAATTCTGCTTTTCCACTCACCTCCCTGAACTTGGCTTTGAGTTCAAAGTTGCACTGCAGGTCATTGAGCTCCATTTGAAGCACAGGAGGGGCATCTTGCACATCAAAGGAGAAGGGGTCCGCAAAAATTTGAAATGTGGCTCTGTCACCATTCCCTGTAGGCTGTGCACGCCGGCGCCAGCGCACCCCAAAACACCCCCCGCGCACCCTTTTCCAAGGGCGTGCACAAAGCTGCGGCCGCCCCCCCCACCTCTAGCCCCCTCGCGCCCCTGGCTACTCACCGCTGCCCCCTGCCCGCCCACCCGATCCACCTCTCTTTCTCCTCTGCTGCAAGAGAGGCGGGACAGGCGTTCTCACAGCAGTGGCCAGCAAAGGCGATTTTCGAAGTCGGACACGCGGGCCGGCGCGCGCTCTCCCCATCCCCCTGCCAGCCTGTCCAGAACATTCAAAGTAAGAGTGAAGGGTTTTCTTATTTTGAATGTTCCGGGCGGGCTGGCAGGGAGATGGGGAGAGCGCGCGCCGGCCTGTGCGCCCGACATTGTAAATCACTTTCGCCAGCCTCCGGAGAACGAGAGTGAGAGTGACAGAGTAAGAGAGAGAAAGTGAGAAAGAGAGAGAGAGAGAAAGAGGGGGGGAGAGAAAGAGATAGCAAGAGAGAGAGAACGAGAGAGAGAAAGAAAACAAGAGGGAAAGTGAGAAAAAGAGAGAGAGCAAGAGGGGGAGAGATAGAGAAAGAGAGAGAAGGAAAGAAAGAGAGAGAGAGATGAGAGAGGAAGGAAGAGAGTGTGAGAGAGGAAGAAAGCAAGATAGAGAAAGACAGAGAGAGAGAAAGAAAGAAAGAGAGAGAGAGATGAGAGAGGAAGGAAGAGAGAGAGAGAGAGAAAGAAAGAAAGAGATGAGAGAGGAAGGAAGAGAGTGAGAGAGAGGAAGAAAGCAAGATAGAGAAAGAGAAAGAAAGAAAGAAAGATGAGAGAGGAAGGAAGAGAGTGAGAGAGAGGAAGAAAGAGAGAGAGAAGAGTGGAAGGAAGAGAGAGAGAGAAATGATAGAAAAAAGGGGAGAAAAAAAGAGAAATGAGAAAATGATTGAGGCAGAGAATGACAGGGAAGAGAGAGAAACAGAGAAAGAAGTGACTCTTGATTTAAAGCATATGGTAAAAGCACTTAAATAATAACAGGGGGAAAAACCCAGCCCTCACCTGTTTTTATTAATAGTTTTGCTGGTTGTTTTAGTTTTAATAGTAATGGATTTTGGTTTTTTTAAATTATTAATTTCTTTTAATAAAAAAGAAAAGATTTATTTATTTGTTTGTTTGTGTGTTCGTTCGTTCGTTCGTTCATTCATTCATTCATTCATTCATTTATACTTCTATGCCGCCCAGTCCCAAAGGGACTGTCGCTCAGACACTATACTTTTTCGCCCACACCAAAAAAAAATTAGAGGGAACATTGGGCTCTGTACATCTTAAAGTCTTCAAATCTGTGATCAAATTCCTCCTGTCGCTTCAAAATGACATCCACATACTCCTCAGCACTGAATAGTGTGCCTGCATCCATGAGTGCCTTGCATGCTGGGAAATGGCAAAGGTTTGTCTGAGAAAGCTGGGCTTTCCATAACATAAGTTACTTCGGTCAGGTCCATGGTTGCCATGAACTCTTGTGCCAACACAGAGGATTCACTGAGCGATGGTAGATTTAAATCCCCCAAGACAACAAGTCTGGGGAACTCCACCGCCAGCCTGGCTACCTCCTTGAGTAGCACAGGCAGGGCTGTTGACACACAGCTGGGAGGCAGATACATGAGCAACAGGCCCATCTGAACCACTAGGTCCAACTTCACAAGGAGAGACTCACATCCCACTATCTCCAGAGCAGCGAGCCTGCATAGGCTGGTGGTCTTCTTGCCTATAATATCCACTCCTCCCCACCCACCCATTTTCTGGGTTCGTGGCTGGTGCCACACCTGAAACCCAGCTGGGGACATTTCTGAGAGAGGAACTCCTCCCTCAGGGCCCAGTCAGTTCTCAGTCATATATGCCAGATCCGCCTCCTCCTCCAGGAGCAAATCCTGGATGATGGGAGCTTTATTAACAGCCAGCCTGGCATTGAGTAGCAGCAGCCTGAGCCCAGGGTCTGGATTTTGCTTGTCACCAGTACCCTGGGCTGAGTTCATGGGGCCAGAACAAGGGATCGCTTTCAAGCAGCAATCTCTTGTTCTCTGAGAGCGGGTTACCCCATGTCTCCCACCATATCTGCCTCTCCCCAGCATGACCAAAATATTCTGGCCCTCTGCCACCCCTGAGATGGGCTCCCCACCTCCTGCCTCCAAAATGGCACTTCCATTTATCTCACTCGTACCAAATATCCTCACCATTCATTGATATCCACTCATCCATCACTAAAACCCTTAATTTAATTAAAATAGCAATAATAAAAAATAGCAATGATAAAAATATATATTCCACAATCAAGCATACTCCATTCATCCATAATGCACCCTCACCATTGCTTCCCTCCCCCTAAAATATTATAACTTTAAAACCCCAATAATTACTAAATTAAATTAAATTGAGAATTAAAAACAAGGTTTACAAATGTTACAACAGTATGAAAACAGTAGTTATGGTATTAAACTATTGCACAGTGTCCATTAAAAATCTAGAAAATTACAATCTCAGTTCTTTGAAAAGTGCCCTGAATTGATATGTGTCCCCTAACTGTACTCTTTTCCATCGGATTCTATCTTCTCCCCTTCTTAGGTCTTTAAAATTAATGACGGGGGAAGCTGCAGCCAGCATATTCTCGGTTCCTAGGCCCAAAAACAACAACCACCACCCAGTTTTAAAATTCCACCAAGGGGTAGTAGGTATGATAACAAAGTTCCAAAATGCTCTCAGTGTTCCCATTATAAATTGTGGGTGCTCCATCACTGGAGGTTTTTAAGAAAAGACTAGACAGCCACTCAAATCCTATCCCATCCCATCCCATTCATATGATCCAGTTGCCAAGCATCTGGATTTTGGTCACATGACCATGGGGGTTCTGCAGCAGTCAGAAGTGGAAAAAACAGTCCAGACTCACTTTTTTCAGGGCTGTTGTAACTTTGAACAGTTGCTAAATGAACTATTGTAAGTTGAGGACTACATGTATGGGCAACTTATATAATTAAAAGTAGAACAAGGAAAAAATAGAGGAAGGATGTATATACTACTTGAAGAACATCAGCATGTTAGTAAAGAACTACTAGAGTGCACACCAGAACTGCACACCAGAACAACACAACACAACACAGACAGTTTCCCCTCAACTGCCATCACTGTACTTAACAACTAATTCCCACAACACTGTCAAATAATTTACTAAGATTGCACTGCTATTATTCTTCTCTTCCTTACTGGTGTCTATCATTTCTCACTTATTTCTATAACCATGTTGCTTGTATCTTTCAATTTATATTGTTTTTATTTCTTTCCTAGTATGATTTGATAGCTTATTAATAACCTTGACTATCACTAAATGTCCTATCTTTTTATTCTTGATGAATGCATTTTATTCTCCTTATGTACACTGAGACCATATACACCTAAGACAAATTCCTTGTGTGTCCAATCCTTGGCCAATAAAGAATTCTATTCTATTATATTCTTAAACCCAAGTTTGGGAGCAAAGACAGATTTATAAAGATGAGTAGTACCCTTGTACAGTAGGAAGTGCCTGGATCCCTGGGAGATGCTGTTCCAGAGAGAGGTGTCAGAACCATGTTAACTGAGTTGGAAGGGACTTTGTAGGCCATCTAGTCCATCCCCCCACCATTTTTGATACATGGCAGTCCAGTCTCTTCTTGAAAGCCTTCAGTGATGAAGCTTCCACAATTTCTGGAGGCAACTTCTATTCCATTGGTGGATTGTTCTCACTATCAGTTGAGTTGTTTCCATCCATTATTCTTTGTCTGGCCTTCAGGTGCTTTGGAAAATAGCTCGATCCCTTCTGTCTATTTTATTTTATTTTTTGTTTTGTCAAGTACATATTGGTGGTATACAAAGATATAATATTTATATACATGATACTAGTAACAGAGAAACATTAGGACAGGGGACGGAAGGCACTCTGGTGCACTTATGCATGCCCCTTACTGACCTCTTAGGAATCAGGTCAACAGTGGATAATCTAAGGGTAAAGTTTTGGGGGTAGGTGATGATACTACAGAGTCTGGTAGTGAGTTCCATGCATTAACTACTTGGTTACTGAAGTCGTATTTCCTGCAGTCGAGTTTAGAGCAGTTTACTTTAAGTTTGTATCTGTTGTGTGCTCGTGTGTTGTTGTGGTTGAAGCTAAAGTAGTTGTTGACAGGAAGAATGTTGTAGCAGATGATTTTATAGGCTATGCTTAGATCGTGTTTGAGACAACGTAGTTCTAAGTGAAAAACCTAGGATTGTAAGTCTACTTGCGTAGGTATTCTGTTGTGAGTAGGTGTATGAGTCTATGGTAGCCCCTCAAATATTGGAAGACTGCTATCATGTCTCCCCTGGTCCTTCTCTTCACTAGACTATATTTAAAGATCCATCTCATCACGGGCATCATTTTTTTTTAAACTATTACCATCTAGCAGACGGTACAGAGAATAAAAACAAGGACAAATAGACTGAAAAACCGCTCCTATCCCAGGGCAGTACTATATTGAATTCTACTGCATAGTGCAACATTAATGCAATATTGTGCTTTCCATTCATTTGTATAGAATGTGAAGGATGTGTTGTGCTTGTGTTTTATTTTTATAGTTATAATGTATACTGAAGATGACATTTAATTTCATTGTATGAGGTGCAATGACAATAAAATAAACTAGCCAGGCCCAGTTCCTGCAACCATTCATTGTATGTTTTTGCCTCCAGTCCTCTAATAATGTAATAAATCAGATTAGAAAATTAGGACAAAACCTACTTTTTAAGCACCCACAACTTCTTGATGGCAAACTGTTCCATTGATTAAGTGTTCTCACTGAAAGGAAATTTCTCCTTAGTTCTAGGTTGGATCTCTGTTCCACCCATTATTACTTTCAGATGCTTTGGAGAATGGTTGGCCTTTTTTCTCTGTGACAGCCCCTCAAATACTTGAAAACCATCCTTCCATGGCCAAATTCCTTCTCTAATTAATCATACAGAGGATATTTTTATCAAACAAACGAGATGAAATCCGCCTGTATACATATCCCTTTTTCCTGTGCAAGGGAACAAAGGGACAAAATATTGAGGCTCGGCAGGGATACAAAAGCATTACTAGGCTAATATTTTAATGTTGAAAAGAAAAGGACCTGAGTTTAGTTTCAGCTGAGTGAATGAAAACAATGCAGAAAGAGAGGGAGAGAGACGGAGACAGAGACAAATACAGAGAGAGAGAGAGAGAGAATCAGACAGACAGACACACACACACACAGAGAGACAGAAACAGACAGACAGAAACAGACAGCGGGGGAGAGAGAAAGAGAGAATGAGAAAACAACAAAGAGAAGGAGAGAGATAATGAGAGAACAACACAGAGAGAATGAGAACAAGAAAGGGAGGATGAGAGAATAAAAAAGAGAGGAGAGAGTTGGGTTGAGAAACAGAATGAGAGAACAAGAAAGAGAAAAGATGAGAGAAAAGGGATAAAGGAAGATAACAAGAAAATGAGAGGGAGGGTGAGAGAACAAGAGAGAAAGAGAGAAAATGAGAGAGTGAGGAAAAAAAGAGAGTGCGCACTTGTAAGAATACATTAGTGAGAAGATCTCTGTTTGTGCCTTTTTTCACCACCCTGGCAAGGACAATGGGCCTAAACGGAACATCTGTGGGTGCATTTGAGGGTCTTGAACTTGTCCAGCGCTTTGGCCTTGCATGTCGTTATGTCCACCTTCTCTGTTTGTATGTATGCTGCCTTTTGTTGTAATAATGCCAAGGCCTCCTGTGATACGGGAGAGATGTTTGGCTTCAAAGACACCATCCCCTTGTGCTGTGCCTTCTCCCTTTCAAGTGGTGGCTTTGCCGCAGGCTTTTGTTTAAAGCAGAAACGTCAGCCTCCTTTGCTCCTTCCTGGAGCAAGTGGTAATCAACCTGGTGAGATCAACTGTTGCATCGGCATGTGTGCTTGTGTGCGCACGCAAGTGTGCCCTTTCATACCTATAGATATTAAAAAGTCTAATTATACTGGTGGAAGACGATTATTACTTTCCCCTGTGAGCCTGCTAGGTAAACAAGGCTGAGCTTTGTATTGGTGGGGGGTGCCGGTATTTACACACCAGCTATATTAATTACAGTTAAGCTCATTTAAAGTTTGGTATTAATTCCCTTTCGACTGCTAGGGCCATGAGGATTACTTCCCAGCCTCCTCTATATGAAATAGTTTTAATTACAGAAAATGTACAGTTGCCATCGGCTGGGCATGGAGGGGAAGCTAGAATTGGGAGGGCCTGGTCAAATTGGGAGGGGGAGGGGAAGTCTTTCCTCCATTTGTTTTATTTATCCCATATAAATGTGAACATAAGAAGGCAGAAGAAAATAATGTGTGTGAGAGAGTGGGGGGGAGGAGACACAGAGAGAGAAAGGGGGGAGAGAGAAACAGAATGAGCAAGAGAAAGGGAGAGAGAAAGAGAAAGAAAGAGAGAAAAAAAGACGGAGAGACATAGACAGAGAGGGAGAAAGAGAAAGAGAAAGACAGAGACACACAGAGAGACAGAAAGACAGAGAGAGGGAGAGAAAGAGGGAGAGAGAGAAAGACAGAGAGACGGAGAGAGGGAGAAAGAGAAAGACAGAGACACACAGAGAGACAGAGAGAGGGAGAGAGAGAGAGAGAGAAAGAAAGAGAAAGACAGAGAGAAAGAGAGACAGAGAGAGACAGAAAGTCAGAGAGAGGGGGAGAGAGACACACACACTCACACAGAGAAGGGATGGCAGGAAGCCATGGAGATTGGGCAGAGGGCTGGATTTGAAGGCCTCCAAGTTCCTTTCCAGTCCTAGGATTCTATGATTCAATTAATAAACAATGGTTTAAATGTTTGTACTAAAAGAAGAAGTGGGAGTGAATACTCGTTCCTTGATCCAGCTCCCCTTGAGCAATTTGAAAACATTCAACCAGAAGTAGATAAATAGGTTCCACTTCAGTAGGAAGTTAACAGCATTCCATGTATTTCAGTGTATAGACGTGCTGACCACATGATCCCAGAAATTGTTTTCAGTTAACTCCAGCTCCCTTGGCTAAGAAAGGGAGATGAGCACCATTCTCTAGAGTCGGATATGACTAGACAGGGAAACCTTTACCTTTTACCTTTAATAAAAGGAGAGGATGGCTTAACTTGGTCTGGAAAATCTTGCAGTGTCAGCTGAGCTCCCATAAGGAAGGACATTCTAAGCAAATTCCAACAGGTGAGGAGACTTTCTTCCTAATTTGACTTGGTCAGAGTGTCTAAACTGAAGAGTCCCATGCTGTCACAACTGAAATAAATTGGGACATCGGGATGTTCATCTGGGCAGAGGGTTCGAGAGGAAGCATAACATAAGTGTTAAGGTACATAAAAGGTTGTCCATGACCACAAAAAAAAAGGGTCAGTTGTTATAAGTTGCAGCTGAAATTTCTTTCAAATCTAAGGAAAAACATCTTCACACTAAGATAGGCACAACAAACGGAAAAGTCTGCCTTTTGTTGGCCTTTTATGGAGCAAGATTGATAGAAATCACAACCAAATGAGCCGTTTCTTACTATATTGTAAAATTACATTGACAGAATGTTGCAAGTACAATCCTCTTCTCCCTTGTAGGCCAAGAAGAGGGTCTCTCCCAGGGGTGAAATCCAGCAGGTTCTGACAGGTTCTAGAGAACTGATAGCAGAAATTTTGAATAGTTTGGAGAACTGGCAAATGCCACCTCTGGCTGATCCCAGAATGGGGTGGGAATGGACATTTTGCAATATCCTTCCCTTGCCATGCCCACCAAACTACACCCACCAAGCCACACCACACCCACCAAGCCACACCCACAGAACCGGTAGTAAAAAAAATGGATTTCACCACTGGTCTCTCCTAAGCCTCATGTGATGCTAGCTCTTATCTGACCATTCTCTTGGCAGCATTTCTGGCTCCATGATCTCCAAGGTCTTTGATGCATAACTATTGAACCTATGGAGATTGTGGGTTCCTCATTTCTGATTTTTTCCCCTAGAAGAGGTTGGACAGCACCAGTTCAAGATAGTTGATTGGGTTTCCTGCACATTACAGAGGGTTAGAACATAAGAAGAGTGATGCTGAATCAGGCCAAAGTCCTCCCTTTCCCTTGACCCCCAACAAATGGTACCGAAGGAAATCCTACCTGCCTCATCCAACATAGAGGGGGCACATGGACATCCGTTTCAATAACCACCGATACACTTGGCATCCATGAATATGTCTAATCCTTGAAGCTATCCAGGCTGACAGCTGTCACAACCTCTTCTGGAAGTGAATTCCATCAACCAAGGACCTTCTGGGTGAAGAAATATTTCCCTTGATTTGTCCTCACTTTCTTACCTATGAGCTTTAGGGAGTGCCCCCTCGTCCTAGTATTGTGTGATAAAGATTTTTTTTCCTCTATCCACCTTTTCTATCCCATGCATGATTTTGGGTTGGATTAGATAATCCTTGTGGAGAAGAGTGGGTCAAGCTATTCTCCAAACTACTTGGGGGCTGAATAAAGTAACAAGTAGAAGATCCTTGAAGAGTGAAATGTCTGATAGTGAAAACAATTAATCAGTGCTATAGCTTGCCTCCTAGAGGTGTGGAATATTCCATCAGTGGAAATCTTCAAGAAAAGATTGGACCATAACCTTCCCAAGATGCCGTATCTTGGACAGGGGATTGGACTAGGAGACTTCCAATGTTGTATCTTCTGTTAGCTCCAATAGCCAAATAATCAGTTTTGGTCACCATATTACAAAAAGATGTTGAGAAAAAGTGCAGGGAACAGCAACAAAAATGACTTAGTGAGGATAATTAATCAATGGAACAGCTTGCCTTCAGACATTGTGGGTGCTTCATCATTGGAGGCTTTTAAGAAAATATTGGACAGCAGCCTAGAAGAAATTTCCCAACAGTTAGAATGATGGAAGAGTTAAACACTTAAACACCAGAACAACTTGCTCCAGAAGTTGTGAATTCTCAAACACTGGATGTTTTTAGGAAGACATTGGACAACTATTTGTCTGAGATGGTATAGGGTCTCCTGCTTGTTCTATAAGACCTCCAAGGTTCCCTCCAGCTCTATTCTGATTGATTGATTGAGAGGAAAGGTGTCACAGGCTTTCAGGTGCCTGTTATTTTGTCCTACAATCATAAAATAGTATTCTTCAAATCTCTTGTTTGTTTGTTTCATAGCACTTAAAAACTATATACTGCTTCACAGTGCTTTGCAGCCCTCTCTAAGTGGTTTACAGCAGAGGTCCCCAACCTTTTTTGCACCAGGGACCGGCTTTAAGCTAGACCAGTTTTCCATGGCCCGGTGGGGGGGGGAGCTAGCTGTCAGCGGCGCCGTAAAAGGGGCGATCAAGAGAGGAATGGGTGAATGAATGGACGGAGGGTGGGAAGGAAGGAAGGAAAGAGGGAAGGGACAGGAACAGAAGAAGGGTGCAAAGGAAGCAAGGAAAGGTGTGAAAGGGGAGAGTAAGAGAGGAAGGAGTGAAAGAAGGGAATGAGGGAGGAAAGAAGGGAGGAAGGAAAAGGAAAGCAAGAAATGGAGGGAGGAAAGGAAGGAAGGAAAGAAAGAAAGAAGGGGGGAAGGGACAGGAACAGAGGAAGGAAGCAAGGAAACTTATGAAAGGGGAGAGTAAGGGAAGAAGGTAGGAAGGAGAAAGAAAAGAAGAAATAGAGGAAGGGAAGGTAAAAGAGAGAAAGAAAAAGAGCAAGAAAGAAAGCAAGAAAGAGAAAGAAAGAAAGGCAACTTCAAAGAAAGGCTCACTGAGCATCTCTCACTCTCTCTCTCTTTCTATCCCTCTTTCTTTCTTTCTCTTCCTTTCTCTCTCTCCTCTTCCTTTATCTCCTCTCTCTCTCCCTCTCTCTTTCTCTCCCCCCTCTCTCCCCTTTCCCTCTCTCTTTCTCTCTCTCCCTCTCTTGCTATCTCTCCCCCCCTTTCCCTCTCTCTTTCTCTCTCTCCCTCTCTTGCTATCTCTCCCCCCTCTCCCTCTCTCTTTCTCCCTCTCCCTCTCCCTCTCCCCCTCTTTCTCTCTCTTCTTCTCACTTTCTCTCTCTTGTTTTCTTTCTATCTCTTTTGCTTTCTCTCTCTCTCACTCTTTCTTGTTTTCTTTCTCACGCTCTTTCTCTCTCTTGTTCTCTTTCTTGCTATCTCTTTCTCCCCCCTTTCTCTCACTCTCTCTTTCTCACTTTCTCTCTATCTTGCTGTCTGTTGCTCTCACTCACTCTCGTTCTCCGTTCTTCTCAGCGGTGACGCGCGCACGCCCTGCCCGCCTCACCTTTGCGAGAGCACTTTCGCCCCGGGCTCTCAGCAAGGGGGTTTGCAGGAGAGGTGGGGCCAGCGAAGGTGATATTCAATGTCGGGGGCGCACAGGCGGTTGCACGCGCTCCCTATCTCCCTGCTAGCCCACTCGGAATATTCAAAATAAGAAAAGCCTTCGCCGGCAAAGGTTTTTCTTATTTTGAATACTCCGAGTGGGCTAGCAGGGAGATAGGGAGCGCGTGCAACCACCCGTGCGCCCCCGACATTAAAGACCTCCGCTGAGAAAAGCCTTTGCCGGCATTTCCTCTCGGCGTCAAGGAGGCGCAGCGGCGGGTGGATAGAGGGAAGGGGGGGCAGCGGCGTCCCTCCTGGCCTTGGCGGGCCGCCCGACCCTCCCCACCTCCTGCAAACGCGGCGGGCGGCGGGGGGAGAGCGAGGAGCCGGTTCCGGCGGGCGCGGGGCTTGGCTGGCTGGCGGGGGGAGCGCCGCTGGTGGTGCGGAAAGGCCGAGGGGGCCCTGGCGCCGCGAACCGGCTGAAAACCCCCAACGGCCCGGTGCTGGTCCGCGGACCGGCGGTTGGGGACCTCTGGTTTACAGAGTCAGCCTATTGCCCCTAACAATCTGGGTTCCCATTTTACCCACCTCAGAAGAATGGAAGGCTGAGTCAACCTTGAGCTGTTCAGGATCGAACTCCTGGCAGTCAGCAGAATTATCCTGAGATACTAGTCTCACCACTGCACCTTCTTTCTCATTTCCACTCCTTCCTTCTCATCTTCCTTCCTTCCTTCCTTTTCAAGCAATAGTACTTAGACTTATGTACTGCTCTAGAGTGCTTTACAGCCCCCCTCTAGGCGGTTTACAGAATCAGCCTCTTGTCCCCAACAACCTGGGTCTTCATTTTACCCACCTTGGAAGGATGGAAGGCTGAGTCAACCTTGAGCCTGGTGAGACTCAAATTGTTGAACTGCTGGCAACCGGTGATCAGCAGAAGTGGCCTGCAGTACTGCATTCTAACCACTGAGCCACCGTGGCTCTCTGATCTGGCCTTCCTCAAAAGACGGATGCCTGTCACTTTTCCTTCAAGATATGGCCTTTTCAAAAGCAAACCAGCAACTGGATCTGCATTTTTGAGTCATACACCTCACAAATATTTTTATTACTGCCTGGTCCACCTTTCTTCACCTTTTACTCACCTTTCAGCATTTACTCACCTTTTGCAATTCCCACATTCACAAGGCAACTTCTCAGCCTTTCAGCTAAGATCAACTTTAGCATCACAACTTCTAGCATTAAAGTTGAAAGAGGGAAAGAGGGGAGGGAAGGAAGGAAGGAAGAAAAGAGAAAAAGAAGAAAGACAATTAGCTCATACAAACTTTACGTACTTTTGAAACATTTCGGCAAAAGTCTCTGGATTAGAGATAACACACTGTTAAGTCAGAACTGGCTGATCAGATAGCAACCTGGCTTGCTATTGGCAAATTTGCCATTACATAATTCTTTTCAGGGATTTTAAAAGACGAAAGATAGGAAGGAAAGGAGCAAAGGGCTACAAACCAAAATGCATCCCCTGGACATGTGAAAACAGAGATGCAGGCAGAAATAAACTTTAAGTGTATAAAAGAGAGCCCCCTTATTAGCAGCTCTTGCTTGTAGCTCGGGGTATCAAGGTGGATTTTACCACACTGAATGCATTAAAATAGCAATAGTACAGTGATACCTCGCCTTCCAAACCCCTCGTCACACAAACTTTTCGAGATACAAACCCGGGGTTTAAGATTTTTTTGCCTCTTCTTCCAAACTATTTTCACAGGTGTATAGTAACTTTTGACAGAACACCAGGTAAGTGGGACTAACTGTTCCATTGTACTAACTGTCAGGAGGTTGCTTCTCTCCTTGATTAATTTCCATCCATTGTTTCTTGCCCTGCCCTCAGGTGGTTTGCACAACAGTTTGACTCTCTTTCCTTCATGCTAGCCCCTGGCACAACTCTGCTTTCATGTCTCCCCTGGTCCTTCTTTTAATCAAACCAGACATATCCAACTCCAGCAACAGACAAATGGCTGCCCAGTCTTTTAAAAACTTCTAGAGTTGGAGCATCTGTAACTCCAGCAGGTTCTCTGATTAATTGTTCTCACCATCAGGAAATTTTGGCTTGATGTCTTCCATCCATTACTTCTTGTCCTGCCCTCTGGAGGCTTTTGCTTCGGAGAAAAAGAGAATCCCTTCTTCTCTGTGACATCCCCTCAAATATTGGAAATTGCTGTCATGTCTCCCCTAGTCCTTCTCTAGACTAGGGGGTGTCAAACTTTATTTCATTGAGTGACATATCAAGGTTGTGTTTGACCTTTGTGTGTGTGTGTGTGTGTGTGGCCAGGGTGGGCATGGCCAATTTGACGTCTCTCATGTTGGGGGCACCTGTGGGTGTCCCAGGCATGGCTGGGGGGGGGATCCTTCTGCAGGCCTCTGCCAGCAAAAATGGTGCTCATGGCCCTCCTGGGCTCCATTCGTGCTGGCAGAGGCACAACGAGGCACAGTCTTTTCTACGATTTCCAGAGCGCCCCTGCAGGCCAGATCTAAGCCTCCTGTGGGCTGCGGCTTTGAGTTTTACACCCCTGGACTAGACACACCCACTACCCATGATCAACATTGAATACAAGGGAAAGGCAAGTAACTTGCCATCATCGCAATCAAAACAGCCCTAGCAAGAAACTGAGAAATCTGTGCCTCTCAGTTCAGACTGTATCCCTCAAATCTCTAAGCATTCCTAAACATGCAGCAGGCATCCAACAGCTGCCTCCCCCCGAGAGCAAGCACATCCATGGGCAATGCACGTGTGTTCATTAATTCCGAATTACTCCAATTACAAGCTTTGATGCCTTGAAAACCTTCCCTCCATCTATATATTGGAGAGCCCTCAGCCCATCCAATCCTGGCAGATGCGAACCATTTGTTTTTTAAAGTTTATTTTTTTTAATTTTTTTTTTAAAAAAACATTATTTCTGCATATTCACAGCACAAGCAGGGCTGCTGCTGACCTTTTCCTTGGAAAGCCTGCAGGAGTCTAACCCCATTAAATTAGACCATTTTGCTCACTTATTCCCAAACGCTGGTCCGGTGCTAAGCAGCCTCTCACCGCATAAGGCGAAGGCAGCCGATCGTGCCTGCTCATAGCCCAAGCTTGATCAGAGATTATTAAGGAAAATAGACAGCAGGCTAATTTGATGAGATTGGTTAGAGCAGCGGTTCTCTACCTTCCTAATGCCGTGACCCTTTGATATAGTTCCTCATGTTGTGGTGGCCCTCAACCATAGAATAATAAAATTATTAGGAAACTCAAGGGTGGGTTTTAACTTACCTTGCTGCTGGTTCGCTCCCTCCTGCGCTGTCTGGCTGTGCCTCATGGGCACATATGCACTTTGTGCATGCACAGTGCTGATTATTTTTTAAGTGCAAAAAATTATTCTTAAAAAAAAGCAAAAACAAGCCAAAAACAAGGTGGCGACCTTGTGCAGTGCTGGAAATTTGGCTCCTGCAGAAGTTCTTCAGAAGTTCCCATGGTTCAGATTTTATTTTTTGCAGCAGTCTATTTGAATGTGGGTGGAGTGCCTGGAGACGAACAGAGGAGCAGAAAACACTCCAAAAAAGGTGTGTTCCGAGGGTCTTCTCTTGCTGTGCATGCGCAGAAGCCGATGGGCACATGCATGCCCACCGAACACATGTGCGCCTGCAACGGCCTCAGGGAGCGCACCAGCAGCACTGAAGACGAGCGGCCCTTCCCTGGCCGCCTGCCTTCATGTATCTCCCGTGGTCCCTGCATTGCATCCCAACAATGGGCCAAGAAAAGCTCTTCATTTTTGTCCTGCCTACCCTGACTTGGCTAAAGAAAATGAATTGTTTCAAGTTTGCACCAATAATGGGACAACCGTGACCTAGATGACTGAGAATCTCTACAGACTAGAAATAATAGACAATGGAACATTGAAATTTCCAAATATATTTGTAAATATTTGTAAGTACTACCCAAGGGAATACAGCTGGTAATTTAAGTATGAATTTTTAAAAACAAGAACATAAGGATCTAGCTAGGATGTTATAGGATTGATCTGCAAGGCCAAATTAATCAGTTAGGCAACCAGTTAGAGGAACAAAAAAAGATGAATATGACAATAATTATTAGCATGTCAAGGAACAGAACCCAGCACGTTATATTTTAAATGCATCACTGTATCAAATCCCAAAATGCCTGGGAGACAAGGAAAGAAATTTTAATTGGTTGATTAATCAAGCATATTTTCATTTATTAATTGGAATAGTCAGATAATCAGCCAAGACCTATACATTATTATTTTTTCTTGCTGTGGGGCAAAAGAAAAACATCTTACAAGACATGAATTGGAAAATGCTAAACATAACATTTTTTTAAAGTTGTGAGTTCTCTTACATTTCTCTTAATTTTTCCAAAATGGTCCTTTGTTAACTGGTGAAGGTGTAAAAAGGCAACTGAATCTGAAGGACAGGAAGATGGTAGAACATCCACCATGTTCCCAGTTTTGATCTTTTATGAGGATCCCAGTGTTAAAACATCAAATGATTCATCATTATTGTGATAAATTATTATTAGAATGTAATGTACCATATTACATAGCATAAGACACACTGGAATATAAGAGTCCTGAGTCCTTCAGGATTGGGCGAAATAGAAATCAAATAAATAAATAAATAAATAAGATCCACCTTAGTTATTAGGGAGGAATATAGGGGCAAAAATCTGCCTGCCCGGTATTCATCTGGCTAGTCTGGTCAGCTTCAGCAAATTATTTTATCCCGTGGTTAGAGCTGGGAAAAAATTATTTGGAGCGAGTAGCAATGAAAAAAATCCTGCAAAGACGTAGGGCTGGAAAAAAACCTTATTCAGAGCAGGTAGAAATGAAACAGCCTGCAAGCCAGTAAGAGCAGAAAGATCGTTAGTGCCTCATTAGGGCTGGGAAAAGAAGGCTTCAAAAAAAGGTACATTCAGAGTATAGTGTAGTGTGGTGTAGTGTAGTGTAGTGTAGTATAGTATACTATAGTATAGTATAGTATAGTATAGTATAGTATAGTATACAGTGATCCCCCGCTCGTTGCGAGGGTTCCGTTCCAGGAGCCCCCGCAACGAGCGGGTTTTCGCGAAGTAGCGATGCGGAAGTAAAAACACCTTCTGCGCATGTGCAGATGGTGTTTTTACTCCCACAGCGCTAGCGAGGAGCCGAAGATTGGGGGCGACGCGGCTGTTTGCCGCCGGCATGGGGGGCTTCCTAGCAGCCCCCCAAACCCGGGTTGGGGGTCCGGGGGGCGCTGTCTCTCGGCGCTTTCGTGCTGAGTCCGGGAGCGAACTCGCTCCCCGACTCAGCTGGAAAGCGCCGAGAGACAGCGTGGACAGGCCCGTTCCTTGGCGCTGTCTCTCGGCGCTTTCGTGCTGAGTCCGGGAGCGAACTCGCTCCCCGACTCAGCTGGAAAGCGCCGAGAGACAGCGTGGACAGGCCCGTTCCTTGGCGCTGTCTCTCGGCGCTTTCGTGCTGAGTCCGGGAGCGAACTCGCTCCCCGACTCAGCTGGAAAGCGCCGAGAGACAGCGTGGACAGGCCCGTTCCTTGGCGCTGTCTCTCGGCGCTTTCGTGCTGAGTCCGGGAGCGAACTCGCTCCCCGACTCAGCTGGAAAGCGCCGAGAGACAGCGTGGACAGGCCCGTTCCTTGGCGCTGTCTCTCGGCGCTTTCGTGCTGAGTCCGGGAGCGAACTCGCTCCCCGACTCAGCTGGAAAGCGCCGAGAGACAGCGTGGACAGGCCCGTTCCTTGGCGCTGTCTCTCGGCGCTTTCGTGCTGAGTCCGGGAGCGAACTCGCTCCCCGACTCAGCTGGAAAGCGCCGAGAGACAGCGTGGACAGGCCCGTGCGGCGAGAATGAACGGCGTGGGCGGGCGAAGGGCGGGCGGCAGCGAGGAGTTTGCGTGGGCGGTGGGGAAACTCCTCGCTGACGCCAGCAAGAGGGGGAAGACTCAGGGAAGCCGCCCAGCAGCTGATCTCCCGGTTGCCATCTACGCATGCGTGCCCACGGGCACGCATGCGTAGATGGTATTTTGACTTCCGGGTTGAAAAATAGCGAAGTACCCTGTTCGCAATGGTTGGGGACGCAATAAACGGGGGATCACTGTAGTATAGTATAACAGTATAAGTATAAAATTTCAGCCTCTTTTAGCCGGTGGGAGGGGAGTGCATCTTATACTCTGAAAAATACAGTAATCATCATTGCATTATTAATTTGACATTATTAATTGCATTATTGCATTATTAATTTTATATTACAGTGGAATGTAATCATCATGACAGCGAGACCTGTATGGTTGTACCCAATGGAACAGCTTGCCTCTTGGGTTTGTGGATGTTCCATCACTGGAGGTTTTCCAAAAGAGACTTTGAGAACTGTTTGACTGAGATGGCCTTGAGCAGGAGGTTGGATTAGAATACCTCTGAGGACCCTTCCAGTCCTATGACTCTATGTACTGTCATCAATGCTTGTATCTTATTTCTGTGGTGAGAGGGAAATGGATCTGATCACGCTAGTTATAGACATAGTTTTTATAGACAAGAGAAGAGGGGGTCAACCTATTCTCCAAAGCACCAGAGGGCAGAACAAGAAACAATGGATGGAAACTAATCAAGGACAGAAGCAACCTGCAATTGAGGAGGAATTTCTGGAACAGCTTGCCTGTAATAGTTGTGGGTGTTCAATCACTGGAGGCTTTAACGAAGAGACTGGACAACCACTTCTCTGAAATGATATAGGACCATGATGGCGAATCTATGGACTGTGTGCCACAGGTGGCATGCGGAGCCATATCTGTGGGTATGTGAGGTGTTGCCCTATGTCAGCTCCAGCATGCAGAGGTGTCCTGCCAGCTGACTTTTGACCTTCTGGAGTGCAGGGAGGTGGTTGTTTTCGCCTCTCCCAGTCTTCAGTCTGTGGAGTCGGTGGATGACCAAAAAATGAACCCAACTGCCCAACTGAAAGTTTGGAAATGAATCACTGGTTCCTGAAGCCTGGGGAGGGTAAAAAAATGGCCCAACTTTCCAACCGGGAGTTCAGAAATGGGCCCAACAGTTGGGCCATTGGCTCCTTTTTTTCATCACCCACAGGCTTTGGTTTTCAAGAAGAGACTGGACAACCATTTGTCCAAAATGGTATGAGGTTCCTGCCTGAGCATGGGGTTGGACTAGACCTCCAAGTTCCCTTCCAACCCTGTTATTCTATGTTCCTCAGGTAAGTCTTGGTGTACACATCTCACCTCTGTGTTGGAACACCCACAATTTCTGGAGGCAAATGTCTATGGAGATTCTCAAATTATGCAACTCCTGGTTGTCCCAAAGGTGCTTTTCCAAAAAGGCAGTGAGACTTTTCTGGTTTTTTTTTTTGAAACTTTCTTGAAAGTTCTGAACTGAAGAAGCTTCTAGTCTAACCTCTGCTCAAGAAGGAAACCCCATAACATTTCAGACAAATGGCTGTCCAATTTCTTCTTAAAAACTTCCAGTGTTGGAGCACCCATTACCTCTGGAGGCAAGTCAGGAAATTCATCCGTTGTACCAGGTTGGGCCTGTCTAATGATTTCCCCTTCCATTACTTCTTGTCCTGCCCTGAGGTGCTTTGGAATGTATGTCGACCACTCTTCTCTACATTAGCCCCTCAAGTACTGGAAGACTGCTGCCATGTTACCCCCACTCTTCATTAACCTAAAGGTAAAGATTCTCCCACACATAGGTGCTAGTCGTTCCTGATTCTAGGGAGCAGTGCTCATCTTCATTTTTAAGCCAAAGGGCCAGTAGTGTCTGAAGACATCTCCGTGGTTAGGTGGCTGGCATGACTAAATGCCAAAGGTGCATAGAGCACTGTTACTTTCCCACCAAAATTTTTCTACTTGCATTTTTATGTGTTTTCGAGCTGCTAGGTTGGCAGAAGTTGGGACAAGTAATGAGAACTCACCCCATTACGCAGCATTAGGGATTCGAACCGCTGAAATGCCGACCTTCTGATTGACAAGGTCAGAGTCTTAGCCACTGGACCCACTGTCTCTATGAACCGTCACAGCCCATGTTAAGCTAGACATGCCCAATTCCTGCAACCGTTTATCTTATATTTTAGCCTCCAGACCACTTATTATTTTTGTTGCTCTTCTCTGCAACCTCAGCTTATTTTATTCCTGGATGCTGTTCTACTATTTTTGACTAATAGCCCTAGACACCAAGATGAGTTGTGTCCCTCAAATGACACCTCTGAAGAAATGGAAGTATCACTCATCCAGGCTGCAAGAGAGAAGATTTCATCTGGAATGAAGAAAGGCACCAGCTCTTAAGATTTTCAGGGGCCCTCTTTGGCTTGTCTAATGACAGTAACTAATTTACATATAACTACTCCTATTAAATAACCATTTAGTAAGAGCAGTGTGCCAGTTAATGATTAGATCAGTCATCTATTATCCATGGGGGGGAAAATCTGTCCAGTTTTCTTTTTCTTGTAGCTAAGCAAACTGTCGGAAGATGTATTTCTCTCTCTTTCTCTCTCCTCCATGTCTGCCTGTATTTTACTTTCTAAGTGTTATTAGGGATATTTATTATTTATTTTTTATTTAAAATTTGGATTTCTATGCCGCCCTTCTCCAGAGGACTCAGGGCGGCTTACAGTATAAAAAGAATACCTAACAACCCTAACAGCTACATTTGGAAATCCAAACATTTTAAAACTAAGGTGACCAGATTATAACTTCAGTAAAGCAGGACACCACTGGGATGGGGGGCTACCTGCAAACTTTTACCTCAATGTTTGTTTTTGTGTATTGCGTCCCAGTCCGGCACTTGTATCAATTTATTATCTTTCCCATTTTTGAAAAGCATAAAAACAGTAAGACAATGGAAGAGAGCAAAGTAGCTTGCCAGTTTTGCTTTCAGGCTGCTTCTTATACTGGAAGCAGCACTCTTCCCCCCCCCCAACATTGGAGAGGTGTGCGCTCGGTCTCTTCTCCACTTGCACTGCTACGGAGAGTCCAATCATGGGTTATTCTTCAGCCTTGCTGGAAGGGACTGAGTTAAAAATTAGCATAAATAACTGGTCCAACCCCTTTGTCACCCTTCCTGTGTCAGTCTAAAAAACTCAGTCATAGTGAAGGGACATACGAGTAGTTTCTCCTATGACTCTTAGAGTCTTGTTGTTTAAATATTAAAATTTATTTTATCTGTACCTAACGAATTTTTCTTTCTTTCCCATTTTTAAAGACGGCAATGACATCGTACACCCAGGGGTCCTACTGTGAAATACCGCAGGTTCAAAATGCACTCTTTGAGGACAATTCTAACAGCAATACGTCAGGGAGACTGGCTGACGTCAATAGACCTCAAAGAGGCATACCTGCACGTTCCAGTTCATCCAAAATACAGAAGATACCTGCGCTTTTGCTTCGAAAACCAACATCTACAGTACAGAGCCAGGCCCTTCGGACTGTCATCCGCTCCACGGACCTTCACAAAACTCATGGACATTCTCACAGCAGACCTCAGAACCCGTCCACTATGCCTCATGGCGTATCTTGGTGACGTCATTATACTCTCCAGCAGCCCCTCTCGGGCTCAACAGGACTTATCAGAAGCCATGCAGACATTGGAGTCCCTCGGCTTCTCAATCAACTACCAAAAGAGCCACTTGACCCCAACCAGATTCCTAGCACACCTGGGCACCAACATAGATACCTTGTCCGGCAAGATTTTTCTTTCACTAGATCGCCAGAACAAAATCCGGTCTGTGATATCAGAGTTACAACACACCCGGACAGTACCACTGGCCTTTTTATCCCAGGTACTGGGAATGCTCATTTCTTGTATAGACATTGTACCTTGGGCCAGGCTCCACGCCAGACCCCTACATTGGCTCCTTATTCCCTTCCAAAGGAACCGGACCAGTCACTCATCAAGACAGATACTAATTTCACCGGACGTCCGCCGCTCCCTTCCATGGTGGAAGTCTCCAGCTCTCCTACAAGGGTCCTCCTTCCTACCTCATCAGGAGATAATCATAACGACGGATGCGAGCCTCTGGGGCTGGGGCGCTCACTCCAACGTGGGAGTAGCCCAGGGACAATGGAGTCCCAAGGAACTCTCGTGCCCCAATATCAACTATCTGGAGCTCAGGGCGGTACACCTGGCACTCAGACACTTTGCAAGGCAACTGGAGAATCAGCATGTGCTAATCCGCACAGACAATGTGGCAACAAGAGCCCACATCAACCACCAGGGGGGCACAAGATCAGGCCGCCTCATGACCGAGTCTCAGGCTCTCTTCAAATGGGCGGAACGACATCTGACATCCCTGAGAGCAGAGCACATATCAGGCACCTTAAATATTCAGGCGGACTGGCTTAGCCGGGCAACCATCGACCCGGCGGAATGGAGCCTGGAGACAAAACTATTCCGGGAGATCACTCGCAGATTCGGGAGACCGGAGGTAGACCTTTTCGCTACCCATCAGAACAACCAGTTGCCCAGGTTCTTCTCCCGCTTCCCAACACCAGGAGCGGAGCAAATCAACGCCCTGACTTGCCCCTGGCCAGAGGGCCTACTGTATGCCTTCCCTCCAGTGTGTTTGATTCCACGGGTGATACACAAACTGCTGCAAGAACAGGCAGAAATACTCTTAGTAGCCCCACATTGGCCCAGACGACCGTGGTTTGTGGACCTGATAGATCTGTCCATTTCTCCCCCTTGGCGAATACCACATCGCAAAGTAGTCTTGATACAGGGAGCAGTGTACCACCCGGATCCACAATGGTGGAATCTTGCCGTGTGGCACTTGAGGGGGAGAGATTAAGGAAAAAACAGGTACCAGACAAGGTAATCAAGACCATCCAAGCGTCTCGCTGTCCATCCACGACCAGGATATACCAGGCGACCTGGAGTGCTTACTGCGCCTTCTGTAGATCCCGCAATCAGGACCCACAGTCCCCCTCAGTAATCCAGATTTTGGAATTCCTACAGGCGGGCTTGGACAAGGGACTGGCACCCAACACACTTCGCAGACAGGGGGCAGCAATTGCCACTATCTTCAAAATGGACTTTTCCCGTCCGATTTCACAACACCCATGGATTCGAGATTTCATTAAAGGAGCGGCGAACATCAGTCCTCCTCCATTACATCGCTTTCCAACATGGGACTTACCGCTAGTGCTACACGCCTTAGCAGAACCTCCATTTGAACCTCTGCGCGAGATACCACTTCGCCTGCTATCACTCAAGACTGCCTTTCTAACGGCAATCACATCAGCAAGACGAGTCTCCGAACTGGCTGCCCTTTCAGTCAGACCGGACTTATGTATCTTCCACACAAACAGGGTGGTCTTACGGTTAGACCCTACTTTCCTCCCTAAAATAAACACAGTGTTCCATAGATCACAGGACATTATCCTGCCCGACTTCTGCACCCATGGATCACATCCACTAGAATTGAGATGGCACAAACTAGATGTGCGACGTGCCATCAAAATTTACATAAGACGAACAAGTACCTTCCGAAAAATGGAATCCCTTTTTGTCTCCTATTTTCCAGCTTCCATGGGAACTAGGGTATCGCCAAAAACCATTAGCTGCTGGATCCGTTCCTGTATCCTCACGGCATATAAAGCAGGCTCTACACCTACACCAAAGGGCATCACAGCACATTCAACGAGGAGCGCGGCCACGTCAGCAGCTTGGGCGACCCAGGCACCGATTGAAGACATTTGCCATGCAGCGACCTGGGCCGCCCCCAATACATTTATAAAACATTACCGTTTGGACTCTTACGCTTCTACGGAAGCGGCATTTGGACGCAGAGTACTGCAGAGAATGTGCCAAGCTTCTGCGCCCCTGGTCCAGCCTTCTCCCTCCCTAATTAATTAAACCTTGGGTATATCCCATGATTGGACTCTCCGTAGCAGTGCAAGTGGAGAAGAACCGTTGCACTTACCTGAACGGTCTTCTCGCTGCACTGCAAGGAGAGTCCAAACCCACCCGGCAATTAGGCCCAGGGTCACAGTTTTCTTGATGTGTTGGTCTTTATTCTGTTCAATTGGTTAATAAAAGTTATTAGTTACTGTCACTATGACTTCGTTTTATTATAAGACTGACACAGGAAGGGTGACAAAGGGGTTGGACCAGTTATTTATGCTAATTTTTAACTCAGTCCCTTCCAGCAAGGCTGAAGAATAACCCATGATTGGACTCTCCTTGCAGTGCAGCGAGAAGACCGTTCAGGTAAGTGCAACGGTTCTTCTCCAACCCTCTGATCTCTCTTTCTGTCTCTCTCTGTTGAGGATTGCCAAAGCAACCTGTAGCCTGGACTTTATTTGCTCTGGACTGCCCAGAGTGAATAGTGTTTCCTTTCTCTGGGTGCCAGGAAAATGAAGGTTTTACCAGTGCCCAGAGAAAGGAAACACTTTATTCGCTCTGGGCAGTCCAGAGAAAGGAAAATTGGTACTTATTAAAAACCCTGCAGAAGAGAGGCATGGTCAGTGCCTCGGTGGTAGTGAGAATCGTCAAATCCCCGCTGTTTGGGGGTGCTGATTCAGTTTGAATCGGCCCAAACCCCTCTGAAGGGGAGGGGAAGAAGGGGACTTGATTTGGTCCGTTTGGGGTCGGCAAACCCCAGGGTTGACCAGACCTGGAGCCTCCACCATCAGTGATGCGAAGGCAGCTAGCCGCCATTAGCTGAGGAGACTGCATGCTAGAAAGAGTTGCTTGAAGAATTGGAAGTCATCCGGAAAAGAAAAGGGAATGTAAGTTTTTGTGCTGGAGTTGTGGTGGAGGAGAATTGACAATTAATTTGAGTGTTGCTGCCAGAGGGTAAGTCTTTTTGTTACTTTTTGCTTATGGATTACGGGAAAAGGAGTTCAAGAAATTGGGGAGAGCAGCTAAATGGATACAATAATTGCTGTTTTTCATTTCGAATGGAACTAGACGTTAACGTCTAAAAATCATCTTGGAAGGATATTGGTGAATTTGTAAAAACGTACTACGAATTTTTTTATATATATATACTATTTGGATTCAAAAGTTGAAAAGCTGAAAAAAACCAACAATAATAAGAGATTTAAGGACGGTATGGTTGCCATCTATTGGAAGAGACTGTACTTGTGAGAAAGTTCTTCGAGTTGGAATTTTTTGTTTACTTAGACTCGACCTTTATGAAATGTGCTATCTGGATTAATTAAACCTGTTGTTTCTGCATAAAGAAAAAAAAGCACCTGGTTGGCTTTTTTGTAGGCTGTCGGTTTAAGTAGCTGGACAAAATTAGTCATTCCTTACGTAAAGGAGATGGAGGAATTAAGAGAAATAAGAGACTTGTTGGATATGCTTCGCTTGGAGATTTCTGAGGATATTAAAGGTTTCCACCATGAAATGAGATCCATAATTGACATTGGAATTGGATCTGGAATAGGATTACAAATTGGAGATGGCAAAGAGGACATTGATAACAGTTATAATGGACTTGATGAATTTGGAATTGGAACAGAAAAAGAAGAACATGAAGTGGGAATTGAAGATGTACCTGAACAAGATGGACTTGAAATATATAAAGAGACAATAACTGAATGTGGAAATAATAATAATTTTGGGATTAAGGATGGAATAATTGGGGGATATACTACATATCTTTTGGATGGTGTATGGTTACATGCTGAGATGGAACAAGATAAATCTGTGGGTAAAATTATAGAAATTTCTGAAAAACATTTGGTAGATGAAGATATCAATGCCCACGTCTTAAATGATGAGTATATTAAGTTAAGCACTGGCAAGGGAAGTTATAAGCAAGGCTATCAGATTTTGTCATTTTTAAAAGGAATGGGAATTAAAGATTGGGAATCTGCAAAGAGTAGTCTTTTAAGGGGGACTTTCTATGTAAAGAAGAGATGGTGAGGAAAAAGAAGAAGAGTAAAATGAAAATGAAAAATAAAAAGAAGTGATATAAAAAGATGGACGAGACAGATATTAAATATAGACAAGGAAAAAGGCTCTTTGAAAATGGCTGATTGTACTCAGAATACTTTATAATATTTTATAATAGTTTTTTTTAATTTTAGTAATTACTTTTAGATTCATTTAGCAGTAGTAGATTTATGAATTTGGATAAAATTTACAAGTAAATACCGTATTTTTCGCTCCATAAGATGCAGTTTTTTTCCTTCCAAAGTAGGATGAAAAATCAGCCCCGTCTTATGGAGCGAAGATGCAGGCAGGGAGGGGGGGGGAGGCGCTGGAGCAGAGGGGGCGCAGGGACGGGGACAGGGGGGGGAATCGTCTGAACGCGGTTCCGAGTTGGGGGTTCGGGGGGGGGGGTGCTGGGAAGCCCCCCAGGCCAGCTGCGATCTTTTAAAACAGCCGCGCCGCTTCTGAGCTGACTCCTGAAGCCAAAAGCCAAAGGCGAACTTCCGCGCTTCAGGAGTCAGCTGAGAAGCGGCGCGGCTGTTTTAAAAGATCGCAGCCGGCCTGGGGGGCTTTCCAGCACCCCCCCGAACCCCCAACCCGGGTTCGGGGGGGTGCTGGGAAGCCCCCCAGGCCGGCTGCGATATTTTAAAACAGCCGCGCCGCTTCTGAGCTGACTCCTGAAGCCAAAAGCCAAAGGCGAACTTCCGCGCTTCAGGAGTCAGCTGAGAAGCGGCGCGGCTGTTTTAAAAGATTGCAGCCGGCCTGGGGGGCTTTCCAGCACCCCCCGAACCCCCAACCCGGGTTCGGGGGGGGGTGCTGGGAAGCCCCCCAGGCCGGCTGCGATATTTTAAAACAGCCGCGCCGCTTCTGAGCTGACTCCTGAAGCCAAAAGCCAAAGGCGAACTTCCGCGCTTCAGGAGTCAGCTGAGAAGCGGCGCGGCTGTTTTAAAAGATTGCAGCCGGCCTGGGGGGCTTTCCAGCACCCCCCGAACCCCCAACCCAGGTTCGGGGGGTGCTGGAAAGCCCCCCAGGCCGGCTGCAATCTTTTAAAACAGCCACGCCGCTTCTCAGCTGACTCCTGAAGCGCAGAAGTTCGCCTTTGGCTTTTGGCTTCAGGAGTCAGCTGGGAAGCGGCGCGGCTGTTTTAAAAGATCGCAGCCGGCCTGGGGGGCTTCCCAGCACCCCCCCCGAACCCGCTTCCCAGCTGTTAAGTTATTCTGTTATTGTAATAAATATTTTAGCCCACTTTTTGGCTCAAAATATATTTTTTTCTATTTTCCTCCTCTAAAATCTAGGTGCGTCTTATCAGCAGGTGCGTCTTATAGAGCGAAAAATACGGTAAGTAAATTAAATATATTAAGGTGATTTAAGTAGGTTTATTTTAGATTTCTAAGGATTGTTTAATTTGGATAAATGTGCTTAATGGGGTTCATGGATTTGAAAATTAAAGTATCTGTTTTTTATTGCTTAATTTTAGTTTGTTAAGAGGGGTTTGATGAAATATAATAATGGCATAATAATAGGTAATGAATTTAAATGTTTGTATTTATTTGTTTCTTAAATTGATAAAGTATATAATTTTCATATTGATAAAATTAGATATAAGGATTTTTAGTTTGTTTTTGAGAATTTTACTATATTAAATTAAGCACTCTTAAGGGAAGATATAAACAAGGTTAATAGAGTTTGTCATTTTTAAAAGAAATGTGAATTAAAGAGTGGGAATTTGCAAGGAAAGGATATTTAAGGGGGACTTTTTGCAGCAGAAGTGGAGTAACGACACGGACACAGAGCTGGATTTCAAACTGGGTCATTTTTATTAATTAAAATTAATTAAGATTTAATTAATTTAATTCAACCTAAGATGGACCCACAGAGGTCAACTAAATTACTTCCGGGGCGGAAATGACATCACAAAAACTTCCGGGGCAACTATGGGCGTAGCTCCATGCTGATACGGGTGAAGGGGTGGTGCCCTCACCTGGATCCCAGCCATGCCAAGCATGTGGGAGGTCTCGCTGTCCAACCCCTTAAAGGTGATTGGAATGGTCGAGACCCAAAGGCAGGTTCTCCCCAAATTGCTCAGATCGAATTAAAGGCACCATGAGCCCTTGGAGAGAATCTGCCAATCATTCCCAAGATGCCCAACGGAGAACACGCAGTTGCTAAACACCTCCCAATTTCCGCCCCTAACCTGCCATGGAGTGGGGTCAGATCTCTATCTTGGCCCCCCGATTCCCCCCCTCACGCAGGGACCTCAGCGGGTCCTGTAAAAGATGGCGTTCCCCTGTTCTGACAGGTGAATGCAGTCAGCGCGGTGAAGCCACGGCTGAACAAAGTGATATTGGGATGGGAAACCACTACCCCACCCAACTCTCTAACCAGTTTGCCGCAGGCCCGATACACTTGCCTCCTGACCTTATTAATGGCCTTAGGGGAAACGGCGTCCCTCGAAATCCGTGGAAGGATTTCAGACCAGCCAACTAAGTGAAGAGCCGCAGGTCTTCGCGGGCCTGGCGATTCATTGCCAGGCAACCAATACATAATGTGAAGAACCGCAGGTCTTCACAGGCCTGACAATTCAATGACAGGCAACCAGTAAAAGAGGCAAAGAGCTGCAGGTCTTCATGGGCCTGACCATTCAATGACAGGCAACCACCATACTAGGCAAAGAGCTGCAGGTCTTCGCGGGCCTGACAATTCCATGCTAGGCCACCCAATACAGATAACTCTTGCTCCCTTGTGCAAGGCTAGCCACCTGGGTTTAACCCTATAGTGGCACGCGCTCTGGAGCAGAGGGCCGAGTCCAGACCAGACGCAACTAGCGCCCTGGTCGAATCTCCCCAAAATTTGATAGCGGGAAAGTGGGAAACTGTCTTAATGACCACAAGGTACCCCTGACCCACTCTGCTCCTAGTATAAAGGAGGAAGGGCCACCACCGGACAGACAGACTGATCGGTGGCTGCTGCATTCAATCCTGCCCCCGTTACACACTGGTCAATTTTAGAATGTCTCACCAATAGGGAGATGCACCTACCCCCAAATTGAAGGTCTAGGACTGAAAACCCTCTAAGCGACCTACCCCCTTAGAGGAGACTCAAGCCTCACTCGCTTGAAGGGCCCTGACAACATCACATTGGCCACCACCTGAAAGGCGGGCCACAGACAGAGAGGCGCACAGGCTGATCCCGAGACCGTTAATGAGGGACAGCTGCTGTACATTTAGTGCCTGACTACTGTCTACTGGGGGCTAGGTCGTTCTCTCATCCACTCCTCTAGCATCTTCCAAATACGGAAATGGCAAGAGGAGTCAGGAAAACCCCTGGCCTTAGAAAGAAAAGCCAGGCCTGCCGTCTAGCCTAATGTTTACCGACAGGCCGAGCTACTGAAGCAGAGCGCAAAACTCTATCAGGTGAGCAACCCTGATGGGCCAGGTATGCGGGTAACCCTGGACTATCCAAATTCAACTGAAACACGCTACCTGACTACTGATAAAACCTCAAGGGCCGGGCGCTACTGAGAGGGCCATGTCCCTTCCCTCCTCGATCTTCAACTGCCTGGGAGCCCACCCAGGCTCCACAGGTGGCAGGGGAAGGCTTCCGGTGATGCGCGAGCCCATGGAGCCAGTATCCGAAACCTGGACAGCTGACCACGGGACAAGGCGTCAGTGATCCCATTATCTATCCCGGGAACGTGCCGGGCCAGAAATAATGCATTTAGAGACAACGACCTGTGCACAAAATGGCGTACAAGCCACATGACCCTGTCATTTTTTAGAAGACAGGGCATTCACAAAGTGGACCACTGCCAGGTTGTCACACCAAAAGTGCACAGTTTTGTCCCTAAATTGCTCTCCCCAGATCTCTAAAGCTACCACCAAAGGGAAGAGTTCTAAGAAAATCAAGTCCTTGACCACTGGAGAGGCCCTCCATTCCAGAGGCCACATGGAATAGCACCACTGGTTGCCTAAAATAACCTCGAACCCGCAGGTCCCTGTGGTGTCCGAACACAATTGCAACTCAGCTTCCAATAGAAGCCCGTGCCTCCAGAAGGACAGACCATTGAAGTGGGCTGAGAAGACCCGCCAGACGTGTAGGTCATTCCTGACCCCAGCACATAATCGTGTTCGATGATGGGGCAAATGGAGCCCCTTCATTGCCATGTACACACGCCGGGAAAAGGCCCTGCCAGGGGCCACCACCCGGCAGGCAAAATTAAGCAGCCCGGCCAATTCCTGAAGCTGGCGAAGGGTCACACTTGGTCCAATTTGCCCTGGATCTTAATTAGCTTTTCTAAGGGCAATCTACAAGATTGCTCGGCAGAGTCCAATTCAATACCTAAAAAGGTAATCCTGGTGGCGGGGCCTTCGGTCTTCTCAGGGGCTAAAGGAACCACCAAATGAGCACATAGGGTCTTGAAGGCCGACATTAGAGCCGAACATTGCCCTAAATGCGCAGGCCCAGCCACCAGGAAATCATCAAGGTAATGAATTACCGCATCTGAACCAGATCGCCTCCTGAGAGCCCACTCTAAGAAGGTGCTAAAGCTCTCAAACATGGAGCAAGATATAGAGCAGCCCATGGGCAGTGCTCTATCTACATAATACCCACCTTAAAAGTGGAAACCCAGAAGCTCGAAATCATCTGGGTGTATGGGAAGGAGCCAGAATGCAGACTTAATGTCGCATTTTCCCATGCGAGCTCCCACGCCACATTTCCTAACCATATCCACCGTCGCGTCAAAGGACGCATAGCGAACTGAGCAAAGCTCATCAGGAATGAAATCATTCACTGATTCTCCCTTCGGGAAGGACAAGTGGTGAATCAGCCGAAATTCACCACTAGCCTTCTTGGGAATCACCCCCAGGGGGGACACCCTAAGAGCTGGCGAAGGCGGGCACGGGAAGGGGCCCAATACCCTTCCCTCGGCCACCTCCTTCTGGATTTTAGCCTAACAATATCTTCATGACCCACCACCGACTTACGGTTCTTGGCCATGAAACCCTTCCTAGGCCCGAAATATGATATTCTAAAGCCCTCTGTAAAACCCCGCAGGAGCGCCTCCGCCCTCCTGCGAGGGTGATACTCTTGAAGCACCTCTTCCAGAACCCTTAGCTTAATCGGGGTGGGGCCCTTTTGTCCCAGAGGGGGGCAGCCGCTTAGTCGGTCTAGCCATGTCCTTCTTCCCCTTACTTGCCCATATTGGGCCTGGTGCCATCGTTGGGACTTCTCTGTTTGGGAGGGAGAATAAATCGTTATATCCTCCCTTCCCAACCCGTCCCCTAATGGAGGGATGCCAGTGAAACCCTTGAAGGGTAGAAGGCAACCCCACTGCCTGCATGGAAGCTGGAGGATCCGGCACCGTGGGGGCCCACCTAGCCCCTGTGCCCTTCCCTATCAAGGGCCCTAAAGCCAACCTAGGGAACTGGGCCACCGCCGTAGTATCGGTGGAAGCCGAAACCTGATTACAGGTGAGGGCCGAGCTAACCCTGTAAGCGTTGACCCCACTCTCTGAAGCCGGTGGCCCAAAAGCCTGCCCGGCTAAAGGGAGGGGCGGTGTAAATGTGGGGTGTACAACTGCCTCACCCGACACCATAGAAATAGGTGTCATCCACCGAGATCCTGTTGTGTTCGAACCAGATGCTGCTGTCATTTGCCTGGTTTGGGCCGCTGCCTCGCTCGGTGGCTGTGCAAAGGCTATGGGAGCCAACGAGATGCCCCCCCCGGCCTGTGCACCGACCGCCAACGTGCGTCCAGGTCATCCAGTCTCTCAATCACCCTAGACCAAACATGGGCAGGCAAATTAGCATCGCTCGCTGGAGAATCCCATGGCCTACCCCCCGGTCCAGCCCATTCCTCTCATTAATCCTCTCTACCCATCAGATCTAGCAGGAGGAAAGTGTTGTGGGTCCTATTGACCAAGGGCTTTCATTTGATGAGACCCATGAAGAGGGTCCTAGGATCCATCTTAAGGAACATCAGTTGGCCCTCTAGAAGATCCTGACAACTTGGTTTTGCCATTGAGCCTGGGGATTCCATGAGTGTATGAAGACCATTAAATGGCCAGTATAAAATAAAACTGTGCTCGTCCCTGTTGCTTCGCCATTAAGGTTCCCAGACTGCTTTTTGACAGTTTTAATGGTTGAATTATGGTCTGCTTACGTAGATAGTACAATATACAGCTACCTAAGATGAGAGCAGCATTTTGAATAGTGTCAAAGATACAGAGATACAGATTAACAGAGTTGGAAGGACCTTGTAGGTCATCTAGTCCAATTCCCACCCAAGCAGGAGATCCTGAACTATTTCTGACAAATGGCAGTCCAATCTCTTCTTGAAAGCTTCCAGTGATGAAGCTCCTACAACTTCTGAAGGCAACTTCTGTTCCATTGGTCGATTGCTCTCACTATCAGAAAATTTCTCCTTATTTCCAGGTTGAATCTCTCTTTGTTCAGTTTCCATCCATTGTTTCTTGTCTGGCCTTTGGGTGTATTGGAGAACAACTTGACCCCCTTTTCTCTATGGCAACCCCTCAAATATTGGAAGACTGCTATCATGTCTACCCTGGTCCTTTTCTTCATTAGACCAGCCATGCTCAGTTCCTGCAACTGCTCCTTAGTATGTTTTAGTTTCCAGTCCCGCTGATCATCCTGATTGCTCTGCACTTTTTCCAGAGTCTCAACATTTTTTTTATAGTGTGGTGACCAAAACTGGATGTAGTACTCTAGGTGTGGCCTAACTAAGACCTTTATTGGGTTGAAGTTTCAAAAGATGGTGTAAACTTTTCCAGTTTACTGGAAATTGAGAAAACGAACTAACTGGAGAAATTGGTTTGACTGGCAGGCTGACTTCCTTAAAGTATCACTAGTATTCATTACCAGGCTGAACCATTAGCTTGAATATTGAAATCAGGCAGGCTATTATTAAAACTATTTCTTAAAAATAGAAGACGATAATAATCTGGGTATCTGTCTTGTAAAAAAAAAAACCCCACCACAACCCAGTTACTGTATATTATCTACTTTAGCTTGACTGACAATGGGTGTCCTGCAATAACCTGCAGGGAATTTGAAAATGAAACTCGGCAGTTATGAGCCCAAACCTTCCTGCAATTTGAAGGCATTATCTCAGTATAATTGCCCAGAAATGTTGCAAAGGCAAAGGTAGATAATTTAAAAATCCATTTTTTTTGCCTACATTACCATTTGGACAACAAAACTTCCCCTATTGTAGCAAGAGAATAAGGCTTAAAATTGATCCTTTGTAAATATCTTGGGCAGCTCTTTGTAATGGTATGCAGTGTTTATCCCCCACCTCCATTTAATTTTGTGAGTTGTTTTTTCTTTCCTTAGAAAAACACAAAGGCTCCCATACACCAGTGGGATTGTTTAAACCCCAAACAATTTTTGACGAGGTGCCTCATGTCAACTCCATTCTCGAAGCCAACTTGAGGAGTCAAAGACAATTGCTTTCATCTGGGTTGAAGAAGAGATTTGGGATGTCAGGAGTCTGTTTCGGAACAATTCACTGCCAGACGGTAAATTGTTTTCATAACAGGTAATTACTTCCCCTAGGTTACAATGCAACTGATTTTATTCACTTGTGGTAGTACTAGCCCGAAGAAGCGTTTGAGTAGTAATTAATTTGGCCATTTCTTTGTTGCAACCAAGGAGTTGGGGTATCCTTTAAAACCATAGACCTGTAGAGCTGAAGGGGACATTAGAGGTCTTCTAGATCAACCTCCTGCTCAAGGCAGGAACTTTATACCATCCCAGTCAAATGGTGGTCCAGTCCATTTTTAAAAACCTCCAGTGATGGAGCACCCATAATTATGGGAGGCAGGCTGTTCTATTGATTAATTATTTGGACTGTCAGGAAATTTCTTCTTAGTCCTAGGTTGGACCTCTCTTTAACAAACTTTCAGGCATTGTTTTTTGTCATGCTCTTGCGTGCTTTAGAGAATAGGTGGACTTCCTCTTCTTTGTGACAGCACCTCAAGTACTGAAAGACTTATCGTATCACTCCTTAGTTGTCCTCTTCCTTAGACTAGACAAACCTTAGTTATCTTTATCATCTTAGTGGCTCTTTTCTGATCTCTTTCAAAATGCATACCTGTAATATATGGGATACCTTGCTCAAGAGTAGTAACTGTGAGAAGGACCCTGAAGTCCTAGCAGACAACCATTTAAATATGAGCCAGCCGTGTGCAGCAGCTGCCAAATAAGCCAAGGCTGCATTAACAGAGGGAGAGAATCAAGATTACATGTTAATACCACTTTAAAAGGCCTTGGTAAGGCCACACTTGGAATACTGCATTTTGGTCATGTTGTAAAAAGGATGTTGAGACTCTCGAAAGAGTACAGAGAAGAACAAGGAAGATGATTAGGGGACTCGAGGCTAAAACATATGAAGAAGAGTTGCAGGAACTGGGTATGTCTACTTTAATGAAAAGAAGGACCAGGGGGGACATGATAGCAGTCTTTCAATAACTCAGGGGCTGCCACAAAGAAGAGAATGTCAACCTATTCTCCAAAGCACCTGAGAGTAGAACAAGAAGCAAAGGATGGAAACTAATCAAGGAGAGAAGCAACTTAGAACTAAGGAGTAATTTCCTGACAGTGAGAACAATTAACCACTGGAACAGCTTGCCTCCAAAAGTTGTGAATGATCCAAAACTGGACGTTTTTAAGAAGATGTTGGATAATCATTCGTCTGAAGTAGTGTGGGATTTCTCGCCTAAGCAGGGGGTGGGACTAGAAGACCTCCAAGGTCTTCCCTGTTGTTGTTGTTGTTGTTGTTGCTGTTGTTGTTGTTCTTCTTCTTCTTCTTCTTCTTCTTCTTCTTCTTATTATTATTATTATTATTATTATTATTATTATTATTATTATTATTATCAGTACAACACAGCAAACGAGATCACTATGCTGGATTTCGTATTTCATCACCAGTCGGGCACTTCCCAAGCACCTAGGACTGTATGTTGTAGAGGGGAATTATGTTTGCCGATCCCAGTAAAGCAGCCTTTTGCAATTGACAGATGGAGATTTTGTCAATTCCAATGGTTTTCAAATGTCCGCTGAGATCCTTTGGTACTGCGCCCAGCGTGCCAAGTACCACTGGGACCACTTTCACGGGCTTATGCCAGAGTCGTTGCAGCTCGATTTTTAGATCTTCGTATTTCACTAATTTCTCTAGCTGCTTCTTCTCAATTCTGCTGTCTCCTGGGATTGTGATGTCGATGATCCATACTTTCTTTTTCTCCACGATCACAATGTCTGGTGTGTTATGCTTCAGAATTCGGTCAGTTTGAAGTCAGAAGTCCCACAGTAGTTTTGCTTGCTCATTTTTGACCACTTTTTCAGGCTTATGATCCCACCAGTTCTTTGCCACTGGTAAATGGTAGTTCCGGCACAAGTTCCAGTGGATCATCTGTGCCACAGCATCATGTCTATGCTTGTAGTCAGTCTGTGTGATCTTTTTGCAGCAGCTGAGTATGTGATCGATTGTTTCATCTGTTTCTTTACAGAGTCTGCACTTTGGATCATCTGTTGGTTTTTCAATTCTGGCTTTGACAGCATTTATTCTAATGGCCTGTTCTTATGCCCCCAGTATTAGTCCTTCTGTCTCCTTTTTGAGTGTTCCACTTGTAAGCCATGACCAGGTATTTTCCTTATCCACTTTGCCTTCAATCTTCTCCAAGAACTGTCCATGCAATGCTTTGTTCCACCAACTGTCCATACGGCATTGAGTTACAGTTTTTCTGTACTGGTCCTTAGTTTGCTTCACCTTGAGAAGCTTCCTATTGTTGACCTCCATCAATGCTGACTCTTTGCTCCCCTTCACATAGTCAGCTAATGCATGGTTCTCTTCTTCTACTGTCTGCTTCACTTGCAAAAGTCCTCTGCCGCCTATTTTCTTTGGTAAATACAGCCTGTCAATGTCACTGCGGGGGTGTAGTGCATGATGGATCATCATTAATTTTCTGGTTTTCCTGTCCAGGATGTCCAGCTCGGCTTGAGTCCAGTTCACTATGCCAGCTGTGTATCTAATGAGAGGTATGACCCAAGTATTTATAGCCTTGATAGTGTTGCCACCATTCAGTTTGCTCTTCAAAATTTTTCTGGTTCTCTGGATGTACTCTTTGCTGATCACAGTTTTCACATGGCCATGCTTGATATTATCCAGTTGCAAGATGCCCAAGTATCTGTAGGCTTCTGGCTGGTGGCACTTGATGGTTTGACCATTTGGCATTTCAATGCCCTCACTTTCAGCGATTTCCCCCTTTTTCAGTGCCACTGTGGCACATTTATCCAGGCCAAACTCCATGCTGATATCATTGCTGAAGATTCACACAGTGTTGCTTAGTGACTGTATCTCAGTTTCTGATTTTCCATACAACTTCAGGTCATCCATATACAGCAGGTGTGAAATTTTTGGTGAATTCCCAGCAGTTTGGTAGCCTAGGTTTGTTTTCTGTAGGATGAGTGACAGCGGGATTATAGCGATGATGAATAGCAATGGGGACAAAGAATCCCCCTGGAAGATGCCCCTTCTGAAGTTGACCAGTCCATAGCTTTCATTCCCAACAAAAAGCTCAGTCTTCCAATATTTCATCATCTTTTCTATGAATTTCCTGATGTTTTCATTGACTCCAATGACTTCCAGGCATTTTATGATCCCGCTGTGTGGCAATGAGTCAAAGGCTTTCTTGTAGTCAATCCAGGTCATGTATAGGTTTGTTTTCCTGTTCTTATAGTTCTCCAAAATCATTTTATCAATTAGGAGCTGGTCTTTCGTACCTCTGCTTCGTCTTTTATTGCCCTTTTGTTCCACTGGCATGATGTCATTTTCTTCTAGGTAGTCATGAATTCTGTCAGCTATGATACCTGTCAGCAGTTTGAGCATGGTCGGCAAACATGTTATTGGCCTGTAGTTTCCTGGTATGGCTCCTTTCACTGCATCTTTCTATATTAAATATGTTCTGCCAGTTGTAAGCCATTCACTGATATTTCCTGTCTGCAGCATTTTGTTGAACAATTCGGCTATTTTTGTATACAGGCTGGTCAGGTATTTCAGCCAAAAACCATGCAGCTGATCGGTGCCAGGGAATGTCCAGTTCTTTACTGTCTTCACTCTTTCTGCAATCATTTCATGTGTTATCTCCAGCTGCTGCATATTGCTCCCTGAGAATTCCTTCTCAAACTCCTTTATCCACCCAGCACTCCTGTTATAGTCCTTTTCGACCTCCCAGAGATCTTTCCAGAACTTTGTTGTTATTTTAACCTCTGGCTTTTCGGTTTTCTTATCTAATCTATTCTATTATTCTATTCTATTATTATTATTATTATTATTATTATTATTATTATTATTATTATTATATAAAGAAAAGACCTTTAAGTGACCAAAACTAAGCAGATTTTAAGAAGTTGTTGGATAACCATTTTTCTGAAGCAGTATAAGGTCAGGATTGGACTAGAAGACCTCCAAGGTCCCTTCCAATTCTGTTATTCTATTCTAAAGGTCTCAGAATCTTTTTTTGTATTTGAAAAGTCCAGAGACAAAGGCTAAGTAAAGACGGTTCCTTTATTCAGCTCTTAAAAAGGGAAGTGACAATCAGCGGAACACGTCTGCTCTACCTGGAGAGAAACCGCTCTTTTTATACATTTGCGGCTCCCGCCAAAAGAGAGCAGCCCGCGTCTGAGCCAATCAGGCGCGACTTCCTGTTTCCATCTCAGACTGCGTTTCTCATGGAACCAACTATTTACATAGGATACAACACCCCTCCCTCCTTAGTCAGAATACATCACTCAAGAAAGCCACGTGACGAAATCCTCCAATCTGCTCGGTCTTTGCAGGGCTCGCTCCGACCTGCGCAGTTCATTTGAGTCCTCGCTTCCAACGGTGGAGGTCGGTTCGCCTGTACTTCCCCAGTGCGGCTGGGGCCTAGTTTGGGCTCCGGCCCGCTGAGTCGATTGGGCAGGCACAACACCGACCTCTGAGGATGAAGATGGCTCGGTGTCGCTGGAGGACCCTTCCTGACTCGATAAGTCCATTTGAATGTCCATTAAGGCGGGTTGCGCGTTACAGTCTATTAGAGTGGGAGAGTCTGTTTTAGCGGTTTGCTCAGGGGAGGTTTCAATGCGCTTTCGTACATTGTCAATGTGCCGCTTCCATATTCGACCATCATCCAATTTTACAATGTATGTTTTAGGAGCAGTTTGTTGTACAATTATTCCCTTCATCCAATTCAATCCGCCATCAAAATTCTTTGCAAAAACACTTTGACCCAAGTACAATTGTCTTTCAGGGTTCACATACATAGGATTATGAGTACAAAACCTTGGGTGTAATCTATCCAGTGGGGATCTAAGTTTCTTTCCCATTAGTATTTCAGCAGAGCTTATGTGTGTGTGGGAATTTGGTGTAATATGTTGTGTTAACAAAAATTGGTCCAGATGCTGTTGTACATCTCCAGGGCCTGACCTGCGCAATGCCTCTTTTGCAACCCGAACGTATCGTTCTGCCAACCCGTTAGCCCAGGGCGAGTAAGGCGAGATAAGAGCATGTCTGACCCCCAAGTTATCTAAAAATAATTCAAATTGCCTGGCTGTCAATTGGGGTCCATTGTCTGACACTAAGATGTCAGGACAGCCATAGGTGGCAAGCAAATGGCGCAGAACCTTAATTGTGGCACTCGTGGTTATATTATTCATTGCAATGATTTCCACCCACTTGGAAAATGCATCTACCACTATTAAGAAATATTGTGATCCCACTGGCCCTGCGAAATCAATATGGACCCTGGACCAAGGCCCTGCAGGTTGTTCCCACTCTGCTGGAGTTGTTTTGGGGGGGGTTAGGCCGAGACTCTTGGCATGGATCACACTTGGCTACCCACTTTTCAATATCAGTATCCAGACCTGGCCACCATAAGTGCCCCCTAGCTAGGCCCTTCATCCTGACAATACCAGGGTGGCCCACATGTAACATTGTGAGTACTTTGGTCTTTAGACTTTCAGGAATGATTACTCTATCACCCCACAACAGGCAACCTTTAACATATGACAATTCCAATCTTTTGGTTTTAAAATCACTTAAATTTGTTTCTACAGAGTCATTCTGCCACCCCTTAAGTACACAGTTTACCACCTTTTTCAAAATTGGGTCTTGCTGCGTGTGCGCAGCCACCTCCCTTGCTGTTGTTAGTGGGTTATCTTTGAGCTCTATCATTAAAACATCAGCAGATGGGGCAGGGTCCTCTACTAACTCTGCCATTGGGCACCTACTGAGACCATCTGCGTGGTTGATGGTTTTACCCCCTTTGTGAATGAGCTCGTACTGGTATCCTGAGAGAAACAAGGCCCACCTGATTAATCATGGAGACATAAATGGGGGAGTTGGTTTGTTGGGGGCTAAGAGGCCTAGTAAAGGCTTGTGGTCGGTAACCAATTCAAAACTCCTGCCAAAGAGATAATTATGAAACTTCTTCACCCCAGCCACTAACGCTAAAGCCTCCTTATCTAGTTGGCTGTAATTTCTCTCCGTATTGGTCATTGTCCTTGAAAAGAAAGCAATTGGGGCCTCTGTATTATTTAGCAACACATGTGCCAAGACCCCTCCCACACCATATGGGGACGCATCGCACGTAAGCCTAACGGGTAGTAAAGTGCTATACTGGACTACTACACTTGCGGAAGTTAACAACTGCTTTATTTGTAAAAAGGCTTCGTGCTCAGTTCTCCCCCATGTCCAAAGGGTTCCTTTCTGAAGTAGCCAGTGTAGAGGCTCTGCCGCTGTTGCCTTCTGTTTTAAAAAGACAGAGTAAAAGTTTAGAAGGCCTAAGAATGCCTGCAATGCTGTTTTATTCTATGGCTCTGGGGCTTCCCTGATGGCTTTTAATTTTTCAGTAGTGAGGTGGATGCCTTCCCCATCGATTCTATATCCTAAGAATTCTACACTGTTGGTTCCCCACACACATTTGTCAGGTTTGATCCTTAACCCTTTATCTTGTAGTCTATGTAATACTTCTCTTATTCTTTCGTTGAGTTGAGATTGGTTTTCTCCTGAAATTAAAATGTCATCAAAATAGGGAATGGTCCCTTTAATTCCTGACAACAAACGTTCCATTATGCTTTGAAAAATCCCGGGAGCTATGCTTACCCCAAATTGTAATCTGGTACATTTAAATGCACCCCTGTGGGTGACAATTGTCTGTACGAGTGCTGTTGGTTCATTGACAGGGAATTGCTGGTAAGCTTGGGCTAAATCGATTTTTGCGAATACTTTCCCTTCCCCCAGGGAGTGAAGGAGCTGTTGTACCACTGGAATGGGGTAAGGGTGATGTTGGAGGGCTTTGTTGAGCATAGACTTATAGTCAGCGCAAACCCTCAAAGAGCCATCCGGTTTAAGAGGCATGACTATGGGTGTTTCCCATGGCCCCTGCTCTACAGGAACTAAAATGCCCTGGCTTATGAGCTTATCTAGCTGTAGGTCAAGCTTGGGGAGGAGCGGGAGGGGTACCCTGCGTGGTTTGAGCCAGACAGGAGGGACCTTGGGGTCAATAGAAAAGGAGATAGGGGGCCCTTTATACGATCCCATGGTGGGGCTAAACACTTCTGGGAATTCCTGTAAGAAGTTAGGCATGCTATCAGAGTTAACAGTACAGATACCAGAAATTTCAATTCCCAATGGTTCCATCCAAGCCAAACCCAGGAGAGAGTGTCTAGCCCCTGCAACAACAATCATAGGAAGGGTACATTTAACAGTCTTAAACATAATAGGTACATTCACTTGGCCTAGAACAGGTATTATTCCCCCTTGAAAATCTCTAATTACCAATGAGGTTTGTAAAAGGTCAGACTTTGAGAGGCTAGGCATGTACATTATAAGCTTTTCCCACGGCATAATGGTGTATTTAGACCCCGTTTCAAGTTCCATAGAGCATGGCTTGTTGTTTAGGAGCAGTGAGATTACAATCTTGCCCCCATTTTTTGTTGTCGTGCTATTTACGGAAAATTGATTGTTACCTCTTGAGTAGTCGCGGTTAGCGGTTGAGTAGTTCTTGCGGTCGGAAAACCGGGGAAACCGGTTTTCGCGCGGTTGAGGTGTTTGGGTCTGGAAATGAGGAGGACGAGGAGTGGAGAAAGATTCCTCAGGCAAGGGTGCTCTGCAGGCTTCGGCGATATGGCCGCGTCCGTTGCAGCGGCAGCAAATGGCGTCCCGGAAGGGGCAGCGTTGGCGCGGATGGTTTCCTCGGCAGCCGGCGCAGGGGGTGACGGGGCGAGGGTATCTGGGTTGTCTCAGCTGGTCCTGTTGCAGCAGAAAACAGCTGTCCTCGCTGAGGGCTGGTGGGCTGAGGTCGTCTTGGGCTTCTGCGCGGGAAAACGTGGAGTCGATCTTGGCGATGACTTCCCGCTTGTCGTGCTCCTTCAGCTCCTTGGCAGCAGCGTCGGCGACCTCTGCGGTTTGTGCCAGCTTGATTACTGCCTGGAGAGACGGCTCGTCTTCGGTGAGGAGCTTGTTTCGGACCATGGCATTTCTCATGCTGAAGATTAGGGCATCAGTGAGGCGAGCTTCTGGGCTATCAAACTTACATTTTGAAAGCACCATTCGAAGACGCATAGCGAACTGATTAATGGATTCGGATTCCAGCTGGGCCATTCTTGAAAACTAGTGCCGGAAAACGACGGCTGGTTTCGTAGGCTTGAAATGGCTCGCGAGCTTGGTTTGCAGGACGTCCCAAGCGACGGATTTGGCTGGGAGCGGATCGGTGAGAGTCTGGGCGAGATCGAATATTTCTGGGCCGCAGTAGTTCAGGAAGATTGCCCGCTTTCGTTCGGCGTCGGCGTCCCTTATTCCGGCAGCTTCGAGGAAGATCTCGAACTTGGCCATGTAGGCGTCCCAGGAGGATTTCTCCGGATCGAAGAACTCAGGAGACCGGCCGATTTGAAGGTTGTTCATCTTGCACACGTGGTTCATCCCACCCTCATCGCCAGTGAAAAGTCCAGAGACAAAGGCTAAGTAAAGACGGTTCCTTTATTCAGCTCTTAAAAAGGGAAGTGACAATCAGCGGAACACGTCTGCTCTACCTGGAGAGAAACCGCTCTTTTTATACATTTGCGGCTCCCGCCAAAAGAGAGCAGCCCGCATCTGAGCCAATCAGGCGCGACTTCCTGTTTCCAGCTCAGACAGCGTTTCTCATGGAACCAACTATTTACATAGGATACAACAGTATTGTGGTGATCAAAACTGGATACAGAATTCTAAGTGTGGCTGTCAGCCCTGGAAGCCATTTTTAACTTTGGATCTTGAGGGCTTCCACACTTGGTGGATGGGCAGGTTGTGGGAAATGGGACCGGGGGTGGATGGAGACGGGGTGAGATGTATAGCCATAGCAACATTCTTTTCCTTGGGACTCAAGGACATTCAGCCTGCACCTGGAGAGGCATGACTGGGAAACAACCTCAGTTGGGATAGGGACTTGATTGGACTATGTGATGGATATGTGGGTGTAGGGGAAGGAACCTTCACTTTCCTTTGGGTGGGGAAAACCCGGGGACCTTTCAGATTCTGGTTTCCCCAGACGTGACAATATGACATGGGGAAGTTGACATGCCCCTTAGCTACTACGATTTATGTATAGTTTGCTTGGATTGTGTGATTAATTTTTTATGATAAGGGTTTTATTCTGTTTTTAATATTGGATTTGTACATTGTGTATTATTTTGTGAGCTGCACCGAGTCTTCGGAGAGGGGCGGCATACAAATCTAATAAATTATTATTATTATTTATGATGATGATGATGATTATTATTATTATTATTATTATGACATCTCTAATAAAATGGAACTTTGAAGAAAGTGCTGCCTTGGAGTTTTACTTCTGTTGGTGGTGGTTAATTGGAACCCTGTCAGTAGTCTTACTAGTTTCTTTTAATTATGCTTCATATGATTTAGCCTCCAAACCCCTAAGCATCTTTGTTCTCGGACTTTTTCAAATATTATGATTGGTTAAAATAGTAGGCCCAGGGTATAAATTACAGGCATTGCCTGCTGTTCCTCAGTGAGAAGTATTCATTCAGTAAATGCTGTTGTAGCTATGGTTTGTTTCTTGCCTGCTGAAAGTCACTGCACAATAGAAAGTTTGGACATAATCAGTGAGAAGAAAAGATGGTCATTGATATCACCCTTTAAATAATAAAAAGCGTTCTACTGAAAGAACTTCTTTGCTGCTCTACAGGGCAGAATTAATTTTTTTAGGCTCAAGTTATATGGGAAGGACATTCCACCTTGAGAAGAAGAGTCAGAAAGCAAAATCAATTACTGTGTAGTATTTTGAGGTGCCTTCCTTTCCACGCAGCATTCTAGATCTAGATTTTTCTGCTTTCATTAGGATGAGGAATTAGTTCAGGAATTTCCAAACTTGGCAACTTCAAGACTTGTGGATTTCAACTCCCAGACTTCCGAAATCAGCCATATTCTTTAGATAGATTTCCCCACACAGGCTTTTAAATTTCCATATACAGTGGAACCCCGACATAAGAGCTGCTCTACTTAAGAGCAACTCGAGATAAGAGCTGGGAGGGGAGAGATATTTTTGTTCTACTTACAAGCCCAAATTCGAGATACAAGCGCCAAGGAGCTGTCTCCTGAAGCCAAACGCTAACTTCCGCGTTCGGCTTCAGGAGACAGCTGCGAAGCGGCGCGCGTGTTTTAAAAGGTTGCAGCCGGCCTGGGGGGCTCGGGGGGTGCTTGCAGCTTTCTTTCTTGCTCTTTTTCTTTCTCTCTTTTACCTTCCCTTCCTCTATTTCTTCTTTTCTTTCTCCTTCCCACCTTCTTCCCTCCCTCCCTCCTTTCACTCATTCCTCTCTTACTCTCCCCTTTCATAAGTTTCCTTGCTTCCTTCCTCTGTTCCTGTCCCTTCCCCCTTTCTTTCTTTCTTTCTTGCTTTCTTTCTTGCTCTTTTTCTTTCTCTCTTTTACCTTCCCTTCCTCTATTTCTTCTTTTCTTTCTCCTTCCCACCTTCTTCCCTCCCTCCCTCCCTTCACTCATTCCTCTCTTACTCTCCCCTTTCATAAGTTTCCTTGCTTCCTTCCTCTGTTCCTGTCCCTTCCCTCTTTCCTTCCTTCCTTCCCACCCTCCGTCCATTCATTCACCCATTCCTCTCTTGATCGCTTAAAGCCGGTCCCTGGTGCAAAAAGGGTTGGGGACCTCTGTCCTACAGGATTGGGTGGCAGAGAAGTTGAACATATGTAAATTTAAAAGTTTAAGAAAGTTTACAAGTTAAGTGAAAGAAACTTCATTATTCATTTATATGTACATGTACATTTCTTCATTAAAAACATGTCTTTCTGCATAATTTAGACTAACTTTGTGAGTTTTTTGAGGGCTGGAACCAATTAAAATTATTTACATTAATTCCTATGGGGAAAAGTCGTTCGAGATAAGAGCTGCTCGACTTAAGAGCCCAGGTCCGGAACGAATTAAACTCGTATCTCGAGGTACCACTGTACTGTATCCCCCAAGGAAGTGCTTTTTTTAAAAAAGTACTTTATAAAGTTCAGAAGTTATTTTCAGGTGTATCACTCAGAAATAATACAGAAGGGGATTTTGGGGGTTTGTTATTTCTGCCCAAGCTTCAGCAGAATTGATTTTGAAAGTTTAAAAAAATCAACTTCCATTAGCAATCTCCCCATGCATCTCTTTTACATTCATATTTTTGGTATTGAAATAAAGAAGCATGAGAATTGTGATGCTACTCAACTTTCAGTGAAGCCTAAATAGAACTGCTGCCTTGAGACTCAGCTCAGGAAAGGAAGAAATAATAGGTTGACTCCATTTTCTTGACGGACTTAGGGGAGAGGTCAAATTAAATGTATCTTATTATGGTTCATCTGTATGGATTTACAATGTACATTCAGTGCAATCTTATAATCATAAGCAGAACGTGTTGAGTTTCACAGATCATTTCATTCAGGTCTGTAGCCTTTGGGTAACAGTATTTGGGAGAAAAAAAGAAGAAGAAAAGAAATGTATGAAAGATCATGCGAATGAACTAACAGATGAATGGAGTGAAACCACATTTCTGCAAATCCGGGCTTTATCTGCAATACAGCTCTTTTGCTACAATAGGATCGGAGAACAGTCGCTTATAAATCAGAGGCTATATCTCCATTCATCCATTATATCTTTAAAGATCTGACCTTGAACAGTATTGCAAGGTAGATTTACAAGAAACTGCAGAAAAGGGATATATTTCTCTTTTGAGAGATAAAGCAATATGTTTTCTGTCCATGTTTTATAGATGTTGCTTCAGCAAAGTCTTGGAAATAGAGATCTACTTGGCCAACTCTGTAGAATAAATCAGTGTTAGAAACTTTTTTTTTTTTTTTTAGAAAAATCTACAGAAGGAGGTGCCTTTCTTGGCATAGCAAGAAAAACAAGGCAGGGTTTCATTGATGGCTTCCCAACAGTATAAATTAAGTATTTTTTTAAAAAAGAATAAAAATATGAAATTCTATACCTTTTCAATGCTTGTAATCCAAGGCACTTCCTGAAATATCATTACATCAATGGATTTTTTTGGATTGGTTTTGATCATCATAGCAATCATCATACAAAAAAATTAGAATCCTTATTTTATTTTATTTTTTTGCAGAAAATCATCATGATTTGGCATGATATGTTAGTTGCACTATTGTTGGCTTCAGTACTGAGTTTATGATGTTCACAGCCATCAGAATTTCTGCAGCATAAAAGGACTGCATGAACAGCTGCCAAACAGCTTTCAAATAATATCAGAGTTTATTTTAATGTGACAAAGCAGGGGAAGAAGAATGATGGACAAGGCCTGTGATAGCTCACGGATTGATTTTCTATAGATTTATAAGGAGTTTGACTTCCAGTTGTTTAGGAAACATTGCAGCTTTAATTATTATAGTACTCCATGTTTACAGGAGGGACAGGCTGGCTGCTTAGAAACTAGTAGATTTCTTTAAAAAATCAAGTTCAATGATCCTTAGATCAGAAATGTATTTATTTTTGCCAGGTATGTTAGAGAAGGCATAATTTTTTCCCTATCATGTACTCTCTTTTTTCCCAACTAAGAGAAAAGAGGACTATTTCCTGATCCTTCCAATTACTTTTCTCTTGGCTTCAGAGCTGATGGATTTCCACAGTTGAGCTTGTTGACTCTTCTAAGTTTGTTTGTTTGTGATTTGATTTGATTTGATTTGAATGCCGCCCCTCTCCGTAGACTCTGGGCAGCTCACAACAGCAATAGAACAATTCATAACAAATCTAATAGTTTAAAAACATTTTAAAAACCCCATTATTAATCACACCTACATACAAGCATACCATACATAAATTGTATAGGCCCGGGGGAGATATCTCAATTCCCCCATGCCTGGCGGCAAAGATGGGTTTTAAGGAGTTTACAGAAGGCAAGGAGAGTTGGGGCAGTTCTAATCTCCGGGGGGAGCTGGTTCCAGAGGGTCGGGGTTGGCAGAGAGAAGGCTCTTCCCCTGGGACCAGCCAAACAACATTGTTTAGTCGACGGGATCCGGAGAAGGCCAACTCTGTGGGACCTAATCGGTCGCTGGGATTCGTGCAGTAGAAGGCGTTCCTGGAGATATTTTGGTCTGATGCCATAATGGGCTTTATAGGTCATAACCAACACTTTGAATTGTGACCGGAAATTGATCGGCAACCAATGCAGACTGCGGAGTGTTAGTGTGACATGGGCATACCTGGGTAAGCCCATGATTGCTCTCGCAGCTGCATTCTGCACGATCTGAAGTTTCTGAACACTTTTCAAATGTAGAGAGCATTACAGTAGTTGAATCTCGAGGTGACGAGGGCATGAGTGACTTTGAGCAGTGAGTCCTGGTCCAAGTGGTGCACCAGGCGAACCTGGGCAAACGTCCCCCTCGCCACAGCTGAAAGATGGTGCTCTAATGTTAGCTGTGGATCGAGGAGGATGCCCAAGTTGTGGCCCCTCTCTGAGGGGGTCAATAACTCCCCCCTCAGGGTAATGGATGGACAGATGGAATTGTCCTTGGGAGGCAAAACCCAGCCACTTCGTCTTGTCCAGGGTGAGTTTGAGCCTGTTGATACACATGCAAACCCCAACAGCCTCCAGGCACTGGCACATCACTTCCACCGCTTCACCAACTGGACATGGGGTAGACATGTACAACTGGGTATCATCAGCATACTGATGATACCTCACCCCATGCCCTTGGATGATCTCACCCAGCGGTTTCATGTAGATATTGAATAGCAGGGGGGAGAGGACCGACCCCTGAGGCACCCCACAAGGGAGTGACCTAGAGGTTGACCTCTGACCCCCCACTAACACTGACTGCGACCGACCGGAGAGGTAGGAGGAGAACCACTGAAGAACAGTGCCTCCCACTTCCAACACCTCCTGCCGGTGCAGAAGGATACCATGGTCTATGGTAACGAAAGCCACTGAGAGGTCACGAAGCACCAGGACAGAGGATAACCCCCTGTCCCGGGCCCGCCAGAGATCATCCATCAACATGACTAAAGCAGTTTCCGTGCTGTAGCCGGGCCCGAATCTTGACTGTTGGGGGCCTAGATAATTGGCTTCTTCCAAGGACCATTGGAGTTGGAGTGCCACCACCTTCTCAACAACCTTCCCCATAAAGGTAAGGTTGGAGACTGGCCGACGTTGGCTCTGTGGTTTTGGATCCACATTCCTGATGGCTCAAAGCTAAGAAATGTCCCCATTCAGTCTCTCTCTCTCTCTCTCTCTCTCTCTCACACACACACACACACACACACACACACACACTCATGGCCACAAAAAGATTCTCTTTCCTGCCGCCCGCTCACAACAGTCTCCAACTTTGCAGCCGCTGCTGCTCCTTGCCTCCCCTCCCCTGGTTCTGGAGCCGGGCGCCATTTGTCCCCACCTGACAGCTGCAACCGGTGGTGCCTGCCCATCCCCTCCCAAGACCAACTTCCACCCCACAGCGCCCACCCGTCCACCTTACAGAATCTGCGGTGGGGAGGTGCTGGGAGAAGCTCCTCCTGCAGCTGCTCTGTCTCTTTGGCAGGGGCGCCACAGCCTCTGGAGCCCCAACTCCCTCATAGACTACTGATACGTACACTTCTTAAAGATTAGACTTAATCTTTACTCTGAAGAAAAGGCAATATTGAAATGTAGTTGCAGGATCATGGATATAACATCTCAAAAATCCCAGTTTTTGAGGTGCAGAGAGACCTCGCCTGCCATCCCCACAGCTCCCCTGGGAGGAAGCCCATGCAGACGCTCAGCTGGCTGTTGCACTCTGACTGGCTCCACAGAGAGAAAAAGAGAGGAAGGAAGAAAGATAGAGAGAGAAAGGGAGGGAGGAAGAGAGAGGGGAGGGAAGGAGAGAGAGAAAGAGAGAGAAAGAGAGGGGAAGGAAGGAAGAGAAAGAAAGAGGGAAAGAGAAAGGGAGGGAGGGAGGGAAAGAGAAAGAGAGCAAGAGGGAGGGAAGGAGGGAGAGAGAGAGAGAGAGGGAGGAAGGGAGAGAGCAAAATTTAGTTTGAAACTACGAGTTTAGTCAACTAAAGTTTCAGTCCTGTGTATTCTGCCAAAATTAAGTGACAAGATCTGGGTTGCAAAATATCTGAATGACTGCTGGAAAGTTAAGCCCTTTGCAATGATCATGTGGATTTTTGCAATCCAGGCAAACTTGTAGGTTTACCTTAAGAGAGTTAGTGTGCAACAGAAATAAAGTAAGATTGGTCCTCTTAGCTTTTATAAAAAATATAAATGTTTGTAATGTTTGCAATATAAAGCAAAAATCGCTGGTTTGAATTTACAGTGATCCCTCGATTTTCGCGGGGGTTGCGTTCCCAGACCGCCCGTGAAAGTCGAATTTCCGTGAAGTACAGATGCAGAAGTAAAAACACCACCATATGGACAGCCAAAAACTACTCCCCGTGCACCCTTTTCCAAGGCCGCGCAAGGAACCGGGCTTGAAGTTGGGGGCGGGGAGCGACGAAAATGTGGAGGCCGGCAAAGATTGTTTTGAATGTCGGCCTCCACTGCCCCCCAGCACCTCCGTCCCCCTCACTGCTACCCCCCGCCCGCCCGATCCGCCCCTCTCACTGGCTTTCTTGGGGCGCGGGTCCTCCTGCAGCAGCGCTGGCGGCTATGGCTTCTCGTCCTCATTTGACCGCTAGCCGCTCTGAGCGCTTTGAGAATGGCCGCCCCACCCCTCTTGCAGTCCCTTAGCTGAGAGAGCTTTCGTCCCAGCTGTCAGCGAGGGGGCTGCAGGAGAGGCAGGGCAGGCGTTCTCACACAGAGAGAGCAACAGACAGAGCGAGATAGAAAGGATAGAGGGAGAGAGAAAGTGAGAAAGAGAAAGAGAGAGAGCAAGAGGGGGGGAGAGTGGAAGGTAGAGAGAGAGAGAGAAATGATAGAAAAAAGGGGAGAAAAAAAGAGAAATGAGAAAATGATTGAGGCAGAGAATGACAGGAAAGAGAGAGAAAGAGAGAGAGAAGTGACTCTTGATTGAAAGCATACAGTATGGTAAAAGCACTTAAATAATAACAGAGAAAAAAACCCCCAGCCCTCACCTGTTTTTGGAAATGGTTCAAGAATTCACACAGAAACACACACACACAGGCATGGGGGGGGGAAGATTTATTTACGTATTCATTCATTCATTCATTCATTCATTCATTCATTCATTCATTCATTCATTCATTCATTCATTCTTCTATGTCTCTCAGTCCCAACACTTTAAACCCATAAATTACCATTTCCCATTCCCTTAATTACCATTTCCCCTTCCCATTACCTGTACTACTCACCATTGAATAAGACACTTAGTCATCCTGATATTTATAAACATAATTATTTATTAACAATTTTTTTTGGTTTTTTATTTGCAAAAATTATCAACATAACTAAGGATCTTCTTCAATAACTAAGGATCTTCTTCAATCACCATTTCATCGGGCACTTCTGCAATGGACACTGAAGGTGATGGCATGACAGACCTCTTGGTTTTCGTGATGAACATAGTTATGGGTAGTTGTTGGCGCAGTTTCTTTTTCTGGGCTAACATGGCTCTGTAGGGTGCAACGATGTTGTCAAGGGAGGCCTTAAAGTGTATAGAGCGAGTCATGTTGGGATCCCAAAGTTCCACAATCTGTTGGAGATGTACAGCACTTCTGTGCACTTCTGCAAGCCGTTCAAGCATTAGGCCAAACTCTTCTTCTTCCTCAGCTTGTTCAGCTTCCTCTTCTTCCTCTTCTTCACTCGCTGACCTGGTCAGCTCCTCCAGATCTTTCTCTGTCAGTGGTAGGCCATGCTCATCAAGCAACCCATGGACTTCATCGGGTGTCATGTCACTGAAGCCTTCTCCACCCAGTACCTGTGCCAGCTTCACAGATTTCTGGACTGCAGCATGTTGAATTTCTTCGGGAGCAAATCCCTTGTAATCGTGCACCACTTCTGGCCACAATTTCTTCCAGCAGGCATTCATTGTCTGTGTCTTCATATCCATCATTAAGGCATTCTGAATGTTCTTCAGACACGATGCGATCGTGTACTGACGCCAGTAGCCCTTCAATGTGAAGTTTTCATCAACGTCCATTGCTTCCACGAGGCTTCCAAGGGAACTGTGCATTTACAGCACCTTAAATGCGTGGATAACACCTTAATCCATCGGCTGGATAAGCGATGTGGTGTTTGGTGGCAAGAATTCGATTTGTACCCCATCATGTTCATGCGCCAGGTCATCATGGCCTCCAGCATTGTCCATTAGGAGAAGCACTTTGAAATTGAGTCCTTTGCCAGCCAAATAATCCTTCACCTGTGGGATAAAGCACTGATGAAACCAGTCCCGCGTGAGGGCTTTTGTAATCCATGCCTTAGGATTATGCATCCAGTACACTGGCAACGCATACTTATTTCTGTTCTTCAGGGCTCTGGGATTTCGGGACTTATAAATGAGCCCTGGCTTGATCATGAAGTCGGCTGCATTTCCATACATGATCAAAGTTACCTGATCTTTCTGGGCCTTAAAACCAGGGGCTTTGGCTTTGTCTTACATTAAGAAAGTGCGCGATGGCATCTTCTTCCAGAACAGGCCTGTTTCGTCCATATTGAACACCTGTTCTGGAAGGTAGGCCCCTTCTTCAATTATCTCTTTAAACATGCCATTGACGTACTGCTCGGCTGCACCTGTATCCACTGAGGCAGCTTCTCCGTGCAATGACACACTCCTTAGGCCATAGCACCGTTGAAATTTATCAAACCATCCTTTACTTGCTGTGAATGTGGATGGGGTTGGAGAAGCAGTGGATGTTGATGGCTGGGGGTCTTCTAAGTCATCAGCACCTTCATCAACATCTTATTTTCCCTCAGCTGCATCGCCTCCTTCTTTGTTTGCCAGACAGGTGTAGAGTTGTTGTGCCTTTGTCCATATCGTATTGGTATCCAATGCAATGCTCTTCTTATGGCAGTCTTGTACCCACACGGACAAAGCAGCTTCCATTTTCATAAGCCGTTTATTTCTAGGCGTCAACATCCCTTTTGCTGCCTTGTTGAATGTTATCATAGCTGTTTGCCTTATCTTCTTTTCATCTTTCTGAATGTATCGCACACTCGATTCGTTGATTCCATAATGCTGCTCAACGTCTGCATATGAGCAACCCCCTTTTAGCATATCCAAAAGTTCAATCTTCTCCTTAATTGTCAGCATCTCCCTGCTCTTTTTACTGTCGCAGCCTCCGCTCCACGTGCAATGTTTAGGAGGCATCTTGGGTATGTCTTCCAATAAGTTTTAATAGTTGTAAAAGTACTAATGCATGCTGGGATAACACCACTGATTGGCCGAGATTTCGGGCCATCAGCAATGATGTGCAAAATTTTTGCGATGACAATGCTGATTGGCCAAGATTTCGGCCAATCAGCAGTGGCAGATGAAAGTTTGGTGATGACGTATGACGTCATCGGGCGGGAAAAACCGTGGTATAGAAAAAAACCCACGGAGTATTTTTTAATTAATATTTTTTGAAAAACCGTGGTATAGCCGTTTCGTGAAGTTTGAACCCGTGAAAATTGACGGATCACTACATTGCAAAATCAAGTCCACATCTTATCACAGCCAAGCTATTACTATATTGGCCAGATTTATCCTTGGTTTTATGGCTGCAGTTTTTAAACTTCCCAGTATCAAGTCCTAAATTTTGGTTTCTTCTGAATGCTTCTATCCATGCTTCTTTTTAGATTTCTGTTGTGATTAGCTCTGGCCCAGCTCCTGCCCCAAGGACTATGGATGTGGGGGAGACATCCACATGCTACAGGCCTGTTTTGCCCCCGGTGGAATCTGCTGATGAAGGCTCCTCTGACCAAAAAGACATGAGTGACAGGGAGGAGGAGAGTGTGGCAGACAGCTCAGAAGGAGATCAATTATCTAGCTCCTCCTTGGATTCAGAACAAGAGTTAATGATACAGCCACGCATGCGGAGACCGATGCATAGGCAACAACAACTGAGAGATTATTATCAAAGAAAATGAGTCCACCTGTGGTTGGGTGGGGCTGTGGTAATTAGTGAGGCTGCTATAAATAGCAGCCTGTGGGTTTGGCCATTGTGGAGGATTATCTGATCGTTGTGTTTCGTGCCTGCTTTGCTGACTTTGACCTTTGTGTGATGATTTTCCCCCGCTTTGAAACTAAACCAGAGCAAAGTATGTTTCACTTTGTGAAAGAAGAAGGACCGTGAATTGCCTCACAGCTGCAAGATAAGTATCACAGAACTGATAAGGGACTTGTACAAATTACCACTTTGGTTGGAGACGAGTGCTCTTTGCTATACCAAAAGAGGGCTTAGTTTAAGTGAATTTTCATTATAAAGAACATTGCTTTGAATTTTCAAACGTGTGTGTGTCTGAAATTTGTACCTGTGAATTTTTGGGAGGAGTCTACCAGAGAGCCCGACAGAACAATTTCCAAGTGATTTTTTCCCCTAATTATTCTGTACCTCTTTCAATTTTTTTAAAAAATCTAACATTTAACTCTCAAATGCAAGGATCATCTAGAGTTTACTTACTTATCAAATTTCTGTACCATCAATCACTCTTGCATGCCTCTGAAGGCTTTTACAGACGCGTTTACAATTTAGACCAATTTTTTTAAAGGTTTATTGAAAATTCACAAAAACAAACAGTAGTACATACAGAAAGTAGAGAGATATCTTAGTCTCTCTTTCTTCGCTTATTTTGCTTTATATACAATTTTACATCTTATGTGGTTTTTCATATTGATATATTTCTTGTTTTTCTAATCTAGTTCTATGTTCATATGTAAATAAAAAAGAAGCTCAGACAAATAGACAAGCAAAACACACAGATATATATCAAATATCTATCAAATATTCGTAGTATCATCCACAACCATCATCCTCAATCAATCACCCCTGACGATATCTTAGAGGTTTCTAGAAGCGGCCCTGTACTAAAGTACAATGATAGATCAATGGCTCCCCGGTTGTGCAGAATAGTCTGCAAAAATGAAACTACCAAACAACATTTCATTAAGACCATGAACTCCATCGCCAGAAATAACGCAAAATACAACAAACTCAGATCCAGACCAGACCTAACACTACTCCAACGCATCCGCTCTCGGGAACTACGAGCCGAACTCCGGAGACGTTGTGACCAAGGTGAAACTAACCTCTACATTGACTACCGCTCTGATTGCATCAGGACCAAAACTCATAACCCTCCCTTCTTCTCCAAGCCCACTGTCCCTCCTCAACCATCCCACACTTCTCCACCCACCATCCCTCATCTACAAATGGAATCCCCCAAGCACTTCAAGCAACGAATAGGATAGCGCGCCTCTTACTACCTCATTTCAATCTAATTTCAACTCAACTCAATCCAATCCCACTCCTGATCACAAACTCAATCTCAAATGTAAACTAATCAATGCAAGAAGTATAATCAACAAGTTGTCTGAATTCCTCATCCTACTTGATACCAACTTATTTGACTTAATCTTTGTTTGTGAAACATGGCTGAATTCTTCCTATCCTGACTCCTTCATCACACAAAGTAACTACCTGATCTTCCGGTCTGACCGCGAATCTCGCAGAGGGGGTGGTGTAGCCATATTCTACAAAAGCTCACTCAATATAAAAAACATTCAAGTTGCACATGATCTTATCCTCCCTGAAAGCCTAGTTTGTGACATTTCCCTCAACACTAAACTCCGTTTCCTACTGTGCTACAGAACTCCAAACTACGACATTACCCATGCAACTAAACTAACCTCCCTCCTAACTTGGGCAACCTCCTGCCCCCATCCAATTATCTTCCTTGGTGACCTCAACCTACCACACATCAACTGGTCACTAAACGAATGCTCCACTGAACCTATACATACCGCCATCTGTAATGCCGTCACCAGCCTAGGACTGGAACAATTAGTATCAAACAACACCAGACTCAATAACTGTCTCGACCTCATATTCTGCAACAGCAAAAGTGCTATCTATGGACTGCACACAAAAGAACCCTTCTCCAACAGCGACCACAGTACAATCAACTTCAACCTCAACCTACATCATCAAAATACTCACCAGAATAACGTGGCTCCTAAGTACAATTTCAGGAAAGCCAACTATGATCTCATAGATGCCAGTCTCTCAATCCTTAACTAGCAATCCTTGTTCTCTAACTGCATCACCACTGATGATCTCTACAATATGTTCTTACTCCAAATCAAAAGGCTTATCGGACTACATGTGCCACTCACTTCTTCCAGAGGTAAACGAAAAAATAACATACCTGTCTCGATAAAGAAACTACAAACCAAAAACAATCCCTCTGGCGTAGAAACAAAAAAAGACCCAGTAACCAACTTTAAAGTCCGCTACAAAAGCATATGCCAACCAATAAAAGCAGAATGCCTCAACTATCACAGCAAACAAGAGGAAAGCCTCCTTCGCACCAAGTCTAACCGAGCTTTCTATAATTTCGTCAACAACAAACTCAATGACTCCAGATCTATTCCACCACTCGTAGGACCCAATAACAAAGAATACCATGATGACCCATCCAAAGCCAACCTCTTCAACTCTTTTTTTGTCTCTGTTTTTGTTAACAGCAATGGCTCTTCCCCCATCTTCGCAAATCGCACCTCAAACCCACTAAAAAACCTAACCCAAATCATCTTCACTGTAGACAGTGTAGAAAAAGCAATCCATGACTTCAAACCTTCCCTATCTGCCGGACCAGACGGTCTCTGTGCATACTTCCTAAGGAAACTTTCTTCGGCTCTTATTTATTTATTTATTTATTTATTTATTACTTAGATTTGTATGCCGCCCCTCTCCGAAGACTCGGGGCGGCTCACAACATGTAAAAACAAATCATAAGCAATCAGACAAATTTAAAATATTTAAATATTAAAAAAAAACCCATATGCTAACAGTCACACACACAGACATACCATGCATAAATTAAACGTGCCCAGGGGGAGATGTTTCAGTTCCCCCATGCCTGACGGCAAAGGTGGGTTTTAAGGAGTTTACGGAAGGCAGGAAGAGTAGGGGCAGTTCTAATCTCTGGGGGGAGTTGGTTCCAGAGGGCCGGGGCCGCCACAGAGAAGGCTCTTCCCCTGGGGCCCGCCAACCGACATTGTTTAGTCGACGGGACCCGGAGAAGGCCCACTCTGTGGGACCTAATCGGTCGCTGGGATTCGTGCGGCAGAAGGCGGTCTCGGAGATATTCTGGTCCGATGCCATGAAGGGCTTTAAAGGTCATAACCAACACTTTGAATTGTGACCGGAAATTGATCGGCAACCAATGCAGACTGCGGAGTGATGGTGAAACATGGGCATACCTAGGTAGGCCCATGACTGCTCTCGCAGCTGCATTTTGCACGATCTGAAGTTTCCGAACACTTTTCAAAGGTAGCCCCATGTAGAGAGCATTACAGTAGTCGAACCTCGAGGTGATGAGGGCATGAGTGACTGTGAGCAATGAGTCCCGGTCCAGATAAGGCCGCAACTGGTGCACCAGGCGAACCTGGGCAAACGCCCCCCTCGCCACAGCTGAAAGATGTTGTTCTAATGTGAGCTGTGGATCGAGGAGGACGCCCAAGTTGCGGACCCTCTCTGAGGGGGTCAATAATTCCCCCCCCAGGGTGATGGACGGACAGATGGGATTGTCCTTGGGAGGCAGAACCCACAGCCACTCCGTCTTATCCGGGTTGAGCTTGAGTCTGTTGACACCCATCCAGGCCCCAACAGCCTCCAGGCACCGGCACATCACTTCCACCGCTTCGTTGACTGGGCATGGGGTGGAGATGTAAAGCTGGGTATCATCCGCATATTGATGATACCTCACCCCATGTCCTTGGATGATCTCGCCCAGCGGTTTCATGTAGATGTTGAATAGTAGGGGGGAGAGGACCGACCCCTGAGGCACCCCACAAGGGAGAAACCTAGGAGTCGACCTCTGGCCCCCCACTAACACCAACTGCGACCGGCCAGAGAGGTAGGAGGAGAACCACTGAAGGACAGTGCCCCCCACTCCCAGCCCCTCCAGCCGGTGCAGAAGGATACCATGGTCGATGGTATCGAAAGCCGCTGAGAGGTCAAGGAGCACCAGGACAGAGGATAAACCCCTGTCCCGGGCCCGCCAGAGATCATCCATCAACGCGACCAAAGCGGTTTCCGTGCTGTAACCGGCCCTGAAACCCGACTGCTGGGGACCTAGATAATCGGCTTCTTCCAAGGACCGCTGGAGCTGGAGTGCCACCACCTTCTCGACAACCTTCCCCATAAAGGGAAGGTTGGAGACTGGACGATAGTTGTTAAGTACGGCTGGGTCCAGGGAGGGCTTCTTGAGGAGGGGGCGCACAAGCGCTTCTTTATAGAGTGATGGAAAAACTCCCCTCCCCAAGGAAGCGTTGGTAATCTCCTGGGCCCAGCTCCGTGTCACCTCCCTGCTGGCCGAAACCAACCAGGAGGGACACGGATCCAGTAAACAGGTGGCGGAACTCACAGCTCCGATGGCCTTGTCCACTTCATCAGGTGTCACCAGATCAAACTCTTCCCAGACAGGTGGACAAGTACGTGCCCCAGTCACCTCGACTGACTCGTTGTCAGTCGACTCTGTTTTACAATTGGAGTCGAGGTCGGCTCGGATCCGAGCGACTTTATCAGCGAAAAACGTGTTAAAGTCCTCGGCACTACTCTGTAAGGGCTCCCCAACTCCCCCCTGGTTAAGAAGGGAGCGGGTCACCCTAAACAGAGCGGCCGGGCGGGATTCCGCTGATGCAATCAAGGCGGCATGGTACGCGCATCTTGCCGCCTTGAGCGCCACTTTGTAAGTCTTAATAAAAGCTCTTACAAGTGTTCGGTCGGATTCAGACCTACTCTTCCTCCATCGCTTCTCTAGACGTCTCTTCTGGCGTTTCAACTCCCGGAGCTCCTCGTTGAACCATGGAGCTCTACGGGGTCTAGCACCTCGGAGAGGTCGCAAAGGCGCAATCCGGTCAAGAGCCTCCGCTGCGGCCTTGTTCCAGGCTTCCGCAAGAGACTCTGCCGAACTGTGGACAAGTGCCTCTGGTATAACCCCAAGCGCCGTCTGAAAGCCCTCAGGGTCCATCAGGCGTCTGGGGCGGAACATCTTAATTGGTTCCGCCTCCCTGCGGGGAAGGATTGGAGTCAGGAAGTCAAGCCGTAGTAGGAAATGGTCTGACCATGACAAAGGCAGCGCATCTAAGCCCCTTAGTCTCAGACCATTACTCAGTTGCTCAGAGAGGAATACCATGTCAGGTGCGTGCCCTCCCTCGTGAGTCGGACCCTGAACTACTTGAGTCAGGTCCATGGCTGTCATGGTGGCCATGAACTCCTGTGCCAACCCAGAGGTTTCGCCGAGTGACGGCAGATTGAAGTCCCCCAGGACAATAAGTCCGGGGAACTCCACCGCCAACCCGGCTACCTCCTCGAGTAGCACAGGCAGGGCTTTTGACACGCAGCTGGGAGGCAGGTACGTGAGAAACAAGCCCACCTGAACCCCTAAGTCCAACTTCACAAGGAGGGACTCGCAACCCGCAATCTCCGGAGCAACGAGCCCACGCAGGCCAAGGCTCTCCCTGGCTACAATAGCCACTCCCCCCCCTTCCCTGGGGTCGAGGTTGATGCCATATCTGAAACCCAGCTGGGCAGATTTCCGAGAGAGGAACTCCTCCCTCCGGGCCCAGCCAGGTTTCAGTTACACATGCCAGGTCGGCCTCCTCATCCAGGATTAAATCCCGGATGAGGAGAGCTTTATTTACCACCGACCTGGCATTGAGCAGCAGCAACCTGAGCCCAGGGCCAGAGTTACACTCATCACCAGTGCCCTGGGTTGAGCTCACGGAGCCGGAACAAGGAATAGTTATTAAACAGCGATCCCTCGTTCCCCTGGAACGGCTAACTCCGTGGCTCCCGCCATATCTACCTCTCCCCAGCAACACCGGGATATTCCGACCCTCTGCCACCCCAGAGATCGATGCCCCCTTCCCTCCCGCCTCTCCAGCGTCAGGTGGGCCAAATAAATCATTCATACTATTCCCATTTATCCCATAACCCCACCCACTCCAATCATCCCACTCATACCAATCACTCCCCCCATACACATTGTTGCACCCACCCCAGTTATACATCAATTTAACCCCCCCCCCAGTTGATTTAAAATAGATTAATTAGACTAATAAGTTAATATAAAAGTATAAAAATATATTAAAAATTAGAAATATCAATATTAAAACACCATTAAAGCTAAATATAAAAATAAAGAATGTAGAAAATACAAATATAGGTAAAAATGAATAATTCAGTTCATTTAGGAAATCCGGTCCGCAGCAGCTAATAAAAAGTGCTAAGTTTTCAAAAGTGCTAAAGTTTTCAAAGTGCCAGTTTCCCAAGATGCCAAGTTTTTTCCAAGTGGCGAGTTCTCAGAAGTGTCAAATTTCTCAAAGTGCCAAGTGCCAAGTTCTCAGGGGCAGAGGTTATTCAAGTCAAGGTCATTCAGTATCTCTCTTCCCCCCCAAAAATAGGGAGGGGGGTGTCCATGTCTGTATGACTCTCCCACCACCAGGCCTTGATCTACCAGCCCTCTCTTGGTCTCTTTTCAGTCTCCTCTCTCCTATCACAATGGTCGGTCCTCCATCTGCCAGGTCTCCTCCAACGCCGAGCGCACCCACCGCACAGCTGCTCGGCGTCCCGGGTCTGCCTGGCTGGTCGCATTTCCCTCCAGAGCGTTCTCTTCCAACACAGACCAACTCCTTCAGCTCACCCGACTCACCGGCTTGTTGGCTTACAGAACTCGCCCCAAACTCCTTCATTCGTCCCGCCAGCCTCAGTCTCGGCGTGGAGCCTCAATCTTGCTGAACCCCTAAGTATTATCTTCCAAAAATCCTTCAGGACCAGCACGCTCCCCCAGCTGTGGTCAAAAGCAGTAGTCATCCCCATTTTCAAAAAAGGAGACCCTTCACTAGTGGACAACTACAGACCAATATCTCTCTGTTGCATCCCTTGTAAAATCATGGAATCAATTATAAATCGATCAATCACCCTCTACTTAGAATCTAATAACCTACTCTCAAACAAACAATTTGGATTCAGAAAGAAAGTATCCTGCAACCTACAACTACTCCACTGCAAAAACATTTGGACTACCCACCTCGACCAAGGAAAATCCATTGATGCAATTTATATAGACTTTTGCAAAGCCTTCGACTCAGTGGTCCACGACAAACTACTCCTAAAACTCAAATCCTATGGCATCTCAGGACTTCTCCACAACTGGATTACTGCATTCCTGTCAAACAGGCAACAAATTGTCAAAATTGGTAGCGCCATCTCCACCCCTGCCCCTGTCATAAGCGGCGTTCCCCAGGGAAGCGTACTAGGTCCTACTCTCTTCATTCTCTACATCAATGATCTCTGTAACCATATCGAAAGCAACTGTGTTCTTTTTGCCGATGATGTGAAACTTTTCAACACCACTGACAACACACTCACTCTCCAAAAAGACCTGGACTTTGTCTCAGACTGGTCTAACACCTGGCAACTTCAAATATCAACCAACAAATGCTCTACCCTCCACATTGGCAAAAATAATCCAAACCGCACATATGAACTGAATAAACAATCTCTCACTGCTAACCCACACTCAGTAAAAGACCTTGGAATACTAATATTGAATGACCTAAGTGCTAAAGCCCACACTGCAACAATATCGCCAAAAAAGCTTCTAGAGTTGTTAACCTGATCCTACGCAGCTTCTGCTCAGGCAATCTCACACTACTCACAAGAGCCTACAAAACTTTTGCCAGACCCATCCTAGACTACTGGTTATCTGTCTGGAACCCATACCACATCTCAGACATCAACACCCTTGAAAATGTCCAAAGATATTTCACCAGAAGAGCCCTTCACTCCTCCACTCGAAACAGAATATCCTACGAAAATAGACTAACAATCCTGGGCCTAGAAAGCCTAGAACTACGGCGCCTAAAACACGATTTGAGTATTGCCCACAAGATCATATGCTGCAATGTCCTACTGGTCAATGACTACTTCAGCTTCAACCGCAACAACACAAGAGCACGCAACAGATTCAAACTTAATACGAACCACTCCAAACTTGACTGTAAAAAATATGATTTCAACAATCGAGTTATCGAAGCATGGAACTCATTACCGGACTCAATTGTGTCAACCCCTAACCCCCAACATTTCT